>NC_091292.1:50648443-50730943 GCF_038502225.1 Cherax quadricarinatus | reverse complement strand
AGACAAGAGAGAGAGGGGTGGATCGACTGCATATTTTTTGGACTGCAAAAAGGCCTTCGACACAGTTCCTCACAAGAGGTTACTGAAAAAGCTAGAAGATCAGGCACACATAACAGGAAAGGCACTGCAATGGATCAGAGAATACCTGACAGGGAGGCAACAACGAGTCATGGTACGTGACGAGGTGTCAGAGTGGGCGCTTGTGACAAGCGGGGTTCCACAGGGGTCAGTCCTAGGACCTGTGCTGTTCTTGGTATATGTGAACGACATAACGGAAGGGATAGACTCAGAAGTGTCCTTGTTTGCAGATGATGTGAAGTTAATGAGAAGAATCAAATCGGATGAGGATCAGGCAGGACTACAAAGAGACCTGGACAGGCTACAAGCCTGGTCCAGAAACTGGCTCCTTGAGTTTAACCCTGCCAAATGCAAAGTCATGAAGATTGGGGAAGGGCAAAGAAGACCACAGACACAATATAGTTTAGATGGCCAAAGACTGCAAACCTCACTCAAGGAAAAAGATCTGGGGGTGAGTATAACACCGAGCATATCTCCTGAGGCGCACATAAATCAGATAACTGCTGCAGCATACGGGCGCCTGGCAAACCTATGGATAGCGTTCCGATACCTCAATAAGGAGTCGTTCAAGACACTGTATACCATTTACGTCAGGCCCATACTGGAGTATGCAGCACCAGTTTGGAATCCACACCTAGTCAAGCACGTCAAGAAATTAGAGAAAGTGCAAAGGTTTGCAACAAGACTAGTCCCAGAGCTACGGGGATTGTCGTACGAAGAAAGGTTGAGGGAAATCGGCCTGACGACACTGGAGGCCAGGAGGGTCAGGGGAGACATGATAACGACATATAAAATACTGCACAGAATAGACACGGTGGACAAAGACAGGATGTTCCAGAGATGGGACACATACACAAGAGGTCACAATTGGAAGTTGAAGACTCAGATGAATCAAAGGGATGTTAGGAAGTATTTCTTCAGTCATAGAGTAGTCAAGTCGTGGAATAGTCTAGAAAGTGAAGTAGTGGAGGCGGGAACCATACATAGTTTTAAGGCGAGGTATGATAAAGCTCATGGAGCAGGGAGAGAGAGGACCTAGTAGCAATCAGTGAAGAGGCAGGGCCAGGAGCTATGACTCGACCCCTGCAACCACAAATAGGTGAGTACACACACACACACACACACAGGGAGAGTGACCTAGTGGCGACCAGTGAAGAGGCGGGGCCAGGAGCTTGGACTCGACCCCTGCAACTAGGTGAGCACACACACACACACACACACACACACACACACACACACACACACACACACACACACACACACACACACACACACACACACAATTTACGTCAGGCCCATACTGGAGTATGCAGCACCAGTTTGGAATCCACACCTGGTCAAGCACGTCAAGAAATTAGAGAAAGTGCAAAGGTTTGCAACAAGACTAGTCCCAGAGCTAAGGGGATTGTCCTATGAAGAAAGGTTGAGGGAAATCGGCCTGACGACATTGGAGGACAGGAGGGTCAGGGGAAACATGATAACGAAATATAAAATACTGCGCGGAATGACAAGGTAGACAAAGACGGGATGTTCCAGAGATGGGACACACAAACAAGGGGTCACAATTGGAAGTTGAAGACACAGACGAATCAGAGGGATGTTAGGAAGTATTTCTTCAGTCATAGAGTAGTCAGGCCGTGGAATAGCCTAGAAAGTGACGTAGTGGAGGCGGGAACCATACATAGTTTTATGGCGAGGTATGATAAAGCTCATGGGGCAGGGAGAGAGAGGACCTAGTAGCAATCAGCGAAGAGGCGGGGCCAGGAGCTATGACTCGACCCCTGCAACCACAAATAGGTGAGTACACCTAAATGAGTCAAACGGAAAGGAAGGAGACAAAACTTACGCTAAGGCCCTATCAGCACACCAAGCAGGGCCGAGGAATGAAGGGGGAGAGCAGTTGGGAGCAAAGATAGTAGTAGGGGAGGGGGTAGAAAGTAGAGAGGAGGATAGGCCACAGGCAGAGGCACGACCATGCCACCAAGAGCTACAGGAAAAAATGTGGGAGACAATGGCCATGTACAAACAGGACCTGGGAGGAGGAGAAGGGGGGAGTCAATATTTATTCATGGACTTCAGGAGAGCGAGAGGGAGGACACACAATGAAAGATGACAGGAAGAAAAACAGGAGATTGAAAACATCATCCAAGAAATAGGCAAAGAAGACATGACTGAGATAGTAAATTTTCGAAGAATATGGGAGTACTTGAAGGGGAGACATTGGCCGGTCAAGCTGATTTTCAAGACAGAAACAATGCAAAATAGGATCCTGCCAGAGAAACCACTGCTGAAGGAATTGTTGACATACAAGAGGGTGTTCCTAGACCAAGACGAAACAAAAACAAAATAACAGTAGCTGAGGGAGAGGACACAGAGGTGAAAGGGGCTAGGAAGAGCGACAAGGACAGAATCAGCAGAGGATAATCAGAGCAGGGCAGAGCAACAAGCGCAAGCACACACACAACCACTCCCAGAACCCCACAACCAAACACACTATCCCAACACAAACCACAGTCCACACTAACATCCCCTACCCCACACTACACTGTAGAATCCCACAGCACACCGCCAGGTCCCCCACCCTAACAAACCTCCCAGAACACAGAGTTATAAAGGAAACTGAAGGTATGGTACACCAATGCTGATGGAATGACGAACAAGTAGGAGGAGTGGCACGAAAGAGTCAAAGAGGTATCACTAGACATCGTAGATCTCACAGGAATGATAACAGATGCCATTTTTCCAATGGGATATCAGACCTTGAGGAAAGACAGAGGGAACAGAGGGGGGTGGAGGAGTGGCACTGCTCATCAAAAACCAATGGGATTTTGATGAACTGGAGAGAGGAGACAGAGGAAAAGCAAGAGATTACATAATAGGAACACTTCAGTCTGGAAATTCCAAGGTGGTAATTGCAGTGATGTATAACCCACCACAGAACAGCAGGAGGCCAAGGTAAGAGTATGATGAGAGCAATAGAGCGATGGTGGACACACTGGCGGAAGTGAACAGAAGGGCTCATGTGAGCAGGGCAAAGCTGTTGATTATGGGTGACTTCAACCACATGGAAATCGACTGGGAGAACCTGGAGCCACACGGGGACCCAGAAACGTGGAGGGCTAAGATAATGGAGGTAGTACTGGAAAACCTCATGTACCAACACATAAGGGACACTAACAGAGAGAGAGGAGAGGATGAACCAGTGAGACTGGACCTAGTATTCTTGAGTAGTGCAGACATTGAGGACATCACATGTGAAAAATCCCTCGGGGCCAGTGATCACATGGTTCTGAGCATCGAATACATAGTTACAAGTGGAGAGGAAATCAGGAAGGGCAGGACAAATGAAGCCAAACTACAAGAAAGGGGACTAGCCAGGCATGGAAAATTTCCTGCACAGGTTTCAGTGGGATAGAGAACTGGCAGGGAAGTCAGTAAAGGAGATGATGGAATATGTGACAACAATATGCAAGAAAGCTGAAGAGAGATTTGTACCCAAGGGTAACAGAAGTAACGACAAAGCCAGGATGAACCCTGGGTTTGCCCAAAGGTGTAGGGAGGCCAAAACCAAGTGTTTTAGAAAATGGAAGAAATATAGAAGGTAAAGGACTCAGGAAAATAAAAAGAGTGGTCGTAGAGTCAGAAATGAATATGCACAGGTAAGAAGGGAGGCCCAACAACAATACAAAAATGACATACCAGCGAAAGCCAAATCTAATACAAAGCTGTTGTACAGCCACATCAGGAGGAAAGCAACAGTCAAGGACCAGGTAATCAGGCTGAGGAAGGAAGGAGGGGAGATCACAAGAAATGACTGCGAAGTGTGTGAAGAGCTGAACATGAGATTCAAAGAGGTGTTTACAGGGGAGACAGATGGGACTCCAGAAAGATGGAGAGACGGGGTACACCGTCAAGTGTTGGACACAATACATACACCCGAGGTAGATGTGAAGAGACTGCTAAGCAAGCTAGATACCTCAAAGGCGATGAGGCCGGATAATATCTGTCCATGGGTCCTGAGAGAAGGAGCAGAGGCGCTATGTGTACTGCTAACAACAATTTTCAACACATCGATCGAAATAGGAGACACACACGAAGCATTAAACTGCAGACCAGTGTCACTAACATGTATAGTATGCAAAGTCATGGAGAAGATTTTCAGGAGAATAGTGGTGGAGCACCTAGAAATGAACGAGCTAATCAATGACAGCCAGCACTGGTTCAGGGATGGGAAATCCTGCATCACAAACCTACTGGAGTTTTATGACAGGGTGACAACAGTAAGACAAAGGGAGAGAGAGAGAGCGGCGTGGGTAAATTGCAATTTCTTGGACTGTAAGAAGGCGTTTGACACAGTTCCACACAAGAGATTAGTACAAAAACTGGAGGACAAGGCAGAGATAACAGGGAAGGCTCTACAATGGATCAGGGAATACCTGTCAGGAAGACAGCAACAAGTCATGGTACGAGGCGAGGCGTCAGAGTGGGCGCCTGCGACGAGTGGGGTTCCACAAAGGTCAGTCCTAGGACTGGTGCTGTTTCTGGTATTTGTGAACGACATGACGGAAAGAATAGACTCCGATGTGTCCCTGTTTGCAGATGATGTGAAGTTGATGAGAAGAATTCAATCGGATGAGGACCAAGCAGTACTACAAAGGGATCTGGACAGGCTGCAGGCCTGGTCCAGCAATTGGCTCCTGGAGTTCATCCCCACCAAGTGCAAAGTCATGAAGATTGGGGAAGGGCAAAGAAGACCGCAGACGGAGTACAATCTAGGGGGCCAGAGACTACAAACCTCACTCAAGGAAAAAGATCTTGGGGTATCACACCAGGCGCATCTCCTGAGGCGCACATCAACCAAATAACTGCTGCAGCATATGGGCACCTAGCAAACCTCAGAACAGCATTCTGCCATCTTAATAAGGAATCGCTCAGGACCCTGTACACTGTGTACGTTAGGCCCATATTGGAGTATACGGCACCAGTTTGGAACCCACACCTAGCCAAGCACGTAAAGAAACTAGAAAAAGTGCAAAGGTTTGCAACAAGACTAGTCCCAGAGTTAAGGGGTATGTCCTACGAGGAGAAGTTAAGGGAAATCGACCTGACGACACTGGAGGACAGGAGAGATAGGGGGGACATGATAACGACATACTCAGGAATTGACAAGGTGGACAGGGACAGAATGTTCCAGCGATGGGACACAGCAACAAAGGGACACAGTTGGAAGTTGAAGACACAGACGAATCACAGGTATGTTAGAAAGTATTCCTTCGGTCACAGAGTAGTCAGGAAGTGGAAAAGTTTGGGAAGCGATGTATTGGAGGCAGGATCCATTCATAGCTTTAAGCACAATTACTGGCTATTATCTCTACCAAGCTGAATATTAAAATTACTGGTGAAGATAGTCATAACTAGGATATTGAGACACTCGGAGAAAAAAAAAATTCTTTTTAGAATATCAGTACGGATTTATAGACAGAACATCCTGTCTCATGAATTAGCTGGAATACAACAACAGAGTAACAAAAATAAAACAAAATATAGTGCTGGGTGAATTGATTTTTCTTTGTAGAATACATTTGAAGCAATTTTATATTTGAGATTAGTCCAGAAGTAACAAGACAAGCAGGGTTATATGACCCTGCTTGTCTTGTGATATTTGAATGAGAGAAAGTAAGGTGTAGGGTTCTACCAAGATAAGTATTAAGCCCATTACTGTTCTTTATAAACATGAATGACCTATCAGAGGGGATTGAGTTCAACGTGTAACTGTTTCCTGACGATGTGAAAACTAAGAAAAACGAGAGGAGAATGATAAACTCCAGGGAGAACTTAACAGACTGTAATATGGTAAAATAACTGGCTTCTCAAGTTTAACCCGAACAAGAGGAGAGGACAGACCGAACACTGGACGGAGAGAAGCTGAAGATATTTAAGGGTGAAAAAAGACATGGAGGTAAACATAACACCAAGGATATCGCCAGAATGGAGAATGTACATCAACTGTATATGCAAGAATGTCAAACCTCAGAACAGAATTTAGATCTTGAACAAAGAATTCATCATAATTCTTGATACCACACACACACACACACACACACACACACACACACACACACACACACACACACACACACACACACACACACACACACACACACACAGACCTGGACAGGCTGGACACTTGGTCCGGCAACTGGCTTCTCGAATTTAACCACGCCAAATGCAAGGTCATGAAGATAGGGGAAGGGCAAAGAAGACCGCAGACAGAGTATAGGCTAGGTGGCCAAATACTGCAAACCTCACTCGAGAAAGATCTTGGGGTGAGTATAACACGTCTCCGGAAGCACACATCAACCATATAACTGCTGCAGCATACGGGCGCCTAGCAAACCTGAGAATAGCATTCCGATACCTTAGTAAGGAATCGTTCAAGACACTGTACACTGTACGTAAGACCCATACTGGAGTATGCAACACCAGTTTGGAGCCCACACTTGATCAAGCATGTCAAGAAATTAGAGAAAGTACAAAGGTATGCGACAAGGTTAGTTCCAGAGCTAAGGGGAATGTCCTGTGAAGAAAGGTTAAGGGAACTAGGAACATAAAAAAGACGGAACACTGCAGCAGGCCTACTGACCCATGCGAAGCAGATCCATGTCCCCCCCAGATTAGCCCAAAGACCCACCTAGTCAGGTCACTTCCACTTAAGGAAAGAGCACGGCATCAAACCTAGCATCACATGCTTGTCACGTCCAAATCACACCCACACACACACACACCCACTCATGTATTTATCTAACCCATTTTTAAAACTACACAGCGTTTCAGCCTCTATAACTGTACTCGGGAGTTTGTTCTACTCATCCACAACTGTTACCAAACCAGTGCTTTCCTATATCTGAATTTTTCCTACTTGAAGCCATTGCTGCAAGTCCTGTCATGGATGGAAATTTTCAGCCCGCTATTTACATCCCCTTTATTTATTCCTGTTTTCCATTTATATACTTCGATCATATCCCCCTAATTCTACGCCTTTCGAGAGAGTGCAGATTAAGGGACCTCAGTCTATCCTCATAGGGAAGATTTCTTATACATGGGATCAACTCTGTCATCCTCCTCTGTACGTTTTCCAGAGCATTTATATCTATTCTGTAATACGGTGACCAGAACTGAGCAGCATAATCTAAATGAGGCCTAACGAAGGATATATAGAGTTGAACAACCTGAGGACTTCCATTATTTATACTTCTAGATATGAAGCCAAGGATTCTGTTAGCATTATTGCGAACACTAATGCACTGTTGTCTTGGTTTAAATTACTGCTAACCAGAACTCCTAAATCCTTTTTGCAATCAGTAGTATTAAGATGTACATTATTTAGTTCATATGTGGCATGGTTATTTTCCAGTCCAACATTTAGAACTTTGCATTTGTCTATATTAAACTGCATCTGCCACTTCTCCGACCATTGTATCAGTCTATTCAAATCATCTTGGAGTGCTCTAGTGTTCTCATTAGAATGAATTCGACGGCCTATTTTGGTGTCATCAGCAAATTTGCTAATGTCGCTATTTATTCCCTCATCTATGTCGTTTATGTAAATTGTGAACAACAACGGGTCCAACGTTGACACCTGCGGAACACCGTTTGTGACGTGCCCCCATTCTGATTTCTCCCCATTAACGCAAACTCTCTGCTGCCTATTTGTCAGCTATGCCTCTACCCAGTAAAAAAATTCTCCTGTTCGTGTGCCTTAAGTTTCCTCAATAGCTTCTTGTGTGGAACTCTATCGAAAGAATTACTGAAGTCCATATACACATCATATTCATTACCATGATCTACCTCCTCAAACACCTTAGTGAAAAAGTTAGTAAATTCGTAAGACAGGAACGCCCCTTTGTAAAACCGTGTTGAGATTCATTAATCAATTTATGCCTGTCAAGATGGCTACGAATTGCTTTGGCAATCATTGATTTCATAAATTTTCCCACTATGGAGGTAAGGCTTATTGGTCTGTAGTTCGAAGCTAAGGACCTGTTACCTTTGCCATTTTCCAATTATCAGGCACTATACCAGTTTGTAGTGATATGTTGAAAAGATTAGCCAAAGGTATGCTAAGTTTCTCTTTACATTCCTTTAACACCCTTGCAAACAGTTCATCAGGGCCTGGGGATTTGTTAGGTTTTAATTTCACTATTTATCTGAAGACTATGTCACCACTTACCGCATTCGTGCATAGTTTATTATCGTTCTGTTCCACATAATCTATTATTTCATGAATATCGCTAGTATTTTCCTGGGTAAAAACTGAGAGGAAGTAAGGATTGAGAATTTCACACATATCCTTATCACCTTCAGTGATCTGATCTGAGTTACTCTTAAGTGGGCCTATCTTGTCCCTAATCTTACTTCTGTATACCTGAAAGAAACCTTTTGCGTTAGTGTTTGAATCCCTTGCGACCTTAGCCTCATAATCCCTTTTTGCTTTGTTTATTCCATTTTTTTATTTCTCTAATTGAATATATTGATTTCTTAAATGCCCTTCCCCTCTTTTGATATACCTATATATGCCTCTCTTTTGACCAATGAGATCTTTTAATCTATTGTTCATTCATTTGGGATCATTTTTGTTTAATCTAATTTCCCTACTACGAACAAAAGTTGTCTGAGCAGCTAGAACTATGCTCTGAAAAATGTCATATTGGCAACCAAGATCACCTCCCTGACCCACAGTCAGGACATCCCAATTTAGCTCACGCAGGTAATTTCTCAGTCCCAAGAAATCGGCCAAGCAAAAGTCTGGGACAGAGATTTGATTGCAGTTATCCGGGTAATTCCATGATATATTGAAACTAAGTGATTTGTGGTCACTTTCCCCAAGCTCATCATTAACCTCAAGATTATTAACTGGTGTTTCTTTGTTGGCAAGAACCAAGTCAAGCAGATTGTTTCCTCTAGTTGGTTCTGTCACAAACTGTTCTAAAAAGCAATCCTGAACCCTATCAAGAAAGTCACTGGACTCAAGATTTCCTGTCGTATTGTTCCAATCAATTTGTCTAAAGTTAAAATCTCGCATTAACACAACATTTACATATCTAGATGCCTTATGAATTTCGTCCCATGGCAGCTTATTGCGCACTCTATCAAGGTTTGGGGCCTATAAATCACACCCAAAATTAATTTGTCACGACCCTCGAGAAACTGTAGCCAAACAGATTCTGTGTCCGATGTTTCTAATCTTATATATTGTCTAAGACAACAATTTAAATTATCTCTGTCATACATCGCCACTCCACCACCCTTCTTGTTGACCCTCTGAGTGTGAAATAGGTCTCTGTTATACCAATAATATCTATATTAACTTCACTTGCAAGTAATCTTAGCTCATCGACCTGACGACACTGGATGACAATAGGGTTACTGGATACATGATAACGATATACAAAATACTGCGTGGAATAGACAAGGTGGACAGAAACAGGATGTTCCAGAAAGGGGACACAGAAACAAGGGGTCACACTTGGAAGTTGAAGACTCATGAGTCAAAGGGATGTTAGGAAGTATTTCTTCAGTCATAGAGTAGTCAGGAAGTGGAATAGTCTAGCAAGTGAGGTAGTGGAGGCAGGAACCATACATAGCTTTAGGACGAGATATGATAAAGCTCATAGAACAGGGAGAGAGGACCTAGTAGCATTCAGTGAAGAAACGGGCCCAGGAGCTGAGTCTCGACCCCTGCAACCACAATTAGGTGAGTACAGTTGGATGATTACACACACACACACACACACACACACACACACACACACACACACACACACACACACACACACACACACACACACACACACACACACACACACATGCATGGGCAGTGTAACCGGATAAGCACACGTATGCTTGTGCAACAGCAGACAAGAAATCCAGTGAATGGGTGGATAATTATGCACCCATTCACTGGGTGGATAATTGAATAAAATTATGTAAGGCAAGAAGGATTAAAAATAATAAATATGGAGAATGCACTTGTATATAATGAAATAAAAGGGTGTAGACCAAGCGTTTACAGTGAAACACTTGGTGTACACACCCACTGCCCTTCCTAAAGCCTCCTTGTTCATCTGCTATCCTGCTCTCCGTCTTACTCTTAATTCTTTCAATAATAACTCAACTATACACTTTACCAGACTTATTCTCCTATTATTTTTACACTGTCTTTTGTCCCCTTTGCCTTTATACAAAGGAACTATGCATGCTCTCTGCTAGTCCATAGGTACCTTACCCTCTTCCATACATCTGTTAAATAAAAGCACCAACCATTCCAAAACTATATCCCCACCTGCTTTTAACATTCCTACCTTTATCCCATGAGGGTAAAGAGGTTTTTGTGGCATTTATGGATTTGGAAAAGGCAAATGAGAGGGTGAATAGGGAGGCACTCTGGCAAATGTTGCAAATGTATAGAGTAGGAGGTGGGTTATTGAAAGCAGTGGAGAGTTTTTACGAGGACGGTGAAGCTCAGGTTAGAGTATGTAGGTGAGAGGGAAATTATTTCCATAACCATGGTTGTTCAATATATTTATAGATTGAGTTATAAAACAAGTGAATACTCGGGTGTTGGCAAGAGGCTTAGGGTTAAAAGATAAAGAATCTAACACAAAGTGGGAGTTGTCACAGTTGCTCTTTCTTGACACTGTACTTTCGGCAAATTTTGAAGAGAAGTTACAGTTCTTGGTTGATGAGTTTGGCAGGGTATGTAAAAGAAGGAAATCAAAGGTGAATATAGGAAAGAGTGAGGTGATGAGAATAAAAAGACTAGGTAAAGGAAGAGTGGATATCAGATTGAAGGGAGAGAATGGAGGAGGTGAGTGCATGCAGATATCTGAAAGTGGGTCTGTGAAAGATGAGCTGAATCATAGAATTGACGAGGGTAAAAAGCTGAGTGGTGCACTGAGTCTGTGGAGACGAAGAACATATATGAAGGCAAAGAGGGGAATGTATGAGAGTACAGTTTTACCAACGCTCTCATATGGGTGTGAAGCATGTGTGGGTAATGTTGCAAAAAGGAGAAGGCTGGAGGGCAATGTGGGATGTGAATATAATGCAGAGAATCCGTAGTTTGGAGATTGGTAGGAGGTGCAGGATAAACAAAACTATTATCCAGAGGGCTGAGGATGGGTTACTGAGATGGTTCGGACATGTACAGAGGATGGAATAAAATAGAATGACTTCGAGAGCGTATTAATCTGTATTGGAGGGAAGGCGGGGTGGGTGTTGGCCTAGGAAAGGTTGGAAGGAGGCGGTAAAAGAGGTTTTTTGTGCAAGGGGCTTGGACTTCCAGTAAGCATGCGTGAGCATGTTAGACAGGAGCAAATGAAGACAAATGGTTATTAGAACTTGACGTGCTGTTGGAGTGTGAGCAAGGTAACATATATGAAAGGATTCAGGGAAACCAGCAGGCCAGACTTGATTCCAGGAGATGGGAAGTACAGTGCCACTACTCTGAAGGAGGGGTGTTAATGTTGTAGTTTTATAACTGTAAGGTTAGTGCGACTATGGCAAGACAGTGATGGAGTGAATGATGAAAACATTTCTTTTTCAGGCCACCTTGCCTGACTGGGAAACGGCCGATGTGTTAAAATAAATAAATAAATAAATAAATAAATATATATATATATATATATATATATATATATATATATAATATATATATACAATATATATATAATATATATATATACAATATATATATATATATATATATATATATATATATATATATACAATATATATAATATATTTTTATTTATTATCACACTGGCCGATTCCCACCAAGGCAGGGTGGCCCGAAAAAGAAAAACTTTCACCATCATTCACTCCATCACTGTCTTGCCAGAAGGGTGCTTTACACTACGGTTTTTAAACTGCAACATTAACACCCCTCCTTCAGAGTGCAGGCACTGTACTTCCCATCTCCAGGACTCAAGTCCGGCCTGCCGGTTTCCCTGAATCCCTTCATAAATGTTACTTTGCTCACACTCCAACAGCACGTCAAAGTATTAAAAACCATTTGTCTCCATTCACTCCTATCAAACACGCTCATGCATGCCTGCTGGAAGTCCAAGCCCCTCGCACACAAAACCTCCTTTACCCCCTCCCTCCAACCTTTCCTAGGCCGACCCCTACCCCGCCTTCCTTCCACTACAGACTGATACACTCTTGAAGTCATTCTGTTTCGCTCCATTCTCTCTACATGTCCGAACCACCTCAACAACCCTTCCTCAGCCCTCTGGACAACAGTTTTGGTAATCCCGCACCTCCTCCTAACTTCCAAACTACGAATTCTCTGCATTATATTCACACCACACATTGCCCTCAGACATGACATCTCCACTGCCTCCAGCCTTCTCCTCGCTGCAACATTCATCACCCACGCTTCACACCCATATAATAGCGTTGGTAAAACTATACTCTCATACATTCCCCTCTTTGCCTCCAAGGACAAAGTTCTTTGTCTCCACAGACTCCTAAGTGCACCACTCACTCTTTTTCCCTCATCAATTCTATGATTCACCTCATCTTTCATAGACCCATCCGCTGACACGTCCACTCCCAAATATCTGAATACGTTCACCTCCTCCATACTCTCTCCCTCCAATCTGATATTCAATCTTTCATCACCTAATCTTTTTGTTATCCTCATAACCTTACTCTTTCCTGTATTCACCTTTAATTTTCTTCTTTTGCACACCCTACCAAATTCATCCACCAATCTCTGCAACTTCTCTTCAGAATCTCCCAAGAGCACAGTGTCATCAGCAAAGAGCAGCTGTGACAACTCCCACTTTGTGTGTGATTCTTTATCTTTTAACTCCACGCCTCTTGCCAAGACCCTCGCATTTACTTCTCTTACAACCCCATCTATAAATATATTAAACAACCACGGTGACATCACACATCCTTGTCTAAGGCCTACTTTTACTGGGAAAAAATTTCCCTCTTTCCTACATACTCTAACTTGAGCCTCACTATCCTCGTAAAAACTCTTCACTGCTTTCAGTAACCTACCTCCTACACCATACACTTGCAACATCTGCCACATTGCCCCCCTATCCACCCTGTCATACGCCTTTTCCAAATCCATAAATGCCACAAAGACCTCTTTAGCCTTATCTAAATACTGTTCACTTATATGTTTCACTGTAAACACCTGGTCCACACACCCCCTACCTTTCCTAAAGCCTCCTTGTTCATCTGCTATCCTATTCTCCGTCTTGCTCTTAATTCTTTCAATTATAACTCTACCATACACTTTACCAGGTACACTCAACAGACTTATCCCCCTATAATTTTTGCACTCTCTTTTATCCCCTTTGCCTTTATACAAAGGAACTATGCATGCTCTCTGCCAATCCCTAGGTACCTTACCCTCTTCCATACATTTATTAAATAATTGCACCAACCACTCCAAAACTATATCCCCACCTGCTTTTAACATTTCTATCTTTATCCCATCAATCCCGGCTGCCTTACCCCCTTTCATTTTACCTACTGCCTCACGAACTTCCCCCACACTCACAACTGGCTCTTCCTCACTCCTACAAGATGTTATTCCTCCTACATATATATATACATTAATATATATATATATATATATATATATATATATATATATATATATATATATATATATATATATATATATATATATATATATAACACTGCAACTAGCCGAGGACTCGAACCCATGTTGTTTTGGCTCTCTTCATGGTGAGCAAAAACCACCTAATTCTCTAACCCACAGGACCACACAATCCTACAAGAATCAAGCATCCAGTAGAGCTTGATGTTTTACATTGATCCGAGGACATACGGTGGTATGGGTGTCTCTGAGCTAATTTCATTCTACCCACCGTTTGGTGTACTAGCTTCCACGAGCAGTATTTTATATTGTGACCACGAGCATGTGGTATTGAATCAATAACAACACTGCGACTAACCGAGAATTCGTGTAGACAGCCTGTACTGTCTGCACAGACAGCCTATGCTGTCTGCCAGCTTAGTTCATATTTCGCGGCACTAAGGTGCTGCCCTCTAGCCAGCCCAGAGAGAGGAAGGAAATAGGATGAAGTCATCTTCACTTTATCAACCTATACAACAAGCATCTGTCTCTCAACGAGTTATCCTGATGTCGTGTCTGCACGTTTCAGCATCCAGACACAGGTATAAGCAGGATCTAGCCGAAATTTACCGAATTTCTTCGAGAATTGTAAGTGGCATCCCAGTGACCCCACTCTACAGCGTCCCATGCTGTTTCTCAAGTCACGTGTTCAGCGTCAATTGTATGTTCTGCTGTTGTTGTTCAGCTTAGCACAGCTATTTCAGCAAGCCAGAGGTGAGTTTGTGGTGATTTCTGCGTCCAGTGTGAGTTTCTCCACGTGTTTGTGGAGAGAAGAGGAGGAAGTGGCCGTTTCTTGCCTCACCCACGCTCGCCTTGCTGTACACTCACACCTCACCAGCCTACCATACACCACTATGTACTCACTCCCTCTTCTGTATTTTCTGCTGTTTTCCGTGTGAAGTCATTGCCAGTGCTGTGTATCCGAGTGCCCGAGGCCACTCGAAGCCATGTGGATCAGGAAGCCACATGGATCAGCAAGCCACGTGGATCAGCATGCCACGTAGATCACGACACCACGTGGATCCCGACGCCATGTGGGGTGTGGACAAAGCCATGTGGATTACCAAGCCAGATGTCCCAGGCCGCATGTTGTGGTCTGCTGCTGCCTGACTTCATGACGTCACGATGTCTGCCTGACGTCACAGTGCTGCTGACGTCACCTCGCGACGTCACGCCTGACATCACATGTCACATCGAGTGTTCTAGTAATTATTTCAGTATTGTTGAGAAGATTGAGAGAAGATATATGTCGTGTGTTCATTAATTCCTCTCAGTGTTCTCACATGTTAGTGTATAGCTTAGTGTCAATTTTGTGTAAGACAGGAGATTTAAATACCTTACCACCCTTTGTATACAATAAAGCATCACAAGTACTATCACCAATCATTGCAACACTCTTTAACAAATCCATAGAATCCTCTACCTTCCCTACAGATTTCAAAGTTACCCTGATCCATAAAGGAGGAGACCAAACAGACTTGAATAACTATAGGCCAATATCCGACTTACACCCTCTCTAAAATCTTCGAAAAATTAATTCATAAGCGAATCTATTCTTACCTCATCTCTCACAACATACTGAACCCCAGTCATTTTGGGTTCAGGCCTAATAAAATTACTTATGATGCTCTTATACACATGTTAGAACACATATACACTGCAATAGAGAAAACAGAAGTCCCACTGGGGATCTTCATAGACTTATGTAAAGCTTTTGATACAGTTGACCATGACTTGCTCCATATAAAATTGTCGCACTGTGGTATAAGAGGGCACTCCCTCAACTACCTAAAGTCTTACCTCAGCAACAGAAGCCAATATGTGTACACAAACAGGGCAAACTCTTCAGCACAGCCAATTACAGTTGGTGTCCCACAGGGAAGTGTCCTAGGCCCTCTTCTCATTCTCATATACATACGCGACCTACCAAATGCATCGCAACTACTTAAACCCACACTATTTGCAGATGACACTACATAAGTCTTCTCTCACCCGAGCCCAGTCACGCTAGCCAATACTGTAAATACCGAATTGCAGAAAATATCTACCTTGATGAGTACTAACAAACTTACTCTAAACATTGACAAAACCTACTTCATTCAGTTTGGTAACAGAGCTACAGACGTCCCTCTTAACATAATGATAAACGGATCACCTATCACAAAATTCACAGAGGGAAAATTCTTAGGAATCCACCTTGATAATAGACTCAAATTTCAAACACATATACAACAAATTTCCAACAAAAATTTCCAAGACCGTAGACATGCTATCAAAGATACAGTACTATGTTCCACAGTCAGCCCTCCTGGTCCTATATCACTCACTTATTTACCCCTATCTCACCTATGGAATTTGTGTATGGGGCTCAACAACAATAAATCATCTCAGACCGTTAATTACCTAACAAAAGGCTGCAGTCAGAATGATAACAAATTCCCACTACAGGCAGCACACTCCACCAATATTCAAAACTCTAAACCTATTCACCATACAAAACATCCATACTTATTACTGCACCTACTACATTCATAGAACACTTAACTCTGATATAAACCCTCCCCTCAAACGTCTCCATACCAACCTCAACAGAACACATGACCATAACACAAGGCACAGATCACTCTTTGATGTTCCTCGAGTCCATCTCACGCTATGCAAAAACTCAATGCATATAAAAGGCCCTAAAATCTGGAATTCATTACCTGTGAATATAAAAGAAACACTGTTTATAAATTCAAGTCTCTTCTCAAAAATCACTTACTCACCCACAACTAAATAATTACTAAATAATTGTATTTCATAAATTGTATCTCGTAAATGTTTCTCATTATTGTATCTCATTAAATGTCTAACCTGTGACCCAGTCAAACTATTTTTTTAATTACGTTACATAACAGAATACTCCATTCTACTGAATGCTCAGCAACACAATAAATGACCATACGATCTGTTTTTGTAATACTCATTCGTGCTAAATTGTTAGCTGTTTACAATAATGTTTCTACCACTGAATATATCTTTGCTTAGTTAATCTTAAGTTAATTTTAAGCCTGCCCATAATGCTCTGCATACTAGGGGCTTTGGCATGTTGCACTGTAAAAACTGTATTCCTTTGTACTTCACCGTATCTTGTTCAAATTAATAAATAAATAAATAAATAAATTTGCTAGTTTAAGCCATGTTGTACCGCAAGTACTATGTGTGTGTGTGTGTGTGTGTGTGTGTAAAGTTTTCCATGTGTCCAGTGTGGTCTGCAGCCAGACCCCTGAGTAGCACCACTGTGTTAGTCACCCGGTGTGACCAGCGCGTTTGACAGCTGATACTAGTCAGCATGAGCGTATGAGCCTCTTGTACAGAAAGCTCTTATTGCTCGTCGCTCATAGATGTTCTGCAGAATCGTACCTGCTATGATTCCCATCGAGATTTGTTTCACTTTACTTCCAGACCTTCAGAGTGTAGTTATATGTAGAGAAACAAGTCTGGGGACGCTTAGACTAACCTCTGCTATAACTCCAACTGCCGAGAGAATGACACTCGTCAAGCCGCAGTTAGCCCTGTCGGCAGGTGCTGTTTCAGCCTCGTGTCACAGGCTTCAGTGAGCAGCCTGAACGAAGATGTCACTTCGATTGCTAGCTCGCTCACTGCAGTCTGGTGTATGATGTTAAGACTCCCAGATGTTTTGCCCAGTCGTCTCTGTCATGACTCACTACACGCTTGCCTGCAGTGACATCTCAGCGACAGTACCAGTTCGAGAAGTGTCCTGAGTCGTTTGCCAGAAGAAGTCCTGCTCAGTTGCCGAGTTTTGTCGACGCCTCACTCGAGGGCACCAGCATGTCGTGCCCCAGGTTGAATGAAACCTGCAGTGACTCCTACGTTGACTGCTTCACTGTTCCAGAGGAGACCATACCTCGTTACGTCACAGCTCAGCCTCAGCGATGTCTCATGTGTTGCAGTATCTGTCCAGATGCAGGAAGGCATGCAGTGATGCCCATCGACGCTCACTGCCTATGACCACGATGTTTAGCACACCCCATATGTTTTTTTCTTCCCTCCCTGTAGGAAGTTTTTTTTCCATGTCCATATGTATATTTTTTTTATTTTGTGGTCTGTGCCCTGTTCCTACGATAGAGACTGAGTTTTTTTTTACCACCAGTATTGTCGCGTCGGGATGATGCGAGGTAGGTGGCTGAGCGTATGTAGACAACCTATACTGTCTGCACAGACAGCCTATGCTGTCTGCCAGCTTAGTTCATATTTTGTGGCACTAAGGTGCTGTGCTCTAGTCAGCCCAAAGTCAGTGGGATGCTGGTCCCACATGCCCTCACTCATTCAGTGGCCTAGCAGCAAGACAGAAGTCCTACTAGCTCTCTCCCTCGTGGGCATGGCCCTACCGGAGCCTGTGTACCCACCACGACTTTGCAAATAAAGTAAAGAAGCCTCCGAAGACGTTTATCCTTGAACCCCACTCTGCAAGAGTCACCCAATAATCTCGTTCGCATTCGAACCCGTGTTGTTTTGGCCCGTTTCATGTTGAACAAAAACCACAAGGCGCTCTAACTCGCAGAACCATGCAATCCTACAAGAATCAAGTGTGGTCCTGTGGGTTAGAGCGTCATGTGGTTTTCACTCACCATGAGGAGGGCCAAAACAACATGGGTTCGAATCCTCGGCTAGTCGCTGTGTTGTTATTGATTCAATACCACTTGTTTGTGGTCACAATAATATAAAATACTGCTCGTGGAGACGAGTACACTAAACGGGAAGTAGAATGAAGTTAGCTCAGAGGCACCCACACCACCGTATGTACTCGGATCGAGGTGAAACATCTAGCTCTGCTGGATGCTTGATTCTTGTAGGAGTATATTGAATACCATGCGGGGGATGTCACGTCCCCCACATGGTATTGTGGATATTAGGATTAGGGAATACAAGAACGCCTGCAACTGTTATGACCGTTAAAACACGTGTGTGTGTCCAACACAAAGACAATGTTTGATGCCTCATGAAGGTTAGTGAGGCTAGATAAGTCGTTAAGGAAGAAGACATACGACGGCGAAAGTGTATAGACGCTTCCCCAATTGCTCTCAGTAACACTATCAAAACTCCTTAAGTTACACTATTTCCAAATCGCTAATCAAGAAGATATTGCCCATTCTAGAGATCGCTGTAACATCATGTTGTGATGTCCTTCTCAAGCCCAACTCTTCTCACCACAATTGTACTCCTACTGCTATCCTCTCGCATCTTACCACCTGACTCCTGCCTCTATACATACTTGCTCATAGTTCCTCTGTATAAGGACTGAAGAAACCACTTACGGTGAATCGTTTCCTCATGTATTTTGTTATTTTGAATACTTCTGGTAAATAGCCGGAGCCCTGGATGGAAATACAGATGTTTAGTGTTGATTCCTTGAAATTGGTGGGAAGGTATTTTGCTTGTTTAGTAGTAATATGCAAGAGTCTTGACGCCTCGTTTCTCGTTTTGTTTATTACTATCTCGTGTCCTAAAGGGTGATGGGTCTCGTAAGGCGGGTGTTCGTCTTCAAGGATAGTCGTATCAATTGTGGATGATGGATGGACGTCGTTACTCCATTGGTAGTGCAAGCGGTAATGGTTTTTATTGAAGCTGCTGCTTTGTTATGCTAGAGCATCTTCTCCCTCACCGACCCCATAAGGTTCGCTTGGTCTTGGTGATCCTCTAAGTTCATAGTCATTTTCTCATCGTCTTCATCGGTGAAAATGTTTCCAAGATACTGGATGAGGATCTAAGTAATTGCTGTATTTTCCTTCAGAATTGGTCAGAATGTTGCCTTAACAGGTTTGCCTAATACACCAACTATTTCAGAAATGTCTTTTTTGCAGAATTATTTTGGAAATAATTTTGCTCCACTAGCACTATCAGTACTGGCAAAAACACCGAGAGTTTGCCAGTCTGATTGTGGTTGCCTCTCATTTTATCTCTGATTACCTCGTTAGTTATTATTCGTGGAATACTTTGGAAGATTAATCGCAGCAAGCTGATGTTTCTTCCTTAATCCTGTCATGAACTGTGTATTGCTTGATCTGTGGGGGTAGAGGATGGGTTCTCTAGCACGATGGTTCAGTTATTGCTGAAGATGTTCATGCCTTGGGTCTTCGGGTTGAATTTAGCTGTTAAAAGGAACCGGAAGGGATTAGTATATATATATATATATATATATATATATATATATATATATATATATATATATATATATATATATATATATATATATATATATATATATATAATTATTATTATTATCACACTGGCAGATTCCCACCAAGGCAGGGTGGCCCGAAAAAGAAAAACTTTCACCATCATTCACTCCATCACTGTCTTGCCAGAAGGGTGCTTTACACTACAGTTTTTAAACTGCAACATTAACACCCCTCCTTCAGAGTGCAGGCACTGTACTTCCCATCTCCAGGACTCAAGTCCGGCCTGCCGGTTTCCCTGAATCCCTTCATAAATGTTACTTTGCTCACACTCCAACAGCACGTCAAGTATTAAAAACCATTTGTCTCCATTCACTCCTATCAAACGCGCTCATGCATGCCTGCTGGAAGTCCAAGCCCCTCGCACACAAAACCTCCTTTACCCCCTCCCTCCAACCTTTCCTAGGCCGACCCCTACCCCGCCTTCCTTCCACTACAGACTGATACACTCTTGAAGTCATTCTGTTTCGCTCCATTCTCTCTACATGTCCGAACCACCTCAACAACCCTTCCCCAGCCCTCTGGACAACAGTTTTGGTAATCCCGCACCTCCTCCTAACTTCCAAACTACGAATTCTCTGCATTATATTCACACCACACATTGCCCTCAGACATGACATCTCCACTGCCTCCAGCCTTCTCCTCGCTGCAACATTCATCACCCACGCTTCACACCCATATAAGAGCGTTGGTAAAACTATACTCTCATACATTCCCCTCTTTGCCTCCAAGGACAAAGTTCTTTGTCTCCACAGACTCCTAAGTGCACCACTCACTCTTTTTCCCTCATCAATTCTATGATTCACCTCATCTTTCATAGACCCATCCGCTAACACGTCCACTCCCAAATATCTGAATACGTTCACCTCCTCCATACTCTCTCCCTCCAATCTGATATTCAATCTTTCATCACCTAATCTTTTTGTTATCCTCATAACCTTACTCTTTCCTGTATTCACCTTTAATTTTCTTCTTTTGCACACCCTACCAAATTCATCCACCAATCTCTGCAACTTCTCTTCAGAATCTCCCAAGAGCACAGTGTCATCAGCAAAGAGCAGCTGTGACAACTCCCACTTTGTGTGTGATTCTTTATCTTTTAACTCCACGCCTCTTGCCAAGACCCTCGCATTTACTTCTCTTACAACCCCATCTATAAATATATTAAACAACCACGGTGACATCACACATCCTTGTCTAAGGCCTACTTTTACTGGGAAAAAATTTCCCTCTTTCCTACATACTCTAACTTGAGCCTCACTATCCTCGTAAAAACTCTTCACTGCTTTCAGTAACCTACCTCCTACACCATACACTTGCAACATCTGCCACATTGCCCCCCTATCCACCCTGTCATACGCCTTTTCCAAATCCATAAATGCCACAAAGACCTCTTTAGCCTTATCTAAATACTGTTCACCTATATGTTTCACTGTAAACACCTGGTCCACACACCCCCTACCTTTCCTAAAGCCTCCTTGTTCATCTGCTATCCTATTCTCCGTCTTGCTCTTAATTCTTTCAATTATAACTCTACCATACACTTTACCAGGTACACTCAACAGACTTATCCCCCTATAATTTTTGCACTCTCTTTTATCCCCTTTGCCTTTATACAAAGGAACTATGCATGCTCTCTGCCAATCCCTAGGTACCTTACCCTCTTCCATACATTTATTAAATAATTGCACCAACCACTCCAAAACTATATCCCCACCTGCTTTTAACATTTCTATCTTTATCCCATCAATCCCGGCTGCCTTACCCCCTTTCATTTTACCTACTGCCTCACGAACTTCCCCCACACTCACAACTGGCTCTTCCTCACTCCTACAAGATGTTATTCCTCCTATATATATATATATATATATATATATATATATATATATATATATATATATATATATATATATATATATATATATATATATAACACTGCAACTAGCCGAGGACTCGAACCCATGTTGTTTTGGCTCTCTTCATGGTGAGCAAAAACCACCTAATTCTCTAACCCACAGGACCACACAATCCTACAAGAATCAAGCATCCAGTAGAGCTTGATGTTTTACATTGATCCGAGGACATACGGTGGTATGGGTGTCTCTGAGCTAATTTCATTCTACCCACCGTTTGGTGTACTAGCTTCCACGAGCAGTATTTTATATTGTGACCACGAGCATGTGGTATTGAATCAATAACAACACTGCGACTAACCGAGAATTCGTGTAGACAGCCTGTACTGTCTGCACAGACAGCCTATGCTGTCTGCCAGCTTAGTTCATATTTCGCGGCACTAAGGTGCTGCCCTCTAGCCAGCCCAGAGAGAGGAAGGAAATAGGATGAAGTCATCTTCACTTTATCAACCTATACAACAAGCATCTGTCTCTCAACGAGTTATCCTGATGTCGTGTCTGCACGTTTCAGCATCCAGACACAGGTATAAGCAGGATCTAGCCGAAATTTACCGAATTTCTTCGAGAATTGTAAGTGGCATCCCAGTGACCCCACTCTACAGCGTCCCATGCTGTTTCTCAAGTCACGTGTTCAGCGTCAATTGTATGTTCTGCTGTTGTTGTTCAGCTTAGCACAGCTATTTCAGCAAGCCAGAGGTGAGTTTGTGGTGATTTCTGCGTCCAGTGTGAGTTTCTCCACGTGTTTGTGGAGAGAAGAGGAGGAAGTGGCCGTTTCTTGCCTCACCCACGCTCGCCTTGCTGTACACTCACACCTCACCAGCCTACCATACACCACTATGTACTCACTCCCTCTTCTGTTTTTTCTGCTGTTTTCCGTGTGAAGTCATTGCCAGTGCTGTGTATCCGAGTGCCCGAGGCCACTCGAAGCCATGTGGATCAGGAAGCCACATGGATCAGCAAGCCACGTGGATCAGCATGCCACGTAGATCACGACACCACGTGGATCCCGACGCCATGTGGGGTGTGGACAAAGCCATGTGGATTACCAAGCCAGATGTCCCAGGCCGCATGTTGTGGTCTGCTGCTGCCTGACTTCATGACGTCACGATGTCTGCCTGACGTCACAGTGCTGCTGACGTCACCTCGCGACGTCACGCCTGACATCACATGTCACATCGAGTGTTCTAGTAATTATTTCAGTATTGTTGAGAAGATTGAGAGAAGATATATGTCGTGTGTTCATTAATTCCTCTCAGTGTTCTCACATGTTAGTGTATAGCTTAGTGTCAATTTTGTGTAAGACAGGAGATTTAAATACCTTACCACCCTTTGTATACAATAAAGCATCACAAGTACTATCACCAATCATTGCAACACTCTTTAACAAATCCATAGAATCCTCTACCTTCCCTACAGATTTCAAAGTTACCCTGATCCATAAAGGAGGAGACCAAACAGACTTGAATAACTATAGGCCAATATCCGACTTACACCCTCTCTAAAATCTTCGAAAAATTAATTCATAAGCGAATCTATTCTTACCTCATCTCTCACAACATACTCAACCCCAGTCATTTTGGGTTCAGGCCTAATAAAATTACTTATGATGCTCTTATACACATGTTAGAACACATATACACTGCAATAGAGAAAACAGAAGTCCCACTGGGGATCTTCATAGACTTATGTAAAGCTTTTGATACAGTTGACCATGACTTGCTCCATATAAAATTGTCGCACTGTGGTATAAGAGGGCACTCCCTCAACTACCTAAAGTCTTACCTCAGCAACAGAAGCCAATATGTGTACACAAACAGGGCAAACTCTTCAGCACAGCCAATTACAGTTGGTGTCCCACAGGGAAGTGTCCTAGGCCCTCTTCTCATTCTCATATACATACGCGACCTACCAAATGCATCGCAACTACTTAAACCCACACTATTTGCAGATGACACTACATAAGTCTTCTCTCACCCGAGCCCAGTCACGCTAGCCAATACTGTAAATACCGAATTGCAGAAAATATCTACCTTGATGAGTACTAACAAACTTACTCTAAACATTGACAAAACCTACTTCATTCAGTTTGGTAACAGAGCTACAGACGTCCCTCTTAACATAATGATAAACGGATCACCTATCACAAAATTCACAGAGGGAAAATTCTTAGGAATCCACCTTGATAATAGACTCAAATTTCAAACACATATACAACAAATTTCCAACAAAAATTTCCAAGACCGTAGACATGCTATCAAAGATACAGTACTATGTTCCACAGTCAGCCCTCCTGGTCCTATATCACTCACTTATTTACCCCTATCTCACCTATGGAATTTGTGTATGGGGCTCAACAACAATAAATCATCTCAGACCGTTAATTACCTAACAAAAGGCTGCAGTCAGAATGATAACAAATTCCCACTACAGGCAGCACACTCCACCAATATTCAAAACTCTAAACCTATTCACCATACAAAACATCCATACTTATTACTGCACCTACTACATTCATAGAACACTTAACTCTGATATAAACCCTCCCCTCAAACGTCTCCATACCAACCTCAACAGAACACATGACCATAACACAAGGCACAGATCACTCTTTGATGTTCCTCGAGTCCATCTCACGCTATGCAAAAACTCAATGCATATAAAAGGCCCTAAAATCTGGAATTCATTACCTGTGAATATAAAAGAAACACTGTTTATAAATTCAAGTCTCTTCTCAAAAATCACTTACTCACCCACAACTAAATAATTACTAAATAATTGTATTTCATAAATTGTATCTCGTAAATGTTTCTCATTATTGTATCTCATTAAATGTCTAACCTGTGACCCAGTCAAACTATTTTTTTAATTACGTTACATAACAGAATACTCCATTCTACTGAATGCTCAGCAACACAATAAATGACCATACGATCTGTTTTTGTAATACTCATTCGTGCTAAATTGTTAGCTGTTTACAATAATGTTTCTACCACTGAATATATCTTTGCTTAGTTAATCTTAAGTTAATTTTAAGCCTGCCCATAATGCTCTGCATACTAGGGGCTTTGGCATGTTGCACTGTAAAAACTGTATTCCTTTGTACTTCACCGTATCTTGTTCAAATTAATAAATAAATAAATAAATAAATTTGCTAGTTTAAGCCATGTTGTACCGCAAGTACTATGTGTGTGTGTGTGTGTGTGTGTGTGTAAAGTTTTCCATGTGTCCAGTGTGGTCTGCAGCCAGACCCCTGAGTAGCACCACTGTGTTAGTCACCCGGTGTGACCAGCGCGTTTGACAGCTGATACTAGTCAGCATGAGCGTATGAGCCTCTTGTACAGAAAGCTCTTATTGCTCGTCGCTCATAGATGTTCTGCAGAATCGTACCTGCTATGATTCCCATCGAGATTTGTTTCACTTTACTTCCAGACCTTCAGAGTGTAGTTATATGTAGAGAAACAAGTCTGGGGACGCTTAGACTAACCTCTGCTATAACTCCAACTGCCGAGAGAATGACACTCGTCAAGCCGCAGTTAGCCCTGTCGGCAGGTGCTGTTTCAGCCTCGTGTCACAGGCTTCAGTGAGCAGCCTGAACGAAGATGTCACTTCGATTGCTAGCTCGCTCACTGCAGTCTGGTGTATGATGTTAAGACTCCCAGATGTTTTGCCCAGTCGTCTCTGTCATGACTCACTACACGCTTGCCTGCAGTGACATCTCAGCGACAGTACCAGTTCGAGAAGTGTCCTGAGTCGTTTGCCAGAAGAAGTCCTGCTCAGTTGCCGAGTTTTGTCGACGCCTCACTCGAGGGCACCAGCATGTCGTGCCCCAGGTTGAATGAAACCTGCAGTGACTCCTACGTTGACTGCTTCACTGTTCCAGAGGAGACCATACCTCGTTACGTCACAGCTCAGCCTCAGCGATGTCTCATGTGTTGCAGTATCTGTCCAGATGCAGGAAGGCATGCAGTGATGCCCATCGACGCTCACTGCCTATGACCACGATGTTTAGCACACCCCATATGTTTTTTTCTTCCCTCCCTGTAGGAAGTTTTTTTTCCATGTCCATATGTATATTTTTTTTATTTTGTGGTCTGTGCCCTGTTCCTACGATAGAGACTGAGTTTTTTTTTACCACCAGTATTGTCGCGTCGGGATGATGCGAGGTAGGTGGCTGAGCGTATGTAGACAACCTATACTGTCTGCACAGACAGCCTATGCTGTCTGCCAGCTTAGTTCATATTTTGTGGCACTAAGGTGCTGTGCTCTAGTCAGCCCAAAGTCAGTGGGATGCTGGTCCCACATGCCCTCACTCATTCAGTGGCCTAGCAGCAAGACAGAAGTCCTACTAGCTCTCTCCCTCGTGGGCATGGCCCTACCGGAGCCTGTGTACCCACCACGACTTTGCAAATAAAGTAAAGAAGCCTCCGAAGACGTTTATCCTTGAACCCCACTCTGCAAGAGTCACCCAATAATCTCGTTCGCATTCGAACCCGTGTTGTTTTGGCCCGTTTCATGTTGAACAAAAACCACAAGGCGCTCTAACTCGCAGAACCATGCAATCCTACAAGAATCAAGTGTGGTCCTGTGGGTTAGAGCGTCATGTGGTTTTCACTCACCATGAGGAGGGCCAAAACAACATGGGTTCGAATCCTCGGCTAGTCGCTGTGTTGTTATTGATTCAATACCACTTGTTTGTGGTCACAATAATATAAAATACTGCTCGTGGAGACGAGTACACTAAACGGGAAGTAGAATGAAGTTAGCTCAGAGGCACCCACACCACCGTATGTACTCGGATCGAGGTGAAACATCTAGCTCTGCTGGATGCTTGATTCTTGTAGGAGTATATTGAATACCATGCGGGGGATGTCACGTCCCCCACATGGTATTGTGGATATTAGGATTAGGGAATACAAGAACGCCTGCAACTGTTATGACCGTTAAAACACGTGTGTGTGTCCAACACAAAGACAATGTTTGATGCCTCATGAAGGTTAGTGAGGCTAGATAAGTCGTTAAGGAAGAAGACATACGACGGCGAAAGTGTATAGACGCTTCCCCAATTGCTCTCAGTAACACTATCAAAACTCCTTAAGTTACACTATTTCCAAATCGCTAATCAAGAAGATATTGCCCATTCTAGAGATCGCTGTAACATCATGTTGTGATGTCCTTCTCAAGCCCAACTCTTCTCACCACAATTGTACTCCTACTGCTATCCTCTCGCATCTTACCACCTGACTCCTGCCTCTATACATACTTGCTCATAGTTCCTCTGTATAAGGACTGAAGAAACCACTTACGGTGAATCGTTTCCTCATGTATTTTGTTATTTTGAATACTTCTGGTAAATAGCCGGAGCCCTGGATGGAAATACAGATGTTTAGTGTTGATTCCTTGAAATTGGTGGGAAGGTATTTTGCTTGTTTAGTAGTAATATGCAAGAGTCTTGACGCCTCGTTTCTCGTTTTGTTTATTACTATCTCGTGTCCTAAAGGGTGATGGGTCTCGTAAGGCGGGTGTTCGTCTTCAAGGATAGTCGTATCAATTGTGGATGATGGATGGACGTCGTTACTCCATTGGTAGTGCAAGCGGTAATGGTTTTTATTGAAGCTGCTGCTTTGTTATGCTAGAGCATCTTCTCCCTCACCGACCCCATAAGGTTCGCTTGGTCTTGGTGATCCTCTAAGTTCATAGTCATTTTCTCATCGTCTTCATCGGTGAAAATGTTTCCAAGATACTGGATGAGGATCTAAGTAATTGCTGTATTTTCCTTCAGAATTGGTCAGAATGTTGCCTTAACAGGTTTGCCTAATACACCAACTATTTCAGAAATGTCTTTTTTGCAGAATTATTTTGGAAATAATTTTGCTCCACTAGCACTATCAGTACTGGCAAAAACACCGAGAGTTTGCCAGTCTGATTGTGGTTGCCTCTCATTTTATCTCTGATTACCTCGTTAGTTATTATTCGTGGAATACTTTGGAAGATTAATCGCAGCAAGCTGATGTTTCTTCCTTAATCCTGTCATGAACTGTGTATTGCTTGATCTGTGGGGGTAGAGGATGGGTTCTCTAGCACGATGGTTCAGTTATTGCTGAAGATGTTCATGCCTTGGGTCTTCGGGTTGAATTTAGCTGTTAAAAGGAACCGGAAGGGATTAGTATATATATATATATATATATATATATATATATATATATATATATATATATATATATATATATATATATATATATATATATATATATATATATAATTTTATTATTATCACACTGGCCGATTCCCACCAAGGCAGGGTGGCCCGAAAAAGAAAAACTTTCACCATCATTCACTCCATCACTGTCTTGCCAGAAGGGTGCTTTACACTACAGTTTTTAAACTGCAACATTAACACCCCTCCTTCAGAGTGCAGGCACTGTACTTCCCATCTCCAGGACTCAAGTCCGGCCTGCCGGTTTCCCTGAATCCCTTCATAAATGTTACTTTGCTCACACTCCAACAGCACGTCAAGTATTAAAAACCATTTGTCTCCATTCACTCCTATCAAACACGCTCATGCATGCCTGCTGGAAGTCCAAGCCCCTCGCACACAAAACCTCCTTTACCCCCTCCCTCCAACCTTTCCTAGGCCGACCCCTACCCCGCCTTCCTTCCACTACAGACTGATACACTCTTGAAGTCATTCTGTTTCGCTCCATTCTCTCTACATGTCCGAACCACCTCAACAACCCTTCCCCAGCCCTCTGGACAACAGTTTTGGTAATCCCGCACCTCCTCCTAACTTCCAAACTACGAATTCTCTGCATTATATTCACACCACACATTGCCCTCAGACATGACATCTCCACTGCCTCCAGCCTTCTCCTCGCTGCAACATTCATCACCCACGCTTCACACCCATATAAGAGCGTTGGTAAAACTATACTCTCATACATTCCCCTCTTTGCCTCCAAGGACAAAGTTCTTTGTCTCCACAGACTCCTAAGTGCACCACTCACTCTTTTTCCCTCATCAATTCTATGATTCACCTCATCTTTCATAGACCCATCCGCTAACACGTCCACTCCCAAATATCTGAATACGTTCACCTCCTCCATACTCTCTCCCTCCAATCTGATATTCAATCTTTCATCACCTAATCTTTTTGTTATCCTCATAACCTTACTCTTTCCTGTATTCACCTTTAATTTTCTTCTTTTGCACACCCTACCAAATTCATCCACCAATCTCTGCAACTTCTCTTCAGAATCTCCCAAGAGCACAGTGTCATCAGCAAAGAGCAGCTGTGACAACTCCCACTTTGTGTGTGATTCTTTATCTTTTAACTCCACGCCTCTTGCCAAGACCCTCGCATTTACTTCTCTTACAACCCCATCACACATCCTTGTCTAAGGCCTACTTTTACTGGGAAAAAATTTCCCTCTTTCCTACATACTCTAACTTCAGCCTCACTATCCTCGTAAAAACTCTTCACTGCTTTCAGTAACCTACCTCCTACACCATACACTTGCAACATCTGCCTCATTGCCCCCCTATCCACCCTGTCATACGCCTTTTCCAAATCCATAAATGCCACAAAGACCTCTTTAGCCTTATCTAAATACTGTTCACTTATATGTTTCACTGTAAACACCTGGTCCACACACCCCCTACCTTTCCTAAAGCCTCCTTGTTCATCTGCTATCCTATTCTCCGTCTTACTCTTAATTCTTTCAATTATAACTCTACCATACACTTTACCAGGTACACTCAACAGACTTATCCCCCTATAATTTTTGCACTCTCTTTTATCCCCTTTGCCTTTATACAAAGGAACTATGCATGCTCTCTGCCAATCCCTAGGTACCTTACCCTCTTCCATACATTTATTAAATAATTGCACCAACCACTCCAAAACTATATCCCCACCTGCTTTTAACATTTCTATCTTTATCCCATCAATCCCGGCTGCCTTACCCCCTTTCATTTTACCTACTGCCTCACGAACTTCCCCCACACTCACAACTGGCTCTTCCTCACTCCTACAAGATGTTATTCCTCCTTGCCCTATACACGAAATCACAGCTTCCCTATCTTCATCAACATTTAACAATTCCTCAAAATATTCCCTCCATCTTCCCAATACCTCTAACTCTCCATTTAATAACTCTCCTCTCCTATTTTTAACTGACAAATCCATTTGTTCTCTAGTATATATATATATATATATATATATATATATATATATATATATATATATATATATATATATATATATATATATATATATATTATTTTTTTTTATTATCACACTGGCCGATTCCCACCAAGGCAGGGTGGCCCGAAAAAGAAAAACTTTCACCATCATTCACTCCATCACTGTCTTGCCAGAAGGGTGCTTTACACTACAGTTTTTAAACTGCAACATTAACACCCCTCCTTCAGAGTGCAGGCACTGTACTTCCCATCTCCAGGACTCAAGTCCGGCCTGCCGGTTTCCCTGAATCCCTTCATAAATGTTACTTTGCTCACACTCCAACAGCACGTCAAGTATTAAAAACCATTTGTCTCCATTCACTCCTATCAAACACGCTCACGCATGCCTGCTGGAAGTCCAAGCCCCTCGCACACAAAACCTCCTTTACCCCCTCCCTCCAACCCTTCCTAGGCCGACCCCTACCCCACCTTCCTTCCACTACAGACTGATACACTCTTGAAGTCATTCTGTTTCGCTCCATTCTCTCTACATGTCCAAACCACCTCAACAACCCTTCCTCAGCCCTCTGGACAACAGTTTTGGTAATCCCGCACCTCCTCCTAACTTCCAAACTACGAATTCTCTGCATTATATTCATACCACACATTGCCCTCAGACATGACATCTCCACTGCCTCCAGCCTTCTCCTCGCTGCAACATTCATCACCCACGCTTCACACCCATATAAGAGCGTTGGTAAAACTATACTCTCATACATTCCCCTCTTTGCCTCCAAGGACAAAGTTCTTTGTCTCCACAGACTCCTAAGTGCACCACTCACTCTTTTTCCCTCATCAATTCTATGATTCACCTCATCTTTCATAGACCCATCCGCTGACACGTCCACTCCCAAATATCTGAATACATTCACCTCCTCCATACTCTCTCCCTCCAATCTGATATTCAATCTTTCATCACCTAATCTTTTTGTTATCCTCATAACCTTACTCTTTCCTGTATTCACCTTTAATTTTCTTCTTTTGCACACCCTACCAAATTCATCCACCAATCTCTGCAGCTTCTCTTCAGAATCTCCCAAGAGCACAGTGTCATCAGCAAAGAGCAGCTGTGACAACTCCCACTTTGTGTGTGATTCTTTATCTTTTAACTCCACGCCTCTTGCCAAGACCCTCGCATTTACTTCTCTTACAACCCCATCTATAAATATATTAAACAACCACGGTGACATCACACATCCTTGTCTAAGGCCTACTTTTACTGGGAAAAAATTTCCCTCTTTCCTACATACTCTAACTTGAGCCTCACTATCCTCGTAAAAACTCTTCACTGCTTTCAGTAACCTACCTCCTACACCATACTCTTGCAACATCTGCCACATTGCCCCCCTATCCACCCTGTCATACGCCTTTTCCATATCCATAAATGCCACAAAAACCTCTCTAGCCTTATCTAAATACTGTTCACTTATATGTTTCACTGTAAACACCTGGTCCACACACCCCCTACCTTTCCTAAAGCCTCCTTGTTCATCTGCTATCCTATTCTCCGTCTTGCTCTTAATTCTTTCAATTATAACTCTACCATACACTTTACCAGGTACACTCAACAGACTTATCCCCCTATAATTTTTGCACTCTCTTTTATCCCCTTTGCCTTTATACAAAGGAACTATGCATGCTCTCTGCCAATCCCTAGGTACCTTACCCTCTTCCATACATTTATTAAATAATTGCACCAACCACTCCAAAACTATATCCCCACCTGCTTTTAACATTTCTATCTTTATCCCATCAATCCCGGCTGCCTTACCCCCTTTCATTTTACCTACTGCCTCACGAACTTCCCCCAAACTCACAACTGGCTCTTCCTCACTCCTACAAGATGTTATTCCTCCTTGCCCTATACACGAAATCACAGCTTCCCTATCTTCATCAACATTTAACAATTCCTCAAAATATTCCCTCCATCTTCCCGATACCTCTAACTCTCCATTTAATAACTCTCCTCTCCTATTTTTAACTGACAAATCCATTTGTTCTCTAGGCTTTCTTAACTTGTTAATCTCACTCCAAAACTTTTTCTTATTTTCAACAAAATTTGTTAATAACATCTCACCCACTCTCTCATTTGCTCTCTTTTTACATTGCTTCACCACTCTCTTAACCTCTCTCTTTTTCTCCATATACTCTTCCCTCCTTGCATCACTTCTACTTTGTAAAAACTTCTCATATGCTAACTTTTTCTCCCTTACTACTCTCTTTACATCATCATTCCACCAATCACTCCTCTTCCCTCCTGCACCCACTTTCCTGTAACCACAAACTTCTGCTGAACACTCTAACACTACATTTTTAAACCTACCCCATACCTCTTCGACCCCATTGCCTATGCTCTCATTAGCCCATCTATCCTCCAATAGCTGTTTATATCTTACCCTAACTGCCTCCTCTTTTAGTTTATAAACCTTCACCTCTCTCTTCCCTGATGCTTCTATTCTCCTTGTATCCCATCTACCTTTTACTCTCAGTGTAGCTACAACTAGAAAGTGATCTGATATATCTGTGGCCCCTCTATAAACATGTACATCCTGAAGTCTACTCAACAGTCTTTTATCTACCAATACATAATCCAACAAACTACTGTCATTTCGCCCTACATCATATCGTGTATACTTATTTATCCTCTTTTTCTTAAAATATGTATTACCTATAACTAAACCCCTTTCTATACAAAGTTCAATCAAAGGGCTCCCATTATCATTTACACCTGGCACCCCAAACTTACCTACCACACCCTCTCTAAAAGTTTCTCCTACTTTAGCATTCAGGTCCCCTACCACAATTACTCTCTCACTTGGTTCAAAGGCTCCTATACATTCACTTAACATCTCCCAAAATCTCTCTCTCTCCTCTGCATTCCTCTCTTCTCCAGGTGCATACACGCTTATTATGACCCACTTCTCGCATCCAACCTTTACTTTAATCCACATAATTCTTGAATTTACACATTCATATTCTCTTTTCTCCTTCCATAACTGATCATTTAGCATTACTGCTACCCCTTCCTTTGCTCTAACTCTCTCAGATACTCCAGATTTATTACCATTTATTTCCCCCCACTGAAACTCTCCTACCCCCTTCAGCTTTGTTTCGCTTAGAGCCAGGACATCCAACTTCTTTTCATTCATAACATCAGCAATCATCTGTTTCTTGTCATCCGCACTACATCCACGCACATTTAAGCATCCCAGTTTTATAAAGTTTTTCTTCTTCTCTTTTTTAGTAAATGTATACAGGAGAAGGGGTTACTAGCCCATTGCTCCCGGCATTTTAGTCGCCTCATACGACACGCATGGCTTACGGAGGAAAGATTCTTTTCCACTTCCCCATGGACAATAGAAGAAATAAAAAAGAACAAGAGCTATTTAGAAAAAGGAGAAAAACCTAGATGTATGTATATATATATATGCATGTGCGTGTCTGTGAAGTGTGACCAAAGTGTAAGTAGGAGTAGCAAGATATCCCTGTTATCTAGCGTGTTTATGAGACAGAAAAAGAAAGATAGATATATATATATATATATATATATATATATATGTATATATATATATATATATATATATATATATATATATATATATATATATATATGATGTCGTGCCGAATAGGCAGAACTTGCGATCTTGGCTTAAATAGCAACGCTCATCTATAACGGGCTTGTTTGGTATTCTGGTAGCGGGTGGTTAAATGATATACGTCTTCGGAGGCTTCTTACTTTATTGATAACTAGTGTTGGGTTACACAGGCTTGTGTGTTTGTGTCCATGGCCCGGGAGGGCCATGCCCACGATAGAGAGCTGGGAGTACTTGTGTGTTGATGCTAGGCCGCTGTGTGAGTGAGGGCAAGGCAAGTCTGGGCATACTGAAGTGGCAAGGCCTAGGTGGCAGCACCACCATAGCGCAAAATATGAACTAAGCTGGCAGACAGCATGGGCTGTCTGTGCAGACAGTGCAAGCTGTCTACATATGCTCGGCCACCTACCGCGCGTCGTCCCGACGCGACAATACTGGTAGTAAAAGAAACTCGGTCTCTCTCTCTCATAGGAACAGGGCACAGAACACAAAATAAAAACATATATATACATATGGACATGGAAAAAAAACTTCCTACAGGGAGGGAAGAAAAAACATGTGGGGTGTGTTAAACATCGTGGTCATAGGCAGTGAGCGTCGATGGGCATCACTGCACGCCTTCCTGCGTCTGGACAGATACTGCAACACGGGAGACATCGCTGCGGCTGAGCTGTGACGTAACAGGATACGGTCTCCTCTGGAACGGTGAAGCAGACATCGTAGGAGTCGCTGCAGGTTTTCACTCAACCTGGGGCACGACATGCTGGTGCCCTCGAGTGAGGCGTCGACAAAACTCGGCAACTGGGCAGGACTTCTGGCAAGCGACTCAGGACACTTCTCGACTGGTACTGTCGCTGGGCTGTCACTGCCGGCGAGCGTGGAGCGAGTTGTGGAGCGAGTCGTGGCAGAGACGACTGGGCGAAACATCTGGGAGTCGTAACATCATACACCAGACTGCAGTGAGAGAGCTAGCAGTCAAAGTGACATCTTTGTGCAGGCTGCTCACTGAAGCTTGTGACACGAGGCTGACACAGCGCCTGCCGACAGGCCTGGCTGCGGCTTGACGAGTATCATCTCTCGACAGTTGGAGTTATAGCAGAGGTTAGCCTAAGCGTCCCCAGACTTGTTTCTCTACATATAACTGCACTCTGACGGTCTGGAGGTGAAGTGAAACAAATCTCGATGGGAATCGTAGCAGGTACGATTCTGCAGAACAACACGAGCGACGAGCATAAAAGCTTTCTGTACAAGGGGGCTCATACGCTCAGGGCTGAGAAATCAGCTGTCAAACACTGGTCACGTGGGTGACTTAGCACAGTGGTGCAACTCAAGGGTCTGACCACAGACCTCACTCTACACACGGAAAACTTTCAAACACACCACTGTACATACGGTACAACATGGCTTAACTAGCAAATGATGCTTTTCTGTGCATAAAACTGACTAAGACATACTAAAATGTGAGAACACTGACTGAGAGGAATTAATTAACACACGACATATATTTTCTCTCAATCTTCTCGACAATACTGAAATAATTACTAGAAACACTCGATGTGACATCATGTGATGTCAGGCGTGATGTCGCGAGGTGACGTCAGCAGCACTGTGACGTCAGCAGACATCTCGAGGTGACGTCAGGGAGACATCATGAGGTGACGTCAGCAGACATCGTGAGGTGACGTCAGCAGACATCGTGACGTCATGAAGTCGGGTAGCATCGTGGGTGACGTCGATGTGATGCGGGCAGCAGACCACAGCATGAGGCCTGGGACATCTGGTAACTCTCGTGGCTTTGTAGGTCTACGTGACATCGCCCACACCCACGTGACGTCGTGATCCACGTAGCTTCGAGTGGCCTCGGGCACTCGGATACACAGCACTGGCAATGAATTCATACGAAAAACAGCAGAAAACACAGCAGAGGGAGTGGGCAGTGGTGAGTGGTGTATGGTAGGCTGGTGGCGAGGAGCGTGCGTGAGTGTATGGCAGGGCGGGCATCTGGCGGTTCCTCCTCCCACCCACAAACACAGGGGAAACACACTGGACGCAGAAATCACCACAAAACTCACCTCTGGCTTGCTGAAACAGCTGCGCTGAGCTGAACAACAACAGCAACATACAAGTGACGCTGAACACGTGACTTGAGAAACAGCGTGGGGTCACTGGGACGCCACTTACAATTCTCGGAGAATTTCGGCAAATTTTGGCTGGATCCTGCTTGTACCTGTGTCTGGATGCTCAAACGTGCAGACACGACATCAGGATAACTCGTTGAGAGACGGATGCTTCTTGTGTAGGGTGATGAAGTGAAGATGACTTCATACCTCTTCCTCCCTCTCTCCAGGGAAACACAATTGCTGCGAGCACCGCTGTCACCATTTATAATGGGCTTGTTTGGTATTCTGGTAGTGGGTGGTTAAATGATATACGTCTTCGGAGGCTTCTTACTTTATTGATAACTAGTGTTGGGTTACACAGCCTTGTGTGTTTGTGCCCATGGCCCGGGAGGGCGATGCCCACGAGAGAGAGCTGGGAGTACTTGTGTGTTGATGCTAGGCCGCTGTGTGAGTGAGGGCGAGGCAAGTCTGGGCATACTGAAGTGGCAAGACCTAGGTGGCAGCACCAGCATAGCGCGAAATGTGAACTAAGCTGGCAGACAGCATGGGCTGTCTGTGCAGACAGTACAGGCTGTCTACACATCTTGCCATATAGGACAAGTGAAAATTTGTGTATGCAATAATTTCGCCAAAATCATTCTGAACCTAACGAAAAAAATATATTTCACTGCGTTTGTTTAGTATTAAATTATTGTAAACAAATCTAAAATATATTTTGTTGGGTTAGGCTAAAATAAATTGCGCTTGTTATAATAAGGTTAGGTAAGTTTTCTAAGTTCCTTTTGATGCAAAATTATAAATTTTTACATCAACATTAATGAAAAATATATATCTTTAAACGTATAAGAGAAAATTTTAGAAAGGACTTAATTTTAAATGAGTTCTTCCTAATTGACCAGTTTTACATATTCGGCACGACATATATATACACAAACATTGTCTCTACGTCGAAAGCAGGACTCGAACCTGCGAACTCTATATCAGAGTCCACAGTACTTTACCACAGAGCCAGACCTCAGATAAGTATGGGCGCCTGGCCGTAGGTAGACGATGTTACCCCATACCCCGAAGCTACGGCTAGGTGCCCATACTTATCTGAGGTCTGGCTCCATGGTAAAGTACTGTGAACTCTGATATAGAGTTTGTAGGTTCGAGTCCTGCTGTGGACGTAGAGACAATGTTAGTAAATAATTTCGCCTGTTTGCGAATTGTTAAGCATTTCAAATCTCTCGTTGTCCAGTGCATGTGGCAGGATTTGATGAAATAACTTTGAAAGCAAGCCTGGTGCCTCGTGGTATGGGGAAACATCGTCTAGCAATGGCTAGGCAGCCATAGTTATATGAGGTCTGGTTCCATGGTAAAGTACTGTGGACTCTGACCCAGAGTTTGCAGGTTCGAGTCCTGCTGTGGACGTAGAGACAATGTAAATAATTTCGCCTATTTGCACTAGCCAAGGACTCGAACCCATGCTGCTTCAGCCTGCCTCATGGTGGGCGAAAACATATGACGCCCTTATCCACTGAACCATAAGATTCTTAAGAGTAGAGCATCCAGCGGAACTGGATGTGGTACTCCCTACCCAAGGACACACGATGGTGTGGATGACTCTAGGCTAATTTCATTCTAGTCCCTGTTTGGTGTACTAGTTCAACGAGCAGTATTTTATATTATTGTGACCACGAACGAGTGGTATTGATCAGTAACAACACTGCACTAGCCAAGGACTTGAACCCATGAGGCAGGCCAAAGCAGCATGGGTTCGAGTCCTTGGCTAGTGCAGTGTTGTTATTGATCAATACCACTCGTTCGTGGTCACAGGTGATTTCAGAACATGCAAAACAACCACTGTGAAAGAATAGTGAAATTCTAAGTGCTTTCGTGACTTCTCACATTATCAAGGAACTATAAAAGTAATCAAAGGAAGTCATATAGAGGATCTAGACCACACCTCACCATCACATCCCACAACAAAGCAACACCTGACACGTGAGGACACCCGACTCATAGGAAAGGAGGAACACTGCAGCAGCCCGCTGGCCCAACTAGACAGGTCTTTCATTACATATGAGCTTTGCGTATTTGTAGTCATAGATGAATGAGTTCATAGATGAATGTCCAAAAATTTATGAAATGTCCAAAATTTATGAAATAGCTAATGATCTGAAATACCCAAGAAATATAACTGATAAATCTTTTAAAATTGCTAGAAATACTTTTTACAATCCAAAAAGGGACAGCCAACCTTATTCAACTAAAAATATGTTGGTTCTCCCTTACCATGAAAACTTGGTTGATATGTCTTCTCTTCTTAAGACTTTTAATATCAAAGTTGTATTTAAAAATCTTGATAAAGTCAAAAAGCTTTTGATAAAGAGTTCCCCCCAAAATGCTGATGGATGTGTCTATAAGATTCCTTGTAAAATTTGTGATAAAGTTTATTACAGTCAAACTGGTAAAAGTCTCGAACTAAGATTAAAACAACATAAATATAGCATTAGAACTGGACAAGATTCCAATGCTCTATTCATGTGAGAGAGTTTAACCATCCAATTGATTTTCAAAAAGTTGAGAAAGTTGTATCAAGCAAGTCCATGGTTGACAGGAATATAATTCAATCTTGTTTCATAAAAAGCAGTTTTGAAAGTAATATGAATATTTCCTTTGGTGTATGTAAATTAGATCCATTTGTAATTAATAGAATTTGGGAAGAATTTATTAATACATTGGACAGATTATAAAGCTTAATTCTTGGGTAGAATATTTTGTTAGTCGGAAATCGTTAAGGACCTGTCTAGTGGGGCCAGTGGGCCTGCTGCAGTGTTCCTCCTTTCCTGTGAGTCGGGTGTCGTCGCGCGTCAGGTGTTGCTTTGTTGCTGGATGTGATGGTGAGGTGTGGTCTAGACCCTCTATATGCCTTACTCTGATATATCAGTTTTGTAGTTGCTTGATAATCTGAGAAGTCACGAAAGTGCTTGGAGTTTTACAATTCTTTCACAGTGGTTGTTTTGCATGTTCTGAAATAACATAAGAACATAAGAATGGAGGAACACTGCAGAAGGCCTACTGGCCCATGCGAGGCAGGTCCTTATCAAAACGACTACTACCTTAAGCTTCCCTAGAAATAACTCCCGTAGTCAATGACACCAATCAAACCCAGCCCCTCCCACTCATATATTTGTCCAGTCTCTTCTTAAAGCTACCCAAGGTCCTAGCCTCTATCACTCCACTGGGAAGACTGTTCCACGCATCTACAACTCTGTTAGAAAACCAGTACTTACCTATGTCCTTTCTAAATCTAAATTTATCCAACTTAAATCCATTATTCCTGGTTCTTACCTGGTTCGACACCCTCAGTACTTTATTAATATCTCCCTTGTTTATGCCCGTCATCCACTTATACACTTCAATGATATCTTCCCTCATTCTACGTCTCTCCAGAGAGTAGAGATTTAAGGCTTTGAGTCTGTCTTCATATGGGAGGTTCCTTACACAGTAAATCATTTTAGTCATTCTTCTCTGTATGTTCTCTAATGAGTCTATGTCCATCCTGTTGTAAGGGGACCAAAACTGAGCAGCATAATCTAAATGAGGCCTCACTAGTGATGTATAGAGCTGTAAAATAACTTTTGGACTTCTGTTACTTATACTTCTTGAGATAAAGCCAAGTAATCTGTTGGCCTTGTTGCACACACTAAGGCACTGCTGTCTTGGCTTTAGATTTCTGCTTACCATGACTCCCAAGTCTTTTTCACATTCTGTATGATCAAGCTCTACTTCACTTAGATTATAGGTTCGAGGGTTATTTTCATTACCAAGGGCAAGTACCTTACACTTATCCACATTAAACTTCATCTGCCATTTTTCAGACCAAGACATTAATTTGTCCAAATCGTCCTGGAGTTCATTGATATCCTCCTCAGAGTGAATTATACGGCCTATCTTTGTATCATCAGCAAATTTACTCATGTCACTCGTAATCCCTTCATCAAGGTCATTAATGTAAATTATGAACAAGAGAGGGCCTAAAACTGATCCTTGTGGAACGCCACTAGTGACTAATCCCCATTCAGATTTCACTCCATTAATGGTAACTCTCTGCTTTCTATTGGTAAGCCATGCCTCAATCCATGCTAGAACTTTACCTCCTATACCATGAGCTGCCACTTTTCTTAAGAGTCTCTTGTGAGGTACTCTATCGAAGGCTTTACTAAAATCCAAATAAACAATATCATATTCCTTATCACTGTCAACTGCCTCAAATGTTCTATTGAAGAACGTCAGTAAGTTTGTCAGGCAGGAACGACCTCTCGTGAATCCATGCTGAGATTCATTTATCAAGTTATGCTCTTCAAGGTGACTTCTGATAATGTCAGCTATAATTGATTTTAATAACTTGCCCACTATAGATGTCAGGCTTATTGGACGGTAATTTGAAGGAGCGGACTTATCCCCTGATTTGAATATAGGAACCACATTAGCCAACTTCCACAACTCTGGCACAACACCGGTAAGGATGGACGCATTGAATACACTCGTTAATGGCTGACTAAGCTCCATCTTGCATTCCTTAAGTACCCTGGAAAACAACTCATCGGGTCCCAGGGACTTATTTTGTTTCAGTTTGTCTATCTGTTTAATAACCATGTCCCTCGTGACAGTAATATTAGTTAACTTAAATTCATCAGGAACTAAATAATTGTTAATTACTGGAATCTCATTTACATCTTCCTGTGTAAAAACTGACAACAAATAGTCATTAAATAAGCAACACATTTCCAGTTCATTATCTGTCAGCTGTCCATTCCCAGTTTTTAGAGGTCCTACTTTTTCCTTCACCTTCGTCCTATACACTTGAAAGAACCCCTTTGGATTAGTCTTTGATTCATTAGCAACTCTAATTTCATAGTCACGTTTAGCCTTTCTAATCGCCTTTTTTACTTCTCTTTTAAGCTGAACATATTGGTCAGTAAGGTTAACCTCTCCTCTTCTGATGCGCCTATAAATTCCCCTTTTCTTCCCTAATAGATGCTTTAGCCTCCTGTTAACCCATTTGGGATCGTTATTATTAGACCTAATTTCTCTCTGAGGAATGTTTATACTCTGGGCACTGTGTACATTATTAAGAAAACAATCATAAAAGCAGATCCCTTCATATTCATAAGTATGATTATCGTCAATAAAATCATTAGCTAGATAACCCCAATCAAGATTAGACAGATCAAGATTAGTCCATTATAATCGGCAGAACGAAAATCAGGGATTTTTATCATTATTCTTGCATTCCCAATTAATGCTAAAAGTGATGGATTTGTGATCACTTGCGCCAAGCTCTTCAGTGATCTCCAGATTATTCACGAGTGTTTCCTTATTTGACAAGACTAGGTCTAGCAAATTATTACCCCTGGTAAGCTCAGTTACACTCTGTTTCAGAAAACAGTCCTGAACTGTTTCCATAAAGTCACTGGACTCTAGATTACCTGTCAAAGAATTCCAGTCAATTTGACTAAAGTTAAAGTCCCCTACTATGACTATGTTACTGTGTCCAGAAGCCCTAACAATTTCGTCCCAAAGAAGACTCCCTCTATCGTGATCCAAGCCTGGAGGTCGGTATATTACACCTAGAATTAGTTTTTCTTGACCCTCCACGAACTCTACCCAAACAGACTGTTACTGCTCCATCTATTTTTATACCTGTTTTTATGCAACAATTAATATTTTCTCGAACATACAATGCAACTCCTCCCCCCTTCCCATTACATCTATCCACATTGAACAACTTAAATCCATGAATATTACACTCAGCAGTCATATCCCGACTCTTTAAATCATACCAAGTTTCAGTTAATGCAATGATATCAAAGTTCCCAGCACATGCTACCAAACGTAGTTCATTAATTTTATTTCTTGTACTTCGACTGTTAGCATAAAATACCATCATATGTTTTTTCTTCTGCACATTTTTTCTATTCATCTTTGTTTTTACACAATTTCTGAAATTATCATTACCCAGAGTTACTCCATGACAGTTACTATTAAGATTCTTAATATCAGAGCATAAGTCAATATATCCATACTCATTATTTATCATTTCTAAACCCATACCTCTAACTAATCTTAGTTTAAAGTCCTAACAACCCCCTCAACTGAGTTAGCAAGAAAACCCACACCTACCCTGGATAAGTGAACCCCATCCCTGGCATACATGTCATTTCGGCCATAGACGTTGTCCCAGTTGTCAATGAATGGTACTGCATTATCCTTAGTGTTTATCCAGCCAACAATTAATACCAATTGCTCTGGACAACCATTCATTACCAACACCTCTTCTTGGCAAAATGCCACATACAACAGGGCGCCCCCCACTTCTTCCTAATTATGTCTATAGCTGTCCTGAACTTTCTAACTAAATCCTCACCTCTACGCTTGCCTACATCATTGCCTCCAGCACTGAGGCAAATAATAGGATTGATCCCATTACCGTTCATGATGCTGTCAAGCTGCCTAACAATGTCCTCCATCCCAGCCCCAGGAAAGCAACCCTCTGTCTCCTACTCCTGTCCTTCAAGCAGAATGCCCTATCCATGTATCTAACCTGGCTATCCCCAACAACAACAATATTCTTGCCTTCCTTGTTGTCGTTCGTCGTGACGATCCCAGTAGTCGACTCACATTCGTCGGGTAGCACCGAGAATGCGTTGGTTTCCACAGGAGTTTCCAGAGCAGTTTCTTTCTTCTTCATCATTTCTGGCTTTCCATTCGTCTTCTTGATCGTCAACTTCGTCGTCCCCTGCTGTCCAGCCACTGACCATGATCCCTTCTTGACCTGAGGACTCGAAACAGGAGGACTACTACGAATCCTCTTGTTTTCCTCGGTCAATCGCCGTATCTCCATCTTCGCTACCCTCAATTCTTCCTTAAGTTGCTGGTAAAGTTGCTCGATGGAGGGCATCTTGGTTCAGTCCACGGGAGCACACAGGACACTTCTTCACAGAGTTAAGTACAGGTCACCACTGAGTTAAGTACAGGTCACCACTCGAGTTAAGTATAGGCCACCACTGTGATCTTATTGAATATATATATATATATATATATATATATATATATATATATATATATATATATATATATATATATATATATATATATATATATATATATATAATTTCCTTTAGCTACATTGGTTTATGTATCATAGGTCAGCTTAAATTTATTTAAAATTATTTAAAAGTTCGGATTCTTTTATGTATTTTTTTTTTTTTTTTTTTTTTTTTTGCAGTAACAAATTTTAACTCTGCTTATTCGCGCCCCTTAAGGGAGGTGTCTTGACGCTGGTGTGGGGCTCTCGGTCTACGGAATTGGATCTGTGCTTCGGTTCCCTGAATTGAGTCTGAATACCTTCCATCCCCCCCACATGCGCTATACAATCCTACAGGTTTAGTGCTCCCCATGATTATTATAATAATCATAATCTGTTTATTCGCTGAAAACATCTTTGCATTTTAGACCAAACTCGCCGGTTTGGCACTACTGCTCGCAGGAAAACCTTCGGGTACGAAATACACTAACCCCCCAGGCGACAACCCTAACATTTGTTCGCGTTATGGAACTATTGTATTGAGTAGAGTTAGCAGAACTCTGCTAATGTATCTAGTTTTGTTAAGTGCGCTACTACAATGGAAATTGTATTACTATTATGTATATAATTTCAAGGTTAAAAATGCCTGGATGTATATATTTTAAGTACAATTTTAATGGATTATTATTATAATCAAAAAGAAGCGCTAAGTCACAAGGGCTATACAGCGCTGCAGGGCAGGAAGGAAGTGAGGGCATCAGGTGGCAAAAGGGAGATGGATGAGTAATAGGTTACGGATAACAGCGGGGCAGTGGATGGTGAAAGGGTAAAGGGCAGCAAGAGACTGAGCTAGAAAGGGCTGAGGGGAGTGCGAAAGGTATCATCATCAGAGTTTGTGGAGTAAATCAGTCGTTGTCAAGAAGTCAATGAGAGAGTCAGGATTAAAGGAGGGTCCATCAGCAAGAAGGGAAGGTAAAGAGAGAGTAGTAGAACGAAGACGACGTTGGAGGTAAATTCTGCGTGCTCATTGATAGAGAATGTGGCTAATCGATACTGGAACTTGACACTGCTCAGAGAGAGGAACAGGGTGCCTCTCCATGAGTAAGGTGAGTGTTGCCAATGCAAAGGCGGGAGAGAGTGGTCTCCCAACCTCGGCACTGATGACAAGAAGACAGCCAGTAACCTATGCTCGGTTTAATAGAATGAAGTTTGTTACCAAGCAGAGTTGACCAACATTGTTGCCAACGGGTGTGAAGGTGGGTAGCTATTGTAGCAAAATAGTCCAGAAATGGAACACCTCTATAGGAAATTGGTAGGTCATGTACTGCTGACCGCGCAGCAGTGTCTGCCTGTTCATTGCCCTGTACGTCGACATGACCAGGGACCCAACAAAAAAAATATCTTTTTGCTTGGTAGAGATACGGCGTAGCCAAAGTTGGATACGGAGAACTGGGGGGCGAGATGTATCAAATTTTCGTATTGCCTGTAGAGCACTAAGGCAGTCTGAGATTACCACAAATGATGACACGGGCATAGATGCGATACGAATAAGTGCTGCAAGAATGGCATACAATTCAGCAGTAAAAATGCTAGCTGAAGATGGTAAATGCCCCCGCACGACGCTGTCCGGAAACACTGCTGCGAATCCGATGCCGTCTGAAGAATTAGAGCCATCTGTGTACACAGCGATTGCATGAGAATGAGAGTGGAAGTGATCAAGAAAAAGAGAGCGGGAAGCCACCATAGGCAGTTGGGCTTTCGAGCAAGGGAGTGAGAAAGAACAGACCCGAACAGCTGGAACTTCCCAGGGGGATAGGGAAAAGTGAGATGCTACATGAACATATAAAGGTGGTAACTGAAGGGAAAACAAGAGCGAATGTAAGCGAAGAGAAAAGGGACGGAGCAAACAGGGGCGGCAAACAAATAAAGAATGTCTACTAATATCGGTGACCATTCTATAAATGGAAGGATTATGGAGATCGTGAGAGCGTACATAGTAGCGAAGGCAATGGGCATCACGGCGATCAGACAAGGATGGAACATTCGCTTCTGCATAGAGGCTCTTAACAGGGGAAGAGCGAAAAGCACCAAGGTATAAACGTAATCCTTGGTGATGGATGGGGTTAAGGCTAGAGAGAGTAGCAGGAGAGGCCGCTGAATAAATCTGGTCACCATAATCGAGTTTCGATAAAACGAGGGCTGAATGTAGGCGAAACAGAGTTCGACGATCAGCTCCCCATGAAAGATGAGCAAGGGTTTTAAGAAGGTTTAGCCGGCTGTGACAAGTTGCCTTCAGAAAGGTAATGTGAGGTTTCCAGGATAACCTACGGTTAAAGAGAAGGCCTAGAAACCTGACTATCTCGTTCGGGGATACGGGAGCCATAGAGATACAAAGGATGATCGGAGATGACAGAGCGTCTAGTGAAAGTAATTTGGTGAGTTTTGGTACTGGAAAATTCAAACCCATGCGTGGTGGCCCAAGTGGAAACACGGTCGACTGCATGCTGGAGAGAAACTGCAATGAGATGACATTCAGCGCCTGCACAAGCAATAGTGAAGTCATCAGCATAGAGTGATGACCAAATATTGGGTGGAAGAACAGAGGCCAAATCATTTATAGCAAGGAGAAAAAGTGTTGTGCTCAGAACACATCCCTGAGGGACACCTTCAGCTTGGACTAAGTCCGGGGAAAGCACATTATTGACTCGAACACGGAAGTGTCTGTCAGATAAAAAGTTCTGAAGGAAGGATGGTAGATTGCCTCGGAGGGCCTAAGGAGTGGGCTTGGGCCAAAATATTATACCTCCAGGTTGTGTCATATGCCTTCTAAAGGTCAAAAAATATGGCAATAACTGAGTGATTATTCGCAAAGGCATTACGAACATACCTATCTAAGCGTAGTAAGGGGTCTATGGTAGAACGGCCCTTACGAAAGCCATATTGACTAGTGGAGAGACTGTTGTGTGTCTCTAAATACCACATTAAACGGCGATTTACCAGACGTTCCATCACTTTGCGAACTGCACTAGTAAGAGCGATGGGACGATAGTGGGAGGCATCATGTCCTCTAGTACCCGGCTTTGCGGAAAGGGAGAATAATGGCAGATTTCCACAGCTGGGGAAGAACTCCTTGTGCCCAAATAAGATTGAAGAGGTGTAAGAGGACTACAAGGGCTGACTGATGTAAATGTTGTAACATACGAATATGAATGTCGTCAGGCCCAGTTGCCGATGATCGGCAAGCTGAGAGTGTTGCCTCCAGTTCCTGAAGTGTAAAAGGCACATTATACTGTTCTTCTCTGAGAGAAGAAAAGTCCAAGAGTACTAACTCTCTGGCAGACTTTGAGGAAAGAAACGAGGGGCATAGATGGAGCCCCCGGGAAATACAGACCAGATGAGTGCCTATTTCAACAGCAACGTCAAGAGGATTTGCTACATCAATACTGGCGACCCGTAGAACAGGAGCCGGGTCAGGAGAGTATTTACCACTCAATTTCCTCACTTTTTTCCAGACTGCACTCATAGAGGAAGCAGAGGTGATGGTGGAAACATAGTCTCGCCTGCAAGTGCGTTTAGCATCATGAATGACACGGCGAGCGATCGCACGCTTCTGCTTAAAATCAAGAAGTGTCTCATTGGTTCTATTGTATCGGTACCTGCCCCATGCAGCACGTTTCAAAAGTACTGCACGAGCAGAAGCAGGAGACCACCAAGGCACGCACTTCTGAGAATGCCTGCCTGAGGTTTGGGGTATAGAATGAGAAGCTGCGGTATAAACTGACATCAAGAAGAGGTGTAGGAGCTCATCAGTGGAGGATGAAGAAGGAACCTCACTAAAAGCAGTGAGTTGCAAGTAAAGGTCCCAATCTGCCCGATCAAATTGCCAGCGAGGGCTACGGAAAGGTAGTGAATATGAAGAAGTAAGAATGATTGGAAAATGATCGCTGTCATGTAAGTCTGGTAGAACAGACCAGGTGAAGTCTAGTGCAGTGGAGGAAGAGCAGACTGATAGATCGATGCAAGTTAGAGTATGAGTACGAGGATCAAAATGGGTGGGAGTACCCATATTTAAAACATGGAGGGGGATGAGAGGCGAGAAAAGCCTCCAACTGGATGCCACTTGAGTCACAATGAGATCCCCCAGAGGAAATGGTGGGCGTTAAAATCACCAAGTAACAGAACTGGTGGTGGTAAGGATGAAACTAGAAAGGCAAAATCTGGGATAGAAAATGCTCGAGAAAGAGAGAGATATAAAGAACATATTGTAAACCACTTATTCAAGTGGATACGGGCTGCAGTGTAATGCAGCGAGGTGTGGACAAATAGTTGACAGTACAGAATATCATTGCGTAGAAGAAGGGCACTTTCATTAAAGGTCCCATCTGAGAAAGGATCCGAAGAATACAATAAATTATAGCCTGAGATAGGTTGGAAAACAGCTGAGTGTAATTTTGGTTCTTGTAAGCAAGCACCAACAGGGGAAAACCTGGAAAGCAACATCTGAAGCTCACCCCAATTACCCCTGAGGCCGCGGATATTCCACTGTAAATAGGCCATGATTGGCAATGAAGAAAATACCAGGAATCTGTAGGGATGGGCACCTACGGACTAGAGGGGTTAGAAAAGTCAATGTGTGGTGGCATTGGAAGACATTCAAGCAGCGAAGGAACGGAGCGTTGCGAAGAATGGAGTTGTGAAGATGGAGGAGAGGGAAGAGAAGGAACAGGAGGTGAATCAGTGTCCATTGAACTTTTAGTCTCGGCAATATATTCTGAAATGGCTTTGTGTTTCTGAATTCAAAGATGTATGGGAGACCATATTGGAGGTAGAAGGAGGAGGGTGAGTAAAGATTGGGACAGTAATGGACTGTACCAAAGTAGAGGGGGACGAAAGAGTGTAGGGGACTGGAGATTAAGTGTGGGGGGGACAGAAGAGGCAGAAACTTGGGAGGTGGCAGAAGAGGGAGAAACTTGGGAGGGGACGGGGGTGGAAGGCATAGTACGAGGAGGAGGGTGAACCTCCACACTTGTAATAGTCAGAGAGAGGGAAAGAACTAGGCACAGAGACTGGAAAGGTAAAGTGTGGAGGTGGAAGAAGGGAAGGAAGGGGCAAAGAAGATTTGAGCAATGTGGATTTTTTGGACTTCTGAGAAGTAGAGGGGCGATTGGTATAAGGTGTCGTACGAGGTCTTGTCGATACTGGGGCTTGTGAGGAAGGACGCGAAGATGTGAGAACAGACTGAGTTGTAGTCGGGACGTCAGAACCAAGGACAGCAAAAGGACTAGATGCCAGAGTGGCTATGGGAGGGGTAACAACAGAGGAGGCTGCAGAAGATGGGACCCCAGAAGTGGGGGGATATTTTGAAACACGAGAATAAGAAACACGGGGTAGTCTTCCTTGGAGGCAGAGATGAGTAACTGCCATAGCATAAGGGAGACCTTCTGCCTCTTTGAGGCAACGGATTTCACGCTCATTTAAGTAGACCTGGCAACGGTGGGAGTACGAAGGGTGAGCTTCATTACAATTAAGGCAAGATGGAGGTTGACTGCAAGATGTATTAGAATGGTCGTTGGCACCACAGACTGGGCATTCGGCTATAGATCTTCAATATTTCGCTGGGTGACCAAAACGCCAGCAATTTCTACACTGTTGCGGTGTAGGGATCACCTTTGGAACTTGTAACCTATGTCCCGCGACATAAACAGAGGACGGGAGTTCTCGGCTGTCGAAAGTTAATCGAGCCACATTGCAAGGGTAACGTCTCCGCCCATGGGCAGGAAGGACATAAGTGTCGACTTTGAGGATTGGGAGATCCTGGAGTTCCAGCTGTTCAAGAATGTCATTGCCACATGACTGGAAATTCTGTTGGACTATGGTATGGGGCAGAATGACAGTACCACTACAAGAATTGAGAGAAAGATGTTTTTCAATAGTGATAGGAGTAGTATCGATATGCGAAAGGAGAAAAAGATCATGAACTTGGGTAGCATTCTGGACAGTGACAATGCGCATACCGCTCTTGAGAGCATGAAATGAAATAGCTCTACCAACATGACGCAGGAGCGCTTTGCCAATACTATGGTCAGAAAGATAGGCAGAAGAAGAAGTCGGTCTTAAAGTAAAGAATTTAGTCCATTGTGTGGTCCGAAACTGAACGTGGAGAGGGAGTGCATGACGTGTCGGTCTTTTCCGAGTAGAATGGGAAGGTAACGAAGGAACATCAGGAGATTGACGTTGGTGTTTAGGAGTAGGACCACAGTTGGTCCGTCGTGAAACGGGCTGGCTATTCGAAAATTGCCGTACCATAGAGGGAGAGGCCGGAAGCATAGTCAAAGGAGAGCGGAGGTCAGACAAATCGAAGGAGTCAGTCGAAGCCCCAGTACCTGAAGCGGGTGAGGAAACAGCACCAGCAAGAGGTACAGGGGCATCAGGAGTGTCCGAAGAGTGGTCTAAAAACAAGGCAGGGTCAGAATGGGGTGCGGTATCAAGAAGGGGCCCGGGGGTAGTGGGTTCATGGATTGGGTTCTCCATGGTTAGGTTAGTCCTTTGCTTTTTGTTTTTAAGAAAAAAAAAGAAAGAAGAAAAGAAAATAAAAATAAAAAAAAGAATAAAAAAAGGGGGGAGCGTGGAGGAATAGTTCCCAGGAGGAATGAAAGTGCCGGAAATCTCCCTCCGTGCCCAAGAGGACCTCAGCACCGCTAGTAGCGCAGATGCAGCATGGAACCCGTGCCATACCCTACCCTTCATGCCAGTAAACCAGCAATCCGGTATAGCAACCTCACATCTGCGGAGCTACCTCAGTGGACAAAAGAGAGGGCGGGCGGATATCCGCCACAAAGCATACCTCCTTCGGCCACCACCCCCGGAATCCGAAAGGTGGCTTCCAGAGATACACCCGTCGCCCGAAAGACACCCAAAGCTACACTCCAGGATACTGGAGAGGGATCGGGACATCCCTAGGCGATCCAGATTCCACAGCAAACTACGCCACCGCCAATAACCTCAACAGAATGGGATGGACCCCGATATCCTTTCCCCTACCTAGGAACCAGCGCGCCTGTGGGAGAAATCCCAAAGGCCAAAAAGAGGAAGGGCAAAAGGGAGGGGTGGGGAGGAGGAGGAGGAGGAGGAAAGGAAAAAGGGGAGGATGGGATAGGGAAGGGGGGATTGGGGGGTAATTAGGTTCGGTCTGAGGAAGGAGACCGACAGGTCTAATTCCTCAGACCAAGAGCCTCTTCACCACAACAAGGAGCCCCCTTGAAGAGGACAATTTTAATGGAAATGATGCATTAACTAGGTAGGAAGGATATTAAATGTAAATATATTGCCTAGTTATGTTATTAATGCTAACAGTTATTGATAATAAGTGAATAAATGAGGTAGCAAGTTTTAAAATAATAATGTTAGGAATCATCCCATTAATTATGAACCATTGAACATAATTTGAACAATAAGTTTTATATTATACATGAATGGTATACAATACCTACAAGGTAAAAATTAGGAACATGTGCAACATCTGGGTACCTTTATTGTAGATGTTTCGTCATCCAATGGCTTTATCAATACAGATTCAAGGACATAATTGGATGACAGTAGAACTATATACAAAAGATGAGGTAATCAGTCCCTCAGCCTTGGAGTTGGTGTGAAGAACACCGTAGTTGTGAAGAATCTGGAGCACAGGCAGGAAGGCTGATGCTTATATACTGGCGTCAGGTAGTGAGGGATGTGTAGCAGACGAAGGCCTTAGTCTGCTGCCCGTCTCAGCCAATCAAAACTCAGTTTCACTGTCGTATCAGATATGAACTAACGTGATTCAACCAAACCCACCACTCGTTAACAATAATTAGTATTTTAATAGCAAAGTGAATAATAAGTGTTATTTAACAGAAAAGGATTAATAATAAATATTATTGGAATTAGGAAACAATGGTGAGAATTACATAAAGAAAATAATGATTATAGTGCAGTTAAAATGAGTTGGAAAAAGCTAATGTTAAACTTGACAGATCGTCAGTCGTTAGTGAACCAATATTTGTGAGAGAGACAGCTCCCTTCCTTCGAGTTAGTATCCAAACACCAGTGGTCGGGGCAGGAACACTCTCTCCCCTTGTGAGTGTTCATACAACAGTGATTGTGACAATACACTTCCCCTTACCACCAGAACTTTCTCACCACCAGCAACAGGGAAATTAAGTACTCTCTAGACAATATTTGTTTGAACTTTTCCATATTTGAATTAAACCAGATTGACTTTCATTCCCTCGGGTGCTGTTTAACCCTTACGAATTTAGCTCTCTCCCTCTCTGAATGAATTAATAATAATTAGAGGCAGGATAATTACTATAACCAACTTTCACTTGCATTATGATATTTAGTATTAAGTGGAAAACAGTGAATGTTTTAAAGAAAACTATTTTTCAAGTATGTTATGTTTGTGAGGGGCTCTTGATTTAGGGAACTGGATCTGTGCTCCAGTTCCCCGAATTAAGCTTGAATGCCTTCCATATCTCCCCCCCAGGCGCTGCATAATCCTTCGGGTTTAGCGCTTCCCCTTGATTATAATAATAATTCAAGTACGTTCAGTATTTGGTAATGGATAAACTTAGCATGATCCATGAAACTATTAAAGTCAGCCACTGGCAGAAACCAATTAAATAACTTGTGAGCACAATAGTACAATAAAAATAAATGTTTTGTAAAATGACAGAATTGGGATAAACTGATTAAGTGCAATCATCAGATGTCACTTCTGAATAATTATTGTATTAAATTATAATTATTCAAAGAAATATGCCGAAATTAATTCCCTTTTTATTAATGTAATTAACTTATCCTTCGTGCTGAAAGAGTAACAATAATTGTTCACTTTTAACTAAATTGATCTTCATTAGAATAAAGCAATTAATAAGAAAGGGAATACAAATTAACTCTCCATGTCTTTGACAAAGCTCACTCAGCTTCTCCATGTCTGACGAAGCTCACTCAGCTTCTCCATGTCGTTGACAAAGCTCACTCAGCTTCTCCATGTCTGACGAAGCTCACTCAGCTTCTCCATGTCTTCGACAAAGCTCACTCAGCTTCCCAAGTCTAAGACGTGAAATGTAACAAGGAACACTGAGGTGGGGAGAGTTTCTTCACATATGAATGGCTCTTAAAAGTCACCTTGTAGATATTGTAGGAAACTGGTAATGGTGAAGGGTGGCTGAAGGGGTATGCAGGTGGCTGGATGTACACAGCATAATGTACAGTTGCGGAAAAAAGTTCCTGGACACGCTATCCTGGGTAGAAATAATAATAGTAAAGTCTATTTTCCTGAACGAATTAGCACAGTTTGTGACAACGTTGGTGATTGGTTACAAAATTTATTGCCAGTAGTTTCTGAGTATCTGTATAAAAGTAGATTTATGAATACACATATGAATTAATTACCGTTTGGATATATAAAAGATTATGTAAAAAACTATTTGAAAAGATAACCGAATATATTGTATGGGAAGTGTAAAGGAATTGTAAAGAAAGTTTTACTATCATAAATCAGTCATATCTACTCAAGTGAAGCATAATTTTGATGTTGGGTAAATAAACACAGATGCAACTGTTAAACCATAACAAATATTACAGGATCTCAATGTTTGATCTTTAATCCCTCATGACTACTATGTGGCAGGGTGGCACGATCGGCGAGTTTTCACTTGCAATTTGGATTATGACCTGCGTAATATGTAGTTTAAGATGTTAATTTACTATAACAGAAAAAATAACCGGCGGTAACCTTCTCCTAGAATAAGTTCATAGTTATTGGAAAACTTTGGAAACTGGTTAGACAGATACCTGAGTAAGAACTGATTAATTTGAATAGGACTTATGTAATGGTCATGTGTAATATTAAAAACATCTTCATTTCTAAGATATTAAAGAAAACTTTCACAGTTCAGCATATACACTGACAAACAGCAGTGCAAATGCGATCCGATGGCTTCAGCTGTGTGGTGGGTGTGAGAGAGAAGAGTTACCACTCGCAACCACCGGCAATAGTATTAAACTGTAGAATTGTAAATATTTTAGACAGTAGGCACATAATTGACCCCTACTGTACGAGTCCTGCATTTCGTTGTTTACAAAAGGCAGGGGGGAGGGGATGACTTACCAGAGAGGAAAGGAGGCATTCTTCATATAGATATTCAACAACATTGAGTTGCACCATTCGTAATCCATTGTTATCTCCTCACCAGTGTTACAAAAAATCGGAGCATTCGCTGCCTTGACAGCGGCAGGTGAGGACGTGTGCCTGCAGTTTCCCAACACCTTCACCTGTGTGAGTGGTCAGTGTGCGCCATGGTAGTGGCTCTGCGGAGGCGGGTTAATACAGTGGACATTGAGCTACTGAAGGGGGCCATAATACCTAATGTGTCAAATGTTGTTACCAGCCATCAAGAACACACATGGGATAGAGGATGAGGAGATCTATGGTGTAGCACTCAACGGGGCCAACCACTTGTTTGTGAAGTTCTTGTCAAAGATTAGGCCACATGTGCAACAGTTGGGTATCTCTATTGATGAAGAGTTTCGCCTTCTTCAGTCAAATACAAAGGGAGCAGTAGTAATGAAATAAAGATGATGTAATCAGTCTATCAATGTTGAAGACAAAAGTATTTTAAGTGGTCAGTCCCTTTGCTTAAAGAAGAGTTCAGCTCCATGGTCTGGAATGATATGAAGCTGAAGTATGAGAACGGAGTCTTAAATACTGTCGAAGGTGAGGTGGAAGAAGCCTACTCTGTAGGCGAAAAGTTTCATCAATAAAGATACCCAACTGTTGCAGATGCGTCTTAATCTTCAACTTCCCGGTATTTTATACAATTTTCAACAAAATTCCTGTCAGCCCAGGTGTGTGACGAGGTCTTCCTCAAAGACCTAGATATAGTAATGGAGATTAATGACGACGTCAGTGTCTGCCTAACTTAACGAAGCGTTACACGTAGATCAGACTACGAAATGTACCTTTGAGGCTGATGAAGCAGACTTATGTCAGGTGTTCTCCAAATTTAGAACCATACATGTGGCCCAACAAGGTACGTGGGTGACTGCTGTTCACGCTGGGTTACCGGAGGGGTGGTACTCTCAAGATGTCGTTAATGTACTTCGTGCCATCATAAGTCGTCATGCTGGACTTGCGAGAACAGGTGATGGTGTCCTATGCTGGACAGCGGCGCACGTGTCGGATTTGCGAGGGTATGATCACATGGCTGTCGAGTGTCCTCGTAAGAAGAACCAACAGGACGGTCCTATCGGAGAAGAATCGAGCATCAAGACAATGAGGTATGTATCCCGGCCATGAAGACCGTAAGAATAGTAAAACCGAGCCGGAAAATCTTGTAGTGGTGGATGCTGCAGACTTTCTAATGGAAGGGACATCGACGCCTCTTACCGTGTCAAATGATGGGATTTGTTCACTCCCAGCTTCAGAATACGCAGCGCTGGGGGAAGAGTTGGAAAAAGCGCCAAGGGATATATTTTCCCCTTCTCAATCGGAAGGGGTGTCACCGATCACTGAAGAGGGGACTAAGGTCCCATCGTGTGCAGAGGCTTCGGTGAGGACAGCGGAATTGTCCCTTGCTCCTGTGCTGTGCAGTGATTCCGAGAAAGAGTTCCGTGTTGTGGTGACAAATGTGGATGTAGATCGGGATGCATAGATTGAAATGTAAACAAACCATACCACGGGCGGGATAGAACCCGCGATCAGAGAGTCTCAAAACTCTAAGACCGTCGCGTTAGCCACGGTATGGTGGTATGGTTTGCAATCGTGTCATTACGATTTCGGGAGTCATTGAAATGTATATGGTGGAGGACACGCACGCCCAGAAACGCGCAACAGCAGCAGCTCAGTCATGAAGAAGCCTACTGTGTAGGTGTAACGTTTCGGAATAGCGATACCTAACTGTTGCACATTTGTCTTACCATCCTGTCGGCATTTTATTCCATTTTAATATTCAACATCTGATTCAGATAATGTTTTAACACCAACCCGATGGCCGGGTAAAAAGTCACGGGTAGACATGGCCAGTGGTTCTGGGGTTGTGAAGGACAGGCAGCACAGTGCCAAAGGGCCCACGAAACTAGGGTTTGTGATAAATTGTAAAGTATATAATAGTGGTATTACTGACAACGCTGAGGATCGAGGCTGTCAGTGAGGCAGACCACCTTGTACCTAGACCATAAGTGTATGAATGTTAATGTTACAATGCTATGTCTCGTAGCAACGAGGTTCTGGTTTGCAGGGTTTATCTGCAGGTCTAGGGTGGATGTAGTTTTAATTATTTGTGCAGTTTATAGTTTAACCACGTGAGTGGACATGGTTTTAACTGGTGGGGAGGGGGGGGGGTGATTCTAGAGGTGTGGGATGTATGTGTTCGCACAAGTGTATCATGATGTTTATTATTATGTAGCACTGTGTGTTGTTGAGGTAAAGTGTAGCTTGTTTGGTTTGGTTGTGTTTTAGCGCGTGACAGTACACATACTTGCAGTTTGTATGTATATGGGGGGGGACGGTTAGAAGCGTAAGCTGTATTGTGTTGGCATCAGTATTGTGTTGGCACCAGTATTGTGTTGGCACCAGTATTGTGTTGGCACCAGTATTATGTTGGCACCAGTATTGTGTTGGTGCCAGTATTATGTTGGCACCAGTATTACGGATATCTTTACAGTGTAGCGCTGAGAATTTTAGAGGTAGGTTGTGTTGTAGGTTGGTATTAGCACCATTATATTAGGTGTCTATTTAATGGATTGGGGTTGTGCCAGTGAAGATTCTTTACTCATAACCAGTATCAGTGTACCATAGCCAGTATCAGTGTCCCATAACCAGCATCAGTGTACGATATTGCTTTACGTTTATGCCTGTGCATGTATTTTGTACATGGTTTTAAAAAAATATAAAAAAAAAACTCATGTGGAATGTTATGGATATTAGTGAAGGTTAATTTCATTATTTCTTCCAAGGTTTTATGTCTCATTGATGGATTTAGCTTTTTCTTGGAACTATAAAACATAACAGTATGATATTAAATATTCAGTGGCCCCTCACCCAGCCCCTCACCTCGCCCCTCACCCCACCCCTCACCCCACCTCTAACCTCGTCCCTAATCCCGCCCCTCACCCACACAAACTGGCATGACTTTTAATGGTAGATTTCAAAACTGTGTATGAATCCTGTTGTGAAGGATAGGAAATAACAGGGAAACACAATTAGCTTTAATTCCCACTGTGTAACTATCATACTAAATAAAGTAGCACAACACTGCAGACGAATCCAATTTTACTACCTAAAAAAAAAAACTTTGACACAGCTACATACGCGCGTGCACACACATTTACACACGCATTTGCACATTTACACACACACACACACACACACACACACACACACACACACACACACACACAGGAAAGGACGGGCCATTTAGCAAATGCCAGAAAGCTCACTGCTCAAATGGGCGGTTGGGGTGTTCATGACTTCAAATAATAAACTCTGCAGAAACTAACTTAAACGAACATTAAATTACAGACATATATATATATATATATATATATATATATATATATATATATATATATATATATATATATATATATATATATATATAAACACCATCAGTTAGGTGCTGAAAATTCTATTTTTTCTTAAATTTAGGTCTCAGACCGAATATATTCTTGTCTTGATATTTAAGTCCTTTTTTAAGACCCATTTTAATGAGTTTACAGATAAAATATCAAGAATTAAAGATAAAGCAGGAGAATGGTAATTGAGGTTTTCTTTCATGCAAGGGAATTGTGTGATAATGTTGATAGAATTACTGACAATGTTACGTAAAAACACGTATGTAACTAATGTGACATTTTATTGTAGCAACGTCTTGCTCTCCAGGAACTTTGTCGAGCTGTTACAATGAAGGGACACATATATACCGGTAACAAGGATCCTTAATCGCCATTTCAAACACTATTAAACAGAATGAAGGCAGTTTCTGATCTCTGAAGTATAACCAGAGTTATTCTCACAGCAGTGAACTCCGCCATCACATAACTAAAAGTTACATCCATTACTTTCAATACTACTATTACCACTACTGCTATTACTACTATTGCTATTACTATTACAACTTCACTTCTACTGGTACTATTTTTTTATATTTTATTTAGAAGGACAGTACATTACAGAGTACATACAATTATTAACATCGTACATCTATAAGGTACAAAATAAACAGGAATGTACTTAAGGAGATAACCATACTCAAATACCTTCAAAATTTTTACAATAAGGTATCTCCTGTTTTCCAATACCAATACCCAATTCAACCCTAATACAAAGTAACATAGCATGGTATTATCCATAACAGCCCATAAAATAAGCCCCCCTGTCCCCAGGCAACACCCTCCTTATCTGAGTTAAAAGAAAGGAAGGTTACAAAAAGTGTACACAGAACTTATGCTTTAACCTAAAAGCACATATATACAATAGTCCAAATATATCATTAACTTGCAACACAAAAGGACTTAACACATAAAACTCAAATTACACTGAAGGTCCTAAAACATAAACCAAAGCTACAGTCTACTAGTTGCACATGTCTTACAGCACTTGTACATGAGAACACATAACTGTATGTACTGTGGAGAAATTTTCTCCAGGAGGGGGGTATCAGCCCCTTTCAGCCCTGAGGGGCCCAGCCCTCTCAGAAGGGGCAAGCGTCTTGTTTACTGCTACAGTGAGTAATTGATCGCAGATGCAGTAGGAGTATGCGACGTGGTCAAGCGACCGCTGCTTCTTGCAGTCCAGTGTTGCAGACTGTATTTTAATAAGAAACAGTACATCTCTTACCTTAGCAGGACAATTAAGGAAAATCCTGCTCCCACTTTATTACCATAGTAAAGATAGTGGACATTGTTGTTTATGCTTAAGACAGCAAGATTTAAACATTCTGCTTTGCTTCATCGAGGAAGTGGCAAGGGCAGTGACTGGGGCAGTGCTGGGGGCAGTGATGGCATGGGGTGCTGTGGCATCTTCAGATTACTTTTGACTCTACTGAGAGTGACACTGATGCCAGGATAACCAACAAAGAACAATCTGTGCGTTAGTGTGAACAAAGTGTCTCATAAAACACAATAAACACTTAAGAGAAGTGTAATCAGCTTCTTTAGTGATAAGATTGTGAACAATAAAGACAAATCTTGTGGAACATAGTGTACCAGTGTGCGTATTCCTAGACTATGGAAGACGTGGACATCCATGGACACTTCAGCTTCTATCAAGTCACCGATATCTGTCGAAGGTGTGAAGAACACCATAGCTCACGCTTCAAGAGCAAGGTAGGTTACGAATTTCTTGTAGTACGGGGGACTGTGCAGTTCTTGAGTCGCAAGGAGTTTGTAATCAACCTATAGTCGGCAGTAAGGTGCGGACTTTTGAGTCCAAACAAGTATGTAATTTGTCAGCAATCAGTGAATGAAATATGCTGACATAACACCCCCTAGGGGTAATTTATAATCTTACAAATTATAAATCTTTACAGCCTGTTGAGAGATGACTTCGACAGCTTCTCAAGACCTCGTCTGCAGGGTCGGCTGTGCAGGCGATGAGCTGTCTTTCTAAGTTAAGTACAAACTCTTTAAACTTAGCTGGTAATGCCATTTCTCAACAGATTGGTCCTTCGAACCGGAGCAACTCAGACGTAAATTCAAACACCTTAGTAAAGTGATTGAACGTTGGGAGAAAATTTGGCGAGAAGACTATCTCACCTCATTGAGAGAACACTTCTATGGAGCTGGTGTTCCTGAAAATCATAAGTCCTTAAGACCTGGTGACATAGTGATTATCTACAATGATGGTCCGAGGTCCCAATGGCCACTTGGAAAAATTGTGACCATATATCCTGATGCAAATGGAATCATCAGGACAGTTGATGTTTTAAGCAAAGGTATAGTGAATAAGCAGACAATAAATAAACTAGTACCGTTAGAATTACAGTGTTGAAAACAAAATTAGTGATTCTCCAGAAACCACACAGACTAAAGCTGTTCAGAAAAGACAAGCAGCAGTGGTGGCGAGTGAGAAAATTAAATTAATGTTAAGTGATGAATAGTTCACCTGCAGCGAACCTCCGCCACCCCCCAGTGTGGAGAAATTTTCTCCAGGAGAGGGGTATCAGCCCTGAGGGGCCCAGCCCTCTCAGAAGGGGCAAGCATCTTGTTTACTGCTACAGTGGTAATTGATTGCAGATGCAGTACGAGTATGCGACAAGGTCAAGCGACCGCTGCTCCTTGCAGTCCAGTGTTGCAGAGTGTATTTTGATAAGAAATAGTACATCTCTTACCTTAGCAGGACAATTAAGGAAAATCCTGCTCCCACTTTATTACCATAGTAAAGATAGTGGACATTGTTGTCTATGCTTAAGACAGCAAGATTTAAACATTCTGCTTTGCTTCATTCAATTCAATTCAAACTTTTTTCTCTATAAGTATTACAATGGTGAGTTTACAGAATTTGGTTATTGTGTGGTTTACATGTAGTAAAATAATAATTACAGAGTGTACCACTAGAACACCTAGCATGGCTAGGCATTTCGGGCAGACTTATATTAAATCTTAGGTTAAAAATGTTACAAAATTATGAGATAAGTTGGTATTATGGCTTAGTAACTAAATACTAGTTGTGAGTTTAGCAATGTGAATGCTTTTGTTTTGGCACTATACGTAGTTTCAGTATTGGAGTATCACAGGCCAACTTATGACTAGTTAAGATTCATTATTTTGAGATTGAGATTGATATTTCTGTTTATGGTCAAATGGGTGAGTGAGTGTAAGTGTGAACCACCAGGTGGTATTCGTATTATTAGTTGACAGGGTGTATCAGGGAGATAAAATGTTTTCTGATGGTAGTTTTGAAGGTGATGAATGTGTCTGCAGTTTTGGAATTTTCAGGTAGGGTGTTCCAGATTTTAGGGCCTTTGACATACATTGAATTTTTGTAAAGGTTTAGTTGGACACAGGGAATGTCATAGAGATGTTTGTGTCTGGTGTTGTGTCTGTGGGTTCTGTCACAACTATCAAGAAAGCGTTTTAGGTCAAGGTTAATATTGGAATTTAAGGTCCTGTAGATGTAGATTGCACAGTAGTAAGTGTGGATATACTGAACAGGGAGTAAGTTTAGATCTATGAAGAGTGGGGGGGGTGTGTTGCCAGGGATGGGATTTGGTGATTATTCTTACTGCGGCTTTTTGTTGGGTTATTATTGGCTTTAGGTGTGTTGCTGCAGTTGAACCCCAAGCACAGATAGCATAGGTTAGGTATGGATATATAAGTGAATGGTATAGTGTGAGAAGGGCAGTTTGCGGCACGTAGTATCATATCTTGGAGAGGATCCCAACCGTTTTGGATACTTTTTTGGTTATGTGTTGAATATGGGTGCTGAAGTTCAGGTTGTTGTCGAGGTATAGGCCTAGGAATTTGCCCTCATTATGCCTGGTAATTAGAGTGTTGTCAATCTTAATGTTAATTTGCGCATCTCCTGCTCTGCTACCAAACATAATGTAGTAGGTTTTGTCAACGTTAAGCGTAAGTTTATTGGCTGTCATCCAAGTCGATATTTTGATCAGCTCCTCATTAGCAATGGTGTTGAGGGTTGCAAGATTAGGGTGAGAGATGACATAAGTCGTGTCGTCAGCAAAGAGAATGGGGTTCAGGTGTCGAGATACGTTTGGAAGATCATTGATGTATATGAGGAAGAGCAGGGGACCAATGACACTTCCCTGCAGAACTCCAGTATCAAGTGGCTGTGTTGTTGATGCTGTATCTTTAATGGTGACATACTGATACCTGTTAGTAAGGTAAAATTTGAAATATGCAAGTGCATGGCCTCTTATACCATAATGGTCAAGTTTGTGGAGTAGGATGCTGTGGTCTACTGTGTCAAAAGCTTTTCTTAGGTCAATAAAAATTCCTAGTGGATATTCCTTATTTTCCAATGCTGTGTAAAGCAGATCTAGCATTTTTATAATTGCATCGTTAGTGCTTTTATTTTTCCTGAATCCAAATTGGCAGGGGTTGAGTATGTTTTGTGACGTTATAAATGAATATAGTCTCCTGTGCACAAGTTTCTCAAAGATTTTGGATAGCAATGGTAAGTTTGATATTGGCCTATAGTTGTTTAAATCTGTAGGGTCACCACCTTTATGTATTGGTGTAACCCTTGCCGTCTTGAGTAGTTTCGGGAAGGTGCTAGCTTCTAGTGACTTGTTAAAAAGCAATGAGATAGTATGCGAGAGGACATGGGCCACTCTCTTGTACAATAATGGTGGGACATGAGACAGATTCCCTGAGTTATTTTTAAGTGACTTTATAATCTCGGTGACTTCCGTGGGCTCAGTTGGAGCAAGATAGAAGGAATTTGGGAAATTCCCATCTAGGTAGTCCCCGGCATGGGCATTGGTACGTGGGATTGTATTGGCGAGATTAGAACCTATGGTTGAGAAGAAGTCGTTTATCTTGTTAGCTGTGTCGGTGGGTTGTAGTGGTGTTTCATTAGGTTTAGTTAGGACAATATTCTTGTTTTTTTCAGTTTGTGGGTCCCTAGAATCTGAGAGTGTTTTCCAGGTCTTTTTTATATCTCCTCTTGTGTCAGTGAATCTACTGGAGTAGTATAGTTGTTTGGCTTTCTTTATTACTTTGGTGAGGACTGATGAATAGTGTTTAAGAATATCTTTGTGTATTAAGCCCTGTCTATATTGTTTTTCATATTGGTGTTTCTTATCAATGGATTTCAGAATGGTGCTGGTTAGCCATGGGCAACCAAGCCGTTTGTTTGTGATCTGTTTCGTTTTTATAGGACAATGTTTGTTGTATAGTCTAAGTAGTTTGTTAAGAAAAATGTCTGTCCAGTCGTCAATACCATTGGCCTTGGAGAATTCTGTAGGCCAGCCAACAGTCTCTAGGTCAGCTGTGAACTTTCTTATTGAGGCCTCATCATGGAGTCTAAATGAGACTTTGTTGTATTCAAGTGGTGGTTTACTAATGTTTGTCAAGAGGAAGGTAGGGTAGTGGTCTGTAGTGCTATCTGTGATTATCCCTGATTTAAGGGGGGCTAGTATATTAGTCCATATGTGGTCTATTATGGTTGCACTTGTTTCAGTGAGCCTGTTTGGTTTAGTTATTGTTGGTATGAGAAGTGTGTTGTTCATATTGTTGATGAAATCAGTTACAGGCTGATCATCTAGTAGGCCAAGGTTGATGTTGAAGTCACCAGCTAAGAGAAGGTGGTGCTTATTCATTTGTCTGTTTGTTATTAGTGCCTTTAATTTCTCACTGAAGTTTGGGATGTTAGTGTGGGGTATCCTGTAAATGGCACCTATTGTTATAGGCGTCTTAAGGTTTTTTACAGTAAAATTAGCAAAAATGTATTCCCCATATTCATCACTAAAGCAATTGGTGCTGATACAAGATAATTGGTTAGAGTAATAGATTACAATACCACCCCCAACTTGGTATGGTCTGCAGTTGTGGATTGCTGTGTATCCTGGTAGAGGGTAGATATCTATTGTGTCCTGTTTTAGCCAGGTCTCGGTAAGAATAATGCAGAAGGGTGTCTTTAGTGATTCAAGGAGTGCCAGGTGGTCATCCGTGTGTTTGCTTAAGGACCTAATGTTGTAGTTAAGTACTGATAGACTTTTATCATTTTTTAGGATAGTGCTGGCTTGTGATGCTGTGTAGTAAGGGCAGTTACTTTCCAATAGGTTTTGATTGTGTGTCAGATTATGTAGGTTTAGATCAGGGTCAACGTGATCAATCATATTCTAGGTTTAAATTATGGTTATTTATATCCTGAGTTGTGTGTTGAGTTTTAGTACTGATATCTGTAGTGGTGGGAAGTTTGGACAAGTATATAGTTATAGCATTTTGGTCATGTAGAGTATAGTCACTAATACACATAATGAAGTTGTTGTCTATGTGTTGTGCTGGAATGAGCTAAAGTACAACTAGGTATAAACTAATAATATAAAAATACAAATTAAAAATAGCACAAGACTCTCACTTGTAATTGCACTAAGGTCTAATGTGATGACTTTGGTATAGTCTATGTATTGACCTAGAGTGAGCAATAGTACAACTAGGTTTAATCTAATAATGTAGAAATACAAATTAAAAATAGCACCAGGTTCTCACTAGTAATTACACTATGGTCTAATATAATGACTTTGGTACTGACTATGTATTGAGCTAGAATGAGCTATAGTACAACTGAGTTTAATCTAATGATATAAAAAAGGCACAAGACTCTCAGTTGTAATTGCACTAAGGTGTTATATAAGTTGTTTACAAGAATTAGAGTATAACTAGATTTAAATTGACAAGATAAAATATACAAGTTAAGGTAGCAAAAGAATAAAAAAAGTAGAATATATATATATATATATATATATATATATATATATATATATATATATATATATATATATATATATATATATATAATGAGGTAGTTGGTACTAGTTAGCAAAATATAGTTAAGGGCCTTGAACAATAATAAATATAATTGAAATATACACTAATTGCACACACAATATAGTCACTAAGATATGAAAACAATCTTAGAGTAGGACTTACAATATAAACTTATAATATAAAAATACAAATTGAAATGGTACTTGCAATTGCACTAGAGTCTGGTATATGTTGTTGACAAGATCAAGAGTATAACTAGATTTAAATTGACAAAATAAAATTCACAATTAAAGTACCAAAAGAATAATAGTAAAAAATAACAATGGTAATGTCTTGGTTATAATATGATAGTAAGATGGTAGACAGGTACACAGGTACAAAGGATAATATAAAGGTTGGAGTTGAATATACAAACTTGAAAATTTGGTATTAAAACAGATAAAGGTAATTAGACAAGTAATGGTTATTAAATGTCAGAAATGTTGAGAGTAAATTGAAATTATAGTAAAAATGGTAATTATTAATTTTAGTAAGTAATATCAATTGATAGTATTTAAAAAAAATATGAGGTAGTAATATGGACAGAGAAAGTATCAATTCAGCTAATGTTTAAGCAAACAATAGTAAATAAGAAAATTACATAAGGTGACTTATGCTTACTAGTAAAATCACAAAATGAGGTAGTTGATTAATTAATTACTAAGAGATTGTACAATGAAATTTGAACAATAATGGAGCAAAACATACACTACACTACGCAGGCTTTTAGGTTGGACATTGTTTAGTTATTCTGTGTAAGATTAGTATCCCTGAGAAATCGTGATAGATCATTCTCGTTCGTGATTGTGTACAGTTGACCTACATTTGTTTTCCTAACTAGAATTTTCCCATCCCGTGTGAAGCATTGGTGTATTGTGTCATTATTCTCCCGCTTAAGTTTTCTGACTCTAACAGGAGGTTCTGACGTTTTTTGGTAAGACACTCGTTTATGTATACCTCTTTCTTTACTTTAATAGATGCAATAATTAAGTCTTTTTTCCTGTCATGTGAGTGGAATCTAAGCATAACACTTTTTTTACTATGGGATCCTAGTAACCTGGCTTCTTTTATTTCTGACTCTGGTACTGTAACTTTTGTTTGGTCCTTTATGATCTGCAGAGTAATTTCTTTACTGTTTGTTTGGTTCATATCACTGGAAAAAAGTGGACTGTTAACTATTACTGCGTCCGATAGTTTATCTTGTTCAGTTTTATCTTCTTGGAGAGCAAAGTAGTCGCTGAACTGGTTATCTAACTTGTTCTTCCATTCTTTTACTGCTTCTTCAACCTTTGTATTAAGAGATATTATTTGTTGGGTATGGCTATCTATGACTGTCTGGATGGTCTTGCCACAGTTAGTCATTCCTGGTGTTGATAACTTTTGTTCAAGACTGAGGATTTTGTTCTCGAGTTGTGTCATCCTGGTGTCTTGTTTTGTTAGCGTCTCTCGAAGGTTCATATTTTCAATAACTAAGTTGGAGATGCATGTCTTTAGGGTATCTGGATCGTTGGTCATACCTGAGAGACTACTTGGTAGGTTGAATCCGGGGAAGAGAGGGGAGGATGGGCTGGTGGCAGCCATGTTTGTTGTTATTGTTGTGGTGTCACCTTGAGTGGTGGTGAGTGGGGTGGTTGCTGGGCCGGCGTCCTCCTGACGCGGCAAGGAAGTGGCAAGGAAGCAAAAGTACTATGTCAGCTTTTCCTTTGGGCTGGGGGCAGTGACGGCATGGGGCACTGTGGCATCTTCAGATTACTTTTGACTCTACTGAGAGTGACACTGACGCCAGGATAACCAACAAAGAACGATCTGTGCGTTAGTGTGAACAAAGTATCTCATAAAACACAATAAACACTTAAGAGAAGTGTGATCAGCTTCTTTAGTGATAAGATTGTGAACAATAAAGACAAATCTTGTGGAACATAGTGTACCAGTGTGCGTATTCCTAGACTATGGAAGACGTGGACATCCAAGGACACTTCAGCTTCTATCAAGTCACCGATATCTGTCGAAGGTGTGAAGAACACCATAGCTCATGCTACAAGAGCAAGGTAGGTTACAAATTTCTTGTAGTACGGGGGACTGCGCAATTCTTGAGTCGCAAGGAGTTTGTAATCAACCTATAGTCGGCAGTAAGGTGCGGACTTTTGAGTCCAAACAAGTATGTAATTTGTCAGCAATCAGTGAATGAAATATGCTGACATAACACCCCCTAGGGGTAATTTATAATCTTACAAATTATAAATCTTTACAGCCCGTTGAGAGATGACTTCGACAGCTTCTCAAGACCTCGTCTGCAGGGGCGGCTGTGCAGGCGATGAGCTGTCTTTCTAAGTTAAGTACAAACTCTTTAAACTTAGCTGGTAATGTCATTTCTCAACATGTACCATCGTTTACATAAAAAAAACAGGTCCACGTCACTTAATAAAATTTTAGACATGCAAAAGCCAACTTTACAAATTCATTTATATATAAGACATACAAAGTTTCAATTAATAAAAAGAATATTATATACCAAGAGCTGCATAGTATGATTACCCCCTGGAGTATCCAACCTCACAGGGGATAAAAATACTTTTTCACACCCTACCAGTAAAACCAGTCTGTCATTCGACAGAAACTTACCACACAGGAGTCAAAAAAAAAAAAAAAAAAAAAAAAAAAAACTGACACCGTACATAAGGCCCATAATACATTTGCAGAGCCGTACTACTACTAACATTCAAAAGCCATCCTGGCCCCTGACCCCATACCAACTATATTATACTAAATTCCACTCTCACAAAACTACACCTTCAGTCTAAAGTCAAAATCCCAGTCAGTAAAAACCGTATGTCTTCTGTCCCCCACCATACCCCCCCCTCTTGCTTAAAGACTGCACACCCACATACACTGCTACCACTCTCTTAACTCATCTGAACCTCTACTAACTCCAAAACAAACAAAAGTGACAGTCCCCGGGAACTCAACCCATCCCAGTGCTACCCTGCTCCCAACCCTACCAACACACCTACTGTCAGATTGCGATAACCCAAGAAAAAACTACTTACCCACTCCCCCATATAGAAGCCTATTCCTGCAAACCGTGTGGTACACTCACGCCGCAAGAGCCCAGACCCTACAACCACCCCTACCTCCCTCATACCCCATGAAACATACTAAAAATTTGGTACCACATAGATCACAGCCCATCGAACATCCTTGGTTACCCATCCCACGTCAAAATGCAAAGCCCTCTATACAAAGGACCCTCGCTAACCATAACTTTACAGCCCCCAAGGTTCCACAAAAATAGACAACATGGAAAGCTGTCTCCTCCTCCCCACATAGTGGACAATTCCCCGCTCCCACTTAACCCATCCTAAAAAGCACAGACCTCGATGCTAATTTTCCCAAGAAGAACCTATTCACCAGCTCCCAAACCCACAGCTGTAATTTGAGCTTTCTAAAGTCTCCCCAAATCCCCCTCCAATCATACATCCGGTAAGTTTCTACTCCCTGTACCTCCCAGTGCCTACCTGTTCTCTGAAGCCTGCTTACCCTTACCTTTCTTGCATCACATGTTGCCAACAAATTGCACACCATATCTTCACACACCAATAACTCCTTCCCCATCCACCATTTCCTCACATCCTCCATGACTGTTCCCACTCTTATACCCCTCTCCCCTCCCGCCCTAAGGTAACTCTGCTTCACATACCTCGTCCCAAAATCCCTGTGCCTGTAAAATTATCCTCAACATACTTCTATCAATGCAGTCATATGCCTGCTTTCAATCAATCCCCAAGACGTCCCCCCATCCCTGTCTGTCCTCCAAAAAATCCCTAATCTTCCCTTGCCCCTCCTGCATACTTCGACCTGGTACCCTGTACTGTCCTCTATGTATAACTAAGTCAATCAACTTTTTCATGCGATTGCCTAGCACCTTTGCAAATAGTTTATAATCAGAACACATGTGGGAGATCGCCCTATAGGCCCCCAGGGTCTTCCCCCCCACTTTTATGAACCAAGACAATTACCCCTGTGCCCTGCATCTCCCCCATCACACATCTTTCCTTCATACAGTTTAGCAAAGAGACCAGACATTCCTTCATACAATCCCAATTTGCAATATAGAAGTCATTAGGGATCCCATTAATCCTTGGCACCTTTCCCCCACTCGTGCTCATTACCGCCTCCCCCACGGTAATTCTAATTCTACCCCATAGCGCTGACCGCTCCCCCCCCCCCTAAAACACCCAATATTCCATTCCTTATCCTCTCCTCCTCCCTTCCTCCACCCTCCCCTGCTTTAAAGTCTCCCTAAACCAAAAATACACATAGTTGCTCATTCCATTGCCCCACTCTATATCCCCCTATCCCTTTACACACCTCTAATCCCATTATCGTGGTCATCTGTTGTCTTTCCCTGATTACACAACCTGACGGCTTATCTCCCCATAATACCTCCTCTAACCCACTCCTCACACATATTGCATCAAAACGCGAATTTTGTAATTCTGTCAGTCTTGCCCTCAGCTCCACTATATCCCCATGCCTACCACCCCCTCCCCCTTTATAACAATCATGAAGCTGTCCCTCAAGGTACTTTTGTAAGCCAAAATGCCACCACGCCTCATCCCTTCCTTTATGCTGATAATACTCCTTAATCCCCGGTTTAGCACTCTTCTCCCACCATCCCAATACATCCTCCTCCTGAGTGCGTGTATTCCAGAGATGCCTCCACCAGTCCCTAAATGACAACCCCTCCTCCTCCCCCTGAAGTAACCTCGCATTCATTTTCCAATAACCTGATTGCCAGCTAGCCATACCATCCCAAGCCACTTCTGCCAGAATGGCACGATGGTCTGAAAACCCAAAGTCTAACGTCTGCACATGGTGTTCCACCGTAACCCCATGCATTATGTGTGTGCGGTCTAATCTTGCAGCATAACCCTGCCGCACAAAAGTGTGCTCCACCCTCCACCCCTGACTATGTCATAAATCCCCGCCTCCCTCAACAAATCCCTCAATACCCAAAGCACGCCCCTCCCCTCTCGGCTCCACATCTTTATTTCTAATGACACAATTCCATTCACCGCCCATGATGGAAACCATGGGTAAACCCCGCAAATGAAAAAGTAAAACCTGTACAAAATCCTCCTTTACTTTCCTGTTACTATCTGCCGGCATATATATCCCCAGGAAACACACCCTGACCTCCCCGCATGTCCCCTCCACCCTTCCCTCCCCCCCTCTTCCCAACCGAGCACTCAGAATGGGCTGGATTCCCTCACCACCACTGCCACTCTGCCCTTTAGTCTCCCAGAACTACCAGCATTCATCCTAAAACCTTTCAACCTCAAATCCCTACCATACTTAAAATTATGTTCTTGAATAAAACACAAGTCTATGTCCAATCGTGTCAAAACATCCTCCAACCATACACATTGAACAGCAGCTTTAAAGTCATTCACATTTACAGTTAGACACTTAAATATGCAAAAAAGGGGTGCTTTCCTCTTTCTGTGACCTGTCTATTACACTTTTCATTGCTCCAGCCTTCTCCCTTGCACACTTACTCCCCTGGACCCCCTCCCCTCCTGTGCACTCCCCTGCCCTTTCTTGGTCACTCCCGCCCACGTCTTTTTACCCGAACGCTGGGCTGGCGTGATTACTTCATCATCCGATGAGCCTCCAGCCCTCTTCCTAGAAGCACTCTCTACCTACATCCCATCACTTTCACCATCCCTGTACACTTCAGCCTCCACCTGATGCAACTGCAACATACCAGTCCCCAACCCCGGAGGCTGATACCTGCCCATGCATATCCTCCTTCACCATCAGACTTCTCCCACCTACAGAGGATATCTCCTCCACCAGCACTTCCAGAAAAGACTTTATTATCTCCTGCAGGGGTTCAGATAAGTCCCGTAGTTCATCTACCTCCACCACCCCAACAGGCTCCTGCTCAGGTCCAGGGTCATCCTGTGTGGGTGCATCTGGAACTTCTGGTAGTGTCACACAACGCTCCTCCACACCATCCACTTCGTCCTCCCATGTGCCTTTACCTTCCGTATCCACAGGAGCAGACGGAGCTACCGCCACAGACTCAGGTACCACTGGCATTTCCATGCCCGCCTTACCACACCCGGCTGCCATGTGGTCAAAAGCACCACACAAATGACACGTCTTTCGTTGTCCCGCATAAGTCACAAACACCTGTCCTAAAATCCTCTAGGACAATAAACGAGGGAATGGGGCGTCTCAATGTCATCTTTACAGTGTCACAGTGATACACTTCTGAAACCATGTCACCGTCCTCTCATAAGCTGCCACTGTGCAGAACTTGATGAAAATCCGTGATGATCCATTTAGAGCAATCCCATAGAGCTTGTCGTTGTCAATGCAGAAAATGTCCCTGACGATCGCCGGCAGTAAAACAGAGGCATTTGCTAGGTAAATTGCTCCTCTAAGTCAACACACAGTGTTGCTTCTTCTGTGGCAACTGGCTGCCATCTTTGAGGAAACGGGAAACTGCGCAGGAAGGGCAGCTTCAACAGAAGCATCTGCACAGGAGATCCTCTCGGCCCGAAAGCGAAGAGAACAATGATACTACTATTAGTACTGCCGCAGCTGCCGCTGCTACAACTGCTGCTACTACCGCTACTGCCTTTAGCATCGGTCAGTCAGGGCTCTTCAGTGCTAATGATTTTTGATCTCGTATTATTGCCTATATGTATCCTGTGTGTCCCTGTATTGTTTGTAACAACTTTACAAAGTTCTGGAGAGCGAAACATTGCTACAATAAAATGCCACATTAGTTGAGCATTTGTCCCTTTACCTAGCAAGGGAATTGGTGGGAAGTGACTTTCTTACCACTATCGGCCAAGCGGATTTTCGCCTTATTTCTGAACATCTTAAGGGTCACTTTCCAGTAACCAGAAAGACAGAAATGCCAGGATTCTTGCTTTCTTTCGCCTTGCAGCTGTGATTTATAAGTTATGTCACTTTGCAGCTGTGATTTTCGGCACGAGTGGTTATTTATGAAGGTCGATTTAAAGGTCAGTGGAGGCCTATATAGACCTAGGGTTAGCTGCTCTGATAATTCGGCCGAAGACATTTTTGGTCCTATTTCTGGCCTATTTCAACTATCAAATCCACCGAATTCTAGTCTGTTTCACTAAGTGTTTCTTGAGTGCCATAAACTGATTGCAAGAAAGGGTAATTTTAATCCAAAAACTAACCTGTTTTAGTCCAAAATTTGGCCCTTCAGCTAATTTTGCCACACCAACAATGTAGTACTGCACAATCTACTGAAACCTGGCCATTGTGCACCTACGCTGAGGGGGTTGATACATTTCAATAGGTAAGTAACGAGGGAGGGGCACTGGACCTTCCCAACTAGCAATCGTTTGGGACCTTTGATTCTCTTGGGTCTACTGACATGTTAACTTCGATTAAAATAGGATGGATCCATGTAGAGAGGGAATCCTAAGGTTTTAATGCTGACCCATTTTTTCAAGTGTTGAGTTTCTGATGGAGGGCGGAGCAGCTTAATACTTACATAAGTTGTATTAAGCAGATCATTGATTACATGATTCTGTTCTACAAACGCATAGTTGTGTGACTTTCTAAATTTTAATCCTTATCTCAGACTGTTTCTTTACTGCTTCCAATAGCCATGTAAACTTAGCAGGGGGCAGGGTGTTGTCAGAGACGTTTAACCTAACACATTTGTCCTTTGAAGAAAGGTTTGTCGCACCCTGTGTGCACCAGGAAGTTAAGTATCACATTGCCCACGATTCATGTGAGTCTGGCTACGTCGGCACTCTAGCTCTGTCACTTATCCTTTGCTTACTTTTAAATGTCTGAGAGTTATCATTTCCACCACCTACAGGAATGTGAGAGATGCCATGTTGACCATTGATGATATCTCATGCAAGACTCACAACGCAAGAATTCCTGAATCACTTCTCGACTATAGCTAGTGCAAGAAGTAATATTGAGTATAAAATCAGATTTCTAGATCACATGAAACAAAGGGGCTCAAATTAAATGAACACTTCCACTTGACTCAATTCAGGCTAATACTAAGTATGATACATTTGTAAAATAATAATGCACACGTTACAAAGAATGGTGAAGACAAGGTCTTACACCTAAGCATAAATTACAAAGAAAGAAAATTTCATTAAAAAATGCATGACGTAATATTGAGCATATTCAGTGAACACTCACTTGACTCGACTCGGGCTGCTACTAATTAATATGATACATATCTCATTAAAATTATGTTAAGAGACTTCCTGTAATAGTGGTAATAATTTGGCACACAAAATGGATCGTAAACACAAGGACGTACACCTAAGGACGAGATATAAACACTCACAGAACTGTATAATAACACAGCAGGTTTATAAGACTTAGATATTTCGCATGTGATCTGACACCTGGTCCAGCGTGTTGATTGTGGGTACTTATTGAGGATTGTCAGGTCACATGTCGGGTACAATTTATGAGTGACATAAAACCAAACCATACCACGGGCAGGGTTAGAACCTGCGATCAGATATTGTCCTTTTTGTTCTCGGGCCTAGAGGATCTGCTGCACAGATGCTCCTGTTTGAGTTGTTTTTCCTGTGCAGTTTCCTGTTTTCTCCAAGATGGCTACCAGTGGTAGATGCAGGAATATGGTGTGTTGACGTGAAGGGTGTGATTCACCCGTCAACGGCTTCTGCAATGCTGCCGGCGATGATCAGAGATACAATATTGGCGACGACGAGCTGCGTGGCATAGCACTGAATGGGACAACAAGAATCTTCATAAAGTTTTGTTCAGTGGCTGCCTATGAACGGACGGTGGCCTTATATCAGAAGTGCCTTCCTGTGACTTTGGGGATGGAGGTACATCTGCAGGATGCTTCCGGAATCTACACCTGGGTAAGGATCTGTTATGTCCCCTTTGAGGCGGACGCCGTGGACGTTAGTGAGGCGTTCAAGTGTTATGGTGAGGTGCATACGGCGACGTTGGGAAGGTGGAAGGATGGGCTTTACGCTGGATTGCCTGAAGGTTCATTCACTTTGAAAGTGACGTTGAGGAGGGCCATTCCCTTCTATGTTGTTCTTGAGGAGTTCAGGATGCAAGTATATGTCACATATGCAGGACAACAGCAAACATGTCGCATGTGCGGAGGTTTTGATCACATGGTGGCAGAGTGATGAAAGGTGGCTCCATGACGTTCAAAGGATTTGGCAACGTTGGTGGTGTCGACACCTTTGGAGTGTTCCTCATCGGTGCCTGTGGCAGGAGCCGGACAGATGACTTGGGCAGACGAGGTTGAGGGCGTGAAGGAACGTTGTGCGATGCTGACGGTGTCGGGCGGCCCCTCGGGGATTGGACCTGAGACAGAGGTAGAGGTGCAGGGGATGTCTCATGCACTCCAGGAGACCTTGGACCTCCCCCTGCAGGACGTGATCAGCAACTTACTGGATGAGCCGACGGAAGTTTTATCTGCTGTGGGGACGGATTCCCAGTTTGGTTCTGTGGACCTGGGGCAGGAACCATGGCATTTGGTTTTGGAAACTGATGATTTGCAATGCCAACAGGTGGAGGCTGAGGTCCATGAGCCTGGTGAGAATGTCGAGTTGGAACTGGGGTGGGGAGTTATTGGATGATGAGGTTCTCACACTGGCCCAGCGGCATGGTAAGAAGTTGTCAGGGAATGTAGCTAGGTTGGGGTTGAGGTGTGCACAAGGGAGGGAGGAGAGACAGGAGGGGAAGAGTGCATGCGACGGCTCTAGTTTTTTAAAAGGCAGACAGGGTAAGACCCAGTGGCATAAGGGAAAGCCCCCTTTGTTGAAGCTTTCAAGTGTGTAACTATTAATGTCAGTGGCCTTAGGGCTGAAGTGAAGCGTGCATGGGTAGTGAGAGTTTTGAGGTGTTTTGATGTGGATGTATGTTTCATTCAGAAACATAATTATAAGTATGGATACGAGTTGAGGTTGAAAGGTCATCAGATGTTTGTGGGTAGTTTGGCGAGGCTAAAGGGTGGAGTGGCAGTAGTGGTGAAGGAGTCCAGCCCCTTTCGTGTCATTGCCTGGGAGGAGGGGGGAGAGGGAGGGTTGTGAGGGTGGATAGGGTCTGGGGGGAGGTGCAGGCACGTTTTATTGGTGTTTACATGCCGGCGTACGGCCAAAGTAGAGTAAAGGTAGATTTTGTGAAGAAAGTTTTGTTGTACCGTTTACAGGGTTTACCCATGGTTGCAGTTCTGGGAGGAGACTGGAATTGTGTTATTCCAAATAAGCATGTGGAGCCGAGAGGGGCGGGTTGTGTGCTTGGGGTATTACGGGATGTGCTGAGGGATGTGGGAGTGTGTGATGTGGTAGGAAGTGAGGGGTGGAGGGTGGAGCACATGTATGTTAGAAGGGGCTTTGCTACAGGATTGGAGAGAATATATGTGACTCAGTGGGTACAGTCAATTGACATCGGGTTTTTGGACAATTGGGTGATCATGGCAGACCTGGCGTGGAATGGTATGGTTAGAATTTATCCAGGTTATTGGAAATTGAATGTGCGGCTACTTTCTGGGGAAGGGGAGGGACCGTTTTTCAAGGACTGGTGGAAATCTTTTTCGGAGGAAAGGGATCAAGGAGTGGGCATGTTGGAATGGTGGGAGTCAAGTGCTAAGCCGGGAATTATGGCATATTATAAGTCTAAGGGTAGAGAGGAGGTGTGGTGGAAGTTTGGGTTGCAAAAATACCTGGAGGGACAGCTGAATGTTCGTTATGAGGGGGGATGGGGTGGTAGGTACCAGGACATTGCAGAACTCAGGGGCTGGCTAGCTGACATAAAAAATGAGTATGTTGATGCTATTCGTGTCAGAGGGGGATTGGAGGAGGTGGTTTGGGGTGACAGGTCCTCCGGTTGTGTTTTGTGTGGGTTTAGGGTAAGGCAGCAGGTAACCACACTTTTGAATTTGGAGGTGAGTGTGGGAGGTTATCGGAAGGGACAGGTGCTCTGTGCGATGGAAAGCATGGGCAACTATGCAGACCTTTGGTTTAGGGAAAAATTGAGGAGGGGAGTGCAAGGGGACTGGGAGGGGGGCGTGTTGGGAGAGGGGATTTTGAATGCTTTGAGATGGAGCGTGAGGAACTCTGGGGAGGGATTAGTGAGGGGGAGGTCGATGAGGCTGTGCTTAGGATGAGTAGAAGAAAGGCGCCTGGGATTGGTGGGGTACCTAAGAATTTTTATTTGGTGCATTGGGATTGTCTAAAGCATTATCTGGTAGCGTTGTTAAACTGTATGAAGGATGGGGGTGTGTTAGGTACGTCGCAGAGTATGGGAGTTGTTGTTTTGGTGCCAAAAAAAAGGGAGGGAAAGGAACCGAGTGCATACCGGGCGATTTCCCTTATGTGTTTGAATTACAAAATATTTACAAAAGTTTTAAGTAACAGGATGAATAGGGTGATTGGGTTGGTTATACATCGGGGTCAGTTTGCAATACCTGGACGGAGTATGAGTGAGGGGCATGGATGAATGAGAGATTTTTTGGAGGCATGTCAAGTGGGGGGTATCTTGGGACTTGATTGGAAAGATGCATATGACTGTGTGGATAGGGAGATGTTGAGGGTTATTTTATTGAGACAGGAGTTTGGGGAGGATATTGTGAGGTGGGTCCATACTCTGTATTCGTCAGCAGTGGTTAGAGTGCAGGTGAATGGCAGGTTGGGTTTGCTGGTACGAATGGAGAGGAGTTTGAGACAGGGATGTCCGCTGTCTCAAATTCTTTTTGCATATTTGCAGAATCCTTTTTATGGGCTTAGGTAGGGTGAGGAGTAAAGGTGAGAGGGAAGCTCAAGGCGCAGGAATTGTGGGCTATGTGGATGATAACACGGTTTTGGTATATGGGGAAGCGGGTTTGTGAAACGTGGAATGGGTGCTTGAGCTCTTTGGGGCGGTAACGGGAATGAGTGTTTATGGTGCGAAGTCGAAGCTGCTGGAGATGGGTTCTTGGGTGGGGGGAGGGTTTGGGTGAGGTGTATGGGTGGCCTGTAGTTGAAAGACTTAGCATCTGTGGTGTCATATACTTGGCAAATGTACAGGAGGTGCAAAGGGTGAATTCAGAGGTAGTTGTCAGCAGGGCTTTGAGGAGGCTCAGGGGTTTAAAGGCTGGAGATGTTACTTTGCAACAGAGGGCAGTGGGTGTCAATACCCTTGTTTATAGCAAGGTGTGGGGTGTGGCAGAGGTGTATCCCCTGAGCTCAGTGGATAATGAGGAACTACAGAGGAGGGTTTTAAGATATGTCTGGGGTTATGGGAGGGCGTGGTTAAGGAGGGAGGTCGTGATGACAAATGTTCGGCTGGGTGGTTTGGGCCTCCTCTCGTTGGGGCCTCGAGCGATGGCTGTGTATGTGAAACAGTGCTTCCTCAGGGTGGGTGGGGAGGGGGGTAAATGGGTAGGGGAGGTTATGGTTGATGCACAGAAATGGTGGGAAGGGAAGGAGTTGTTAGTGTGTGAGGATATGCTGCGTTTTCTGTTTGGGACGTGAGGAACGTGAAGGTGGGACGCCTGGAAAGGGTGGGTAGCCGTCCAGAGATGATACAGCGTGTAACCTCTTTTCCCATGTATGATTGGAGGGGTATTTGGGAGGATTTCAGAAACCTTAGGTTGAAACCGAGGGTTAGGAAACTGGTCTACAAGTTTTTTATGGGAATTTTAGCTTCGAGGGCTGGTTTGCGAAGGATGGGTTATGTGCAAGAGGGAAATTTCCTGATCTGTGGGGAAGAGGAGAGGGCGTTCCGTGTGGTTTATTTCTGCGAATCTTTGGGAGTTGTGCGGATGTGGTTAGGGAGGGTTTTCAGTCTGGTGGGGAGGGGTTAATATATCGGTCCTATGGGCTTTGACTTTTGATGTGGGGTGGGTTTCCTAAGTATATCAGGTGGGCTGTCATGTATGTGGTGGCGGATTTTTTGTATGTTTCTTGGGGTATGAGGGAGGTTGGGGGTGTTTTTAGGGTAAGGGCACTTGTAGTATGTGTCTATAGGACAGTTTGTAGGAACAGGCTTATATATGGGGAGAAGTGGATAACCAGCTTTCCCGAGGGATCTCGCAGCTTGACAGTGAAAGGCCTACTACGTTTGGGAGTGGGGTAGGCCCGATGGGGGCTGGACTCCCCGGTTCTGGGTTTACATGTGAAATAGGATTTTCATAGTGTGTTGAGTAGTTGTGGATAGGGCATATACACGTGTCTAGACGTGGGGTTGGGGTGTGTGAGATTGTGGCATGTGGAATGAAGGGTGCATGTATGAGGGGGGAATGAGTAGTGTTTTTTCACTGGGGACCTGCAGTTATGCTGGGTCTGGCGCCTGGGTTTCTTTTGAGCTGGTTTTTTTGGTGGTGTGTGTAGGGTGCTTGGTGGATGGTTCGTTTGAGGTCGGGGAAGTGGGGGTTTTCTGAATGCTTTTGGGGTTTTGCCTCCTGTTAGTTTTCTTGGCTGGTAAGTTTTTTTCTTTTTGGTCATGTGAGATCATACCCTGTTTGTTAGTTTTTTGTATGTTTTACCATTATGTTTCTGTTCTTCAGTTTTATTTTCAATGTATCGTTTGCATACGTATGGTTGAGGATGACATTAAAATGTGTGAAGATTTGATGCCTTTTATGTTTGTTAAAATTTGTGTGATAAAAAAAATTGTGTGTGTGTTCTTTACGCATATTGCGACTGTGTAATGTTTTATGTTTTTATGGTTTGTATAATGTGCGAATCAACATTTTTTTTTTTGGGGGGGGGTTGTTATTGTACTGTATATGTGCTTAAATATGTGCTTAAAAGGACTGGACGCCCCTCTCCTCCCCCCCCCACCACCACCATGAACTACATGCGGAATGTGCCATGCGCCATTTTCCCTTCAGCTTGGGCTTATCACACAGTTTGAGGTATGACAGACGATGAAGCCAGCCAGCCACAAAGCCAGGGAAACAATGCACCCAACAATGAAAGAAGAGGCACATGTCAGGTGTGTGGAGAGTTTCGAGCACGCAACAGGGACGGCCATATTCGTGCACACAATAGGTGTGCGGGATCACATATGCCCCCAGCAGAGAGCAGCCCACAGCCTCCACAGGCAGATGACAATTCCAATGGCAACCTCGTCACTTGCGATAACCTTCTGTTGGCATTCAAATCCACTGCTAGCAGTACACTATCCCACATCCCTAAAGCAGCTCGCCCATATGCAGCAGGGAAATTCACAGACCTTCTTAAGCAGGTGAATGGAGGTTCCACCAACTTAGAAGCCCGAGGCACCATCCAAGCATGGCGCAACCTTCTCTTGTTCGGCAATGTCTGTCTTGCAGTTCCTGAAAGACGAGGCAAACTGCTAACCACGTCAGTTATCAAGGCAGTGCGCAACTACCCAAGAACGGATAACTGTGTCCCTCTGCCCCATCATCGCAGGAATCAAAGAGGCAGACCCAAGAAAAGTCCTACTGAGAACGAGAAAATTTGCGCACAGGTTAGCAAAAAAATTGAGGAAGGTAACACAGTGGGAGCAATAAGAATAATTACAAGTGACGACACTGTAGTCCCCAAGGATGAGACCACGGCCCAAGCACTAAGAGACAAGCATCCAACTAGGGACACCACAGCCATCAACGACAACCCTGAGGAAGACCCTATCACTGAACAATTAATTTTGCCAGAATCGGAAGTCTATAAGGCGATCGTGTCATTTCCAGCAGGATCTGCAGGAGGTTACACTGGAATTCGACCTCAGCACCTCAAAGAGATGGTAAATCCAGTACTCGGTGAATCTGCATCAATTCTTCTCACCGAGTTAACACCTTTCGTCAACAATTGCCTGGCTGGGCGAATCCCAGAAGAAATTAAACCTTTCTTTTTTGGAGCCTCACTATGTGCTTTGAAGAAGAGGGATGGGGGAATCAGACCCATTGCAGTTGGAAACACTCTTCGCCGTCTCGTTGCCAAAGCAGCAGTGAGAAACTTTCGCCTAGAAGCTGCCACTTTACTCCAGCCACACCAACTGGGCTTTGGGGTCTCTCAAGGCAGTGAAGCTGCAGCTCATGCGGCAAGGGCCTACATCAGGGACCTACCAGAAGACAAGGCCATAGTCAAACTTGATTTTAGAAATGCCTTTAATATGGTGAGGAGAGATGCTGTTTTGCCAGCTGTTCGGGTTCGGTTCCCCAGTCTCTTTCCCTTCATTTCAGCCGGCTACAGCAAACCCTCAATTCTTTTGTTTGGAGAACATGAAATTCAATCATCAGAGGGTGTTCAGCAGGGTGACCCACTTGCTCCACTTCTCTTCTGCTTGGCAGTAAGAGAACTAACTTCCAGCCTATGCAGTGAGCTCAATATCTGGTACCTGGATGACGGCACTCTGGCAGGTACTGAAGAGTCCCTCGTGGGGGACCTGTTGCAACCCCTGAATGGGTTACAATGATTATTATGTATATATAATGTATATTACCTTTTCATTTAATTTTATATTGCTTATATTTGCGATAATAGCTAAATCGTAAATGTATGACTTTATATTATTATTTGACTGTTATATTGTTATTTAGCTTATGTTGTTAGGATGTATATAAAATGTGCTCAGTTAGTCTTGATTGTCAAACTACTGTAATTATCGCTTGTCGCTCGTTATACTGCCGGCTTCTGAGCTGCAGTTGTCCACGTAGCTATCACGTGATCGAGGGGGGGTGTCCTCACCTCTCGTGAAATATTCAGTCTGCTGTAGACTCGCTTGGTGGTTGGACAGATTGTCCGTCTCATTATTCTTGTTAGTTCTGTAGAACTCTGTTCTCAGAACATTGTATAGACTTAGTGATTTTCGACGTTGTACTGAGGTTGTGTGTCTCTTAGACACTCTGAACATCTCAGGTCCTTAGCTATAGCTTCTGACCTAATTTTGTACTGGTTTCTGTGTATTGTCACAGTCACGTTTTTCCTATGCTGAACGTAGATTCAGTATTATGGGAGTTTTGTAACTTTTGTGGAGGATCTGCAGATGGTTCCTACTTAGTGTCGTTATATTATCTCCTTGTTCCTGATTCTGTGTCGCAGTCGCTTGATATTGCATTGCTATTGGGCTTAGCATTCTTTGTTGTTCAAGAAGACTGTTTGGGTTGCCAGTCGGTCAAGAAGTTAGTTTATTTGAGGACTTTGTCAGTCACTTGTTTAAGTCTTATTCGAGTCTTGAGACATAGCTAACTAAAGAGCACTTACACGCATACACACACTTACTTGTACATATTTGTAATATCTTATTAAATGTTAATGAACCTGACGGTACTTAAGAATTATAAATGTGATATGTGCTTTCAGCACAATAATATTGAACTCGAGAGATTGATTTTATTTTGATTGCTGTGATTTAATTTACTTTGATAATATACCTCTAGACTTAATAAATTTATTAAATTTTTAATTTCTCTAGTTAGTAGCCTACCAGTTGTAATCCTAAAGCACTATTGAACCATACTGAATTTTAATGGATAATTGGACAAGGATACTGACTACTTGTTACGAAAACCCAGTAACAGGCTGGATGCTAGAAGGGCAGTCCTTTCTAGTATTCACTGGAGATCACTAAGCTTTTAGAATCGCGTTTTTTGTAACAGGACCTACAACTGGTGAAAACACAGGGAGAAGGCTTGGGACTCATCCTCAATCCCTCTAAGTGTGAAATCATCACAGCGAACCAGGAAATAATCAATGCTGTGCGAAGAATCCTCCCGGAAATCTCAACTACAACTCCGTCCAACAGTACCCTCTTGGGGGCACCGCTGGGTCACCAGGCCATCGATACTGTCCTCAGGGACAAACTGAATGACCTTATGAGAATGGAGGAGAGAATAAGCGATCTTGATGCCCATGATGCTCTGTATCTCCTCACAAGGTGTCTTACTATGCCAAGACTGACTCACTTCTTGAGGTGTGCACCCTCTTTTGACAACCCAACGCTCGATGAATATGACGCACACCTGAGATCAACTTTTAAGAAGGCACTGAACCTGTCACTAGAGGATGAGCAATGGGATCAGGCAACCCTCCCAGTGCGACTGGGAGGTATAGGGGTGCGTAAAGCAACGCATGTTGCTTTACCTGCTTTTCTGTCTTCGTGTTTGGCTTCCAGTGCATTAGTCAAGAAGATAGTGCCCGAACGCTTGAGAGACTTGGTAGGAGCTCAAGACCCCAGGTTTACTGAAGCAGCAATTCGGTGGGACACCCTTACAGACTCCTCCAGTAGACCAGCTCCTCCCAAACAGCACAAACAGTCCCACTGGGACAAACCGATCATGGAAAAAATCGCCAACACAATGCTCTTTAATACTTCAGGAAAGAACAAAGCTCGTCTCCTGGCAGTGAAGGCACCACACTCAGGAGATTTCCTGTTAGCTGTTCCCAATTCCTCCCTGGGCACCCGTCTCGACCCACAGGCCATTCGGATTGGTGTTGCTCTTCGCCTAGCCGCCCCCATCCTCACCGAACATAGGTGTATTTGCGGCAGGGCGACAGCTGATCAATTCGGACTCCATGGTCTCGTGTGCCACACAGCAGAAGAGAAGTATGCCAGACATGAGGAGATCAATGACATAATAAAGAGAAGCCTCGCCACAGCCCGTTGCCCAGCTCAACGGGAACCCCAAGTACAGAGGTCTGATGGAAGTCAAAAGCGTCCTGATGGAGCCACTATGCTACCCTGGAAGGATGGAAAGCAGATTGCCTGGGACTACACCTGTGCTGCCACATTGGCAGACACCTACTTGCCATACTCTGTAGTGGAAGGGGGTGGAGCTGCCAGCCACAGGGAGACCCAGAAGATCCGAAAATATGAAGACCTTCCCCCTTGCTATAACTTCATTCCAATAGGGTCGGAGACCCTTGGAGCATGGGGCAAGTGTGCTCTAAAGTTCCTCAAAGAGCTGGGTGAAAAGCTCATCATAGAAACCAAGAACCACAGGGCGACCAGCTTCCTCTTTCAGAGACTCAGTGTTGCGATCCAGAGAGGAAATGCCTGCAGCATTCTGGGCACGCGGCCCACCGCAGGGGAGCTGGACGATGTATTCGAGATAACCGAAAACCAACAGTAGTAGATCCACTTTCAGAGATATATATATATATATATATATATATATATATATATATATATATATATATATATATATATATATATAAACACTGATCTCTGGCTGAAGGAGACTCGAACCTACGAACCTTGGAACAAGGTACGCAGTGCTTTACCAATCTATCAACACTGGACCAATACCTTGGAGTCCAGCCAGCTTTCAGCCTGAAAGCTGGCTGCCTTGGATCAAAATCTAGTTCAAGCTGGACTCCAAGGTATTGGTCCAGTGTGGGTAGATTGGTAAAGCACTGCATACCTTGTTCCAAGGTTCGTAGGTTCGAGTCTCCTTCAGCCAGAGATCAGTGTTTGTGTATATTTCGCCTGCTCTTGCGAATTCCTTGCATTGTTAATATCTCTAGTAAGGCTGATGCATGCAGGGGATGAGATGAAAAGCTGTAAGCCTTCTCCCTGAAAGCTGGCTGCCTTAGATCAAAGTCTAGCGCAAGCTGGACTCCAAGGTATTGGTCCAGTGTGGGTATATTGGTAAAGCACTGCATACCTTGTTCCAAGGTTCGTAGGTTCGAGTCTCCTTCAGCCAGAGATCAGTGTTTGTGTATATTTCGCCTGCTCTTGCGAATTCCTTGCACATATATATATATATATATATATATATATATATATATATATATATATATATATATATATATATATATATATATATACATACATACATACATACATGTCGGGTACAATTTATGAGTGACATAAAACCAAACCATACCACGGGCGGGGTTAGAGCCCGCGATCAGAGTCTCAAAACTCCAGACTGTCGCAGTAGCCACTGGACCAGCTAGCCACAATAAGATTCATCCAACTAGTGGCTAACGCTACAGTCTGGAGTTTTGAGACTCTCTGATCGCGGGTTCTAACCCCGCCCGTGGTATGGTTAGTTT
>NC_091292.1:50595943-50640943 GCF_038502225.1 Cherax quadricarinatus | reverse complement strand
TATGAAATAGGTAATGATTTAAAATACCCAAGAGTACAGAAAAGTTGAAAGAAGCAGAAGATACTTGAAGACGATGTAATCAGTCCATCACCCTTAAAGTTTTGAGGTGGTCAGTCCCTCAGTCTGGAGAAGCCTACTGTGTAGGCGAAACGTTTCGAAATAAAGATACCTAACTGTTGCATATGTGTCTTACCCAACAATCTGTCGGTATTTTATACCATTTTAATGTTCATTCTGTCAGACACTGCAACACAAGGGTATCTTGGTACAGACCATCAACTTCGACAACCTCTTCTAGTGAGAACGGCTGGGTTTGAGAGGGACCTGCCCTCCCAAAGCAACCTACGTCTCACCTCCTGGCACTATATAAGGCCCCATTCTGTCACTTCAACTTCATATTGTTTCAGACAACGGAACAATGCTCTTCTCCAGACTGAGGGACTGACCACCTCAAAACTTTAAGGGTGATGGACTGATTACATCGTCTTCAAGTATCTTCTGCTTCTATCAACTTTTCTGTACTCGACTGAAGAAGCCTACTGTGTAGGCGAAACGTTTCGAAATAAAGATACCTAACTGTTGCATATGTGTCTTACCCAACAATCTGTCGGTATTTTATACCATTTTAATGTTCACCTGTCATGATACAGCTCTACAGCTGCCCTGATACAGCTCTTCATCTGTCTTGATACAGGTCTACATCTGTCTTGATACAGCTCTACACTTGTCTTTATACAGCTCTACACTAGTCTTGATACAGCTCTACATCTGTCTTGATACAGCTCTAAAGCTGCCTTGATACAGCTCTACATCTGTCTTGATACAGCTCTACAGCTGCCCTGATACAGCTCTACATCTGTCTTGATACAGCTCTACATCTGTTTTGATACAGCTCTACATCTGTTTTGATACAGCTCCACATCTGTTTTGATACAGCTCTACATCTGTTTTGATACAGCTCCACATCTGTCTTGATACAGCTCAACATCTGTGTTGATACAGCTCTACATCTGTATTGATACAGCTCTACACTTGTCTTTATACAGCTCTACACTAGTCTTGATACAGCTCTACATCTGTCTTGATACAGCTCTACAGCTTCCCTGATACAGCTCTACATCTGTCTTGATACAGCTCTACAGCTGCCCTGATACAGCTCTACATCTGTCTTGATACAGCTCTACATCTGTTTTGATACAGCTCTACATCTGTTTTGATACAGCTCCACATCTGTCTTGATACAGCTCTACAGCTGAATTGATACAGCTCTTCATCTGTCTTGATACAGGTCTACATCTGTCTTGATACAGCTCTACACCTGTTTTGATACAGCTCTACTCTAGTCTTGATACAGCTCTACACTAGTCTTAATACAGCTCTACACTAATCGTGATACAGTTCTACACTTGTTTTAGTGCAGTTCTGAACATTAAAATGGTATAAAATACCGACAGGTTGTTAGGTAAGACACATATGCAACAGTTAGGTATCTTTATTATGAAACGTTTCGCCTACACAGTAGGCTTCTTCAGTCAAGTACAGAAAAGTTGATAGAAGCAGAAGATACTTGAAGACGATGTAATCAGTCCATCACCCTTAAAGTTTTGAGGTGGTCAGTCCCTCAGTCTGGAGAAGAGCATTGTTCCATAGTATGAAACAATATGGAGATGAAGTGACAGGATGGAGCTTTTTATAGCGCCAAGAGGTGAGACGTAGGCCACTAGGAGAGGTAAGAACTCAGATGTTGAGAGGTCAGGTCCCTCTCAAATCCAGCCGCTCTCACTAGTGGAAGTTGTCGAAGTTGATTGCAGGTCTGTACCAAGATACCCTTGTGTTGCAGTGTCTGACAGATTGAACATTAAAATGGTATAAAATACCGACAGGTTGTTAGGTAAGACACATATGCAACAGTTAGGTATCTTTATTATGAAACGTTTCGCCTACACAGTAGGCTTCTTCAGTCAAGTACAGAAAAGTTGATAGAAGCAGAAGATACTTGAAGACGATGTAATCAGTCCATCACCCTTAAAGTTTTGAGGTGGTCAGTCCCTCAGTCTGGAGAAGAGCATTGTTCCATAGTATGAAACAATATGGAGATGAAGTGACAGGATGGAGCTTTTTATAGCGCCTACTGTGTAGGCGAAACGTTTCATAATAAAGATACCTAACTGTTGCATATGTGTCTTACCTAACAGTGCAGTTCTACACATGTTTTAATACAACTCTGCTTCTTTCTTGATACAGCTCTACACCTGTCTTGATACAGCTCTACATCTGTGTTGATGCAGCTCTACATCTGTGTTGATGCAGCTCTACATCTGTCTTGATACAGCTTTGAACATGTCTTGATACAGCTCTACACCTGTTTTGATACAGCTCTACATGTCTCTTGATACAGCTCTACATCTCTTGATACAGCTCTACATCTCTCTTGATACAGCTCTACATCTCTCGTGCTACAGCTCTACACCTGTCTTGTTACAGCTCTACACCTGTCTTGTTACAGCTCTACACCTGTCTCGTTGCAGCTCTACACCTGTCTTGTTATAGCTCTGCATCTGCCTTGGTACAGCTCTACACCTGTTGTTACAGCTCTACACCTGTCTTTTTACAGCTCAACATCTGTCTTGTTACACCACTACATCTGTCTTGTTACAGCTCTACACCTGTCTTGTTACAGCTCTACATCTGCCTTGTTACAGCTCAACATCTGTCTTGGTACAGCTCAACATCTGTCTTGTTACAGCTCTACATCTGTCTTGTTACAGCTCTACACCTGTCTTGTTACAGCTCTACATCTGTCTTGTTACAGCTCTACACCTGTCTTGTTACAGCTCAACATCTGTCTTGTTACACCACTACATCTGTCTTGTTACAGCTCTACACCTGTCTTGTTACAGCTCAACATCTGCCTTGTTACAGCTCAACATCTGTCTTGTTACAGCTCTACACCTGTCTTGTTACAGCTCTACACCTGTCTTGTTACAGCTCTACATCTATCTTGTTACAGCTCTACATCTGTCTTGTTACTGCTGTACATCTGTCTTGTTACAGCTCTACATCTGTCTTGTTACAGCTCTACATCTGTCTTGTTACAGCTGTACATCTGTCTTGTTACAGCTCTACATCTGTCTTGTTACTGCTCTACATCTATCTTGTTACAGCTTTACATCTGTCTTGTTACAGCTCTACACCTGTCTTGTTAGAGCTCTACATCTGTCTTGTTACAGCTCTACACCTGTCTTGTTACAGCTCTACACTTGTCTTTGTACAGCTCTACACTAGTCTTGATACAGCTCTACATCTATCTTGATACAGCTCTACATCTATCTTGATACAGCTCTACATCTATCTTGATACAGCTCTACATCTATCTTGATGCAGCTCTACATCTGTCTTGATACAGCCCTACATCTGTTTTGATACAGCTCTACATCTGTTTTGATACAGCTCTACATCTGTTTTGATACAGCTCTACACCTGCTTTGATACAGCTCTACTCTAGTCTTGATACAGTTCTACACTAGTTTTGATACAGCTCTACACTAGTCTTGATACAGCTCTTCACTAGTCTTGATACAGCTCTACACTAGTCTTGATACAGTTTTACACTAGTCTTGATACAGCTCTACACTAGTCTTGATACAGTTCTACACTAGTCTTGATAGAGCTCTACACTAGTCTTGATACAGGTCTACACTAGTCTTGATACAGCTCTACATCTGTCTTGATACAGCTCTACAGCTGCCCTGATACAGCTCTACATCTGTCTTGATACAGCTTAACATCTGTCTTGATACAGCTTAACATCTGTCTTGATACAGCTCTATATCTGTTTTGATACAGCTCTACATCTGTTTTGATACAGCTCTACATCAGTCTTGATACAGCTCTACAGCTGCCTTGATACAGCTCTTCATCTGTCTTGACACAGGTCTACATCTGTCTTGATACAGCTCTACAGCTGCCTTGATACAGCTCTTCATCTGTCTTGATACAGCTCAACATCTGTTTTGATACAGCTCTACATCTGTTTTGATACAGCTCTACTCTAGTCTTGATACAGGTCTACATCTGTCTTGATACAGGTCTACATCTGTCTTGATACAGCTCTACACCTGTTTTGATACAGCTCTACTCTAGTCTTGATACAGCTCTACACTAATATATGAGTGGGAGGGGCTGGGTTTGAGTGGTGTCATTGGGTACGGGAGTTATTTCTTGGGTATCTTTGGGTAGTGGTCGTTTTGATAAGGACCTGCCTCGCGTGGGCCAGTAGGCCTTCTGCAGTGTTCCTACATTCTTATGTTCTTATGTACACTAATCGTGATACAGTTCTACACTTGTCTTAGTGCAGTTCTTCACATGTTTTAATACAACTCTGCTTCTTTCTTGATACAGCTCTTCATCTGTGCTGATGCAGCTCTACATCTGTCTTGATACAGCTTTGAACCTGTCTTGATATAGCTCTACACCTGTTTTGATACAGCTCTACATCTGTGTTGATGCAGCTCTACATCTGTCTTGATACAGCTTTGAACCTGTCTTGATACAGCTTTACATCTGTCTTGATACAGGTTTACATCTGTCTTGATACAGCTCTAAACTAGTCTTAATACAGCTGTACACTTGTTTCGATACAGCTCTACCCCTGTCTTGATACAGCTCTATGGGTGTCTTGATACAGTTCTACATTTCTCTTGATACAGCTCTACACTTGTCTTGATATAGCTCTACACTCGTCTTACTACAGCTCTACATCTGTCTTGATACAGCTCTACATCTGCCTTGATACAGCTCTACGGTATTTTATACCTTTCTTGCACAACTTGTCAGACTCTGCAACATCATGGAATCTTGGTTCAGAGGACATCTACAAGACCTTCTTCACGGCTGCTGCAACTAACCCATCTCTTTGGGAAGGACCTACTTCCACTGGGGAATCCCGCCTACCAGTGACTGCCCTCGTCTGCTGCCCGTCCCTTCCACTGACGCCTATAAAAACGCCAGTCTTCTTGCCTTTGCTCCAGACTCTCCTCCACCACGATGCTGTGAACACTAACTCCAAGGCCGAGGGACTGATTACCTCATCTTTTGTATATAGTTCTACTGTCTTCCTATTATGTCCTAGAATCTGTATTGATAAAGCCACTGGATGGCGAAACGTCTACAATAAAGATATCCAGATGTTGCACATGTGTCTTAACTTTCATATTGTCGGTATTTTATACCTTTCTTGCACATCTTTATACAGCTGTACACTAGTCTTGATACAGCTGTACACTAGTCTTGATACAGCTGTACACTAGTCTTGATACAGCTGTACACTAGTCTTGATGCAGCTCTACATCTGTCTTGATACAGCTCTGCACTTGTCTTTATACAGCTCTACACTAGTCTTGATACAGCTCTACACTAGTCTTGATACAGCTCTACATCTGTCTTGATACAGCTCTACACCTGTCTTGATACAGCTCTACATCTGTGTTGATGCTGCTCTACATCTGTCTTGATACAGCTTTGAACATGTCTTGATACAGCTCTACACCTGTTTTGATACAGCTCTGCTCTAGTCTTGATACAGGTCTACATCTGTCTTGATACAGGTCTACATCTGTCTTGATACAGCTCTAAACTAGTCTTTATACAGCTGTACACTTGTTTTGATACAGCTCTACCCCTGTCTTGATACAGCTCTACGGGTGTCTTGATACAGCTCTACATCTCTCTTGATACAGCTCTGCATGTCTCTTGATACAGCTCTACATCTCTCTTGATACAGCTTTATATCTCTTGTGCTACAGCTCTTCACCTGTCTTGTTACAGCTCTACACCTGTCTTGTTACAGCTCTAAACCTGTCTTGTTACAGCTCTACACCTGTCTTGTTATAGCTCTACATCTGCCTTGGTACCGCTCTACACCTGTTGTTACAGCTCAACATCTGTCTTGTTACACCACTACATCTGTCTTGTTACAGCTCTACATCTGCCTTGTTACAGCTCTACACCTGTCTTGTTACAGCTCTACACCTGTCATGTTACAGCTCTAGATCTGTCTTGTTACAGCTTTACATCTGTCTTGTTACAGCTTTACATCTGTCTTGTTACAGCTTTACATCTATCTTGTTGCAGCTCTACACCTGTCTTGTTACAGCTTTACATCTGTCTTGTTACAGCTTTACATCTGTCTTGTTACAGCTTTACATCTGTCTTGTTACAGCTCTTCACCTGTCTTGTTACAGCTCTACACCTGTCATGTTACAGCTCTAGATCTGTCTTGTTACAGCTTTACATCTGTCTTGTTACAGCTTTACATCTGTCTTGTTACAGCTTTACATCTATCTTGTTACAGCTCTACACCTGTCTTGTTACAGCTTTACATCTGTCTTGTTACAGCTTTACATCTGTCTTGTTACAGCTTTACATCTGTCTTGTTACAGCTTTACATCTGTCTTGTTACAGCTCTACACCTGTCTTGTTACAGCTCTACATCTATCTTTTTACAGCTCTACATCTATCTTGTTACAGCTCTACATCTGTCTTGTTACAGCTCTACACCTGTCATGTTACAGCTCTAGATCTGTCTTGTTACAGCTTTACATCTGTCTTGTTACAGCTTTACATCTGTCTTGTTACAGCTTTACATCTGTCTTGTTACAGCTTTACACCTGTCTTGTTACAGCTCTACACCTGTCTTGTTACAGCTCTACACCTGTCTTGTTACAGCTCTACACCTGTCTTGTTACAGCTCTACACCTGTCTTGTTACAGCTCTACACCTGTCTTGTTACAGCTCTACACCTGTCTAGTTACAGCTCTACCCCTGTCTAGTTACAGCTCTACACCTGTCTAGTTACAACTCTACACCTGTCTTGTTACAGCTCTACACCTGTCTTGTTACAGCTCTACACCTGTCTTGTTACAGCTCTACCCCTGTCTAGTTCCAGCTCTACACCTGTCTAGTTACAACTCTACACCTGTCTTGTTACAGCTCTACACCTGTCTTGTTACAGCTCTACACCTGTCTTGTTACAGCTCTTCTCCTGTCTTGTTACAGCTCTACACCTGTCTTGTTACAGTTCTACACCTGTCTTGTTACAGTTCTACACCTGTCTTGTTACAGTTCTACACCTGTCTTGTTACAGCTCTACACCTGTCTTGTTACAGCTCTACACCTGTCTTGTTACAGTTCTACTCCTGTCTTGTTACAGTTCTACACCTGTCTTGTTACAGTTCTACTCCTGTCTTGTTACAGCTCTACACCTGTCTTGTTACAGTTCTACACCTGTCTTAGTGATGGGATGGGAGCAAAATTTTTGCCAATTCCGACACGTTTTCAATATTCTTTTTCCTCATTTTAAAATGACGATAACTATGTTTATTATATATAAGGGAAATATTTGTGTTCAACAGGTATTAAATAACACAACAAATGTTGAGATTTTTGGCCTTACCTGCCGTGTTTATTATAACTATATATAATGAACACTTAGCTGATAAATGACAGCAAATCGTCTACACAGCCGCCCCTGCAGACGAGGTCTAGAAGCTGTCGAAACCATCACAACAGTGGGCTGTCAAGAGATACAATTTGTAAGTATAAATTACCCCTAGGGGGTGTTATGTCAGCATATTTCATTCGATGATGGCTGACGAAATACTTACTTGTTTGGACTCAAAAGTCCACACCTTACTGCCGATTATAGGTTGATTACAAACTCCTTGTGACTCAAGAATTGCGCAATCCCCCGATCTACAAGAAATTCGTAACATACCTTGCTCTTTGTAACGTGAGCTATGGTGTTCTCAACACCTTCGACAGATATCGGTGACTTGATAGAAGCTGAAGTGTCCTTGGATGTCCACGTCTTCCATTGTCTAGGAAACGCACACTGGTACACTATGTTCCACAAGATTTGTCTTTATTGTTCACAATGTATCACAAGAGAAGCTGATCACACTTCTCTTATGTTTATCGTGTTTTGTGAGACACTTTGTCCACACTAACGCACAGATCAGTGTTCTTTGTTGGTTATCCTGGCGTCAGTGTCACTCGTAGTAGAGTCAAAGTTAATCTGACAGACGCTACAGCGCTCCATGCCGTCACTGCCCCCAGCACAAAAAAAAAACACTGACCTAGTACCTTGCATCCCTGTCACCTCCTCGATGAAGCAAAGCAGAATGTTTGTTTCTTGCTGTCTTAATCATAGACAACAATGTACACTACTTTTACTATGGTAATAAAGTGGGAGCAGGATTTTCCTTAATTGTCCTGCTAAGTAAGAGATGTACTGTCTCTTATAAAAATACACGTTGCAACACCGCTGCAAGGAGCAGAGGTCATTTGACTACGTGGCATAGCATCTGTGATCAATTACTCACTCTAGCAGTAAACAAGACGCTCGCCCCTTCTGAGTGGCCCCTCAGGGCTGAAAGGGCTGAAGGGGGCTGAAGGGGGCTGATACCCCCCTCCTGGAGAAAATTTCTCCACACTGGGGGGCGGCGGAGGTTCGCTGCAGGTGAACTATTCATCACTTAACATTAATTTAATTTTCTCACTCGCCACCACTGCTGCTTGTCTTTTCTGAACAGCTTTAGTCTGTGTGGTTTCTGGAGAATCACTAATTTTGTTTTCAACACTGTGTAATTCTAACGGCACTAGTTTATTTATTGTCCGCTTATTCACTACACCTTTGCTCAAAACATCAACTGTCCTGATGATTCCATTTGCATCAGGATATATGGTCACAATTTTTCCAAGTGGCCATTGGGACCTCGGACCATCATTGTCGATAATCACTATGTCACCAGGTCTTAAGGACTTATGATTTTCAGGAACACCAGCTCCATAGAAGTGTTCTCTCAATGAGGTGAGATAGTCTTCTCGCCAAATTTTCTCCCAACATTCAATCACTTTATTAAGGTGTTTGAATTTACGTCTGAGTTGCTCAGGTTCGAAATAAGTAGGATCCTCTATGATTTCTTTATCATTCATGGGAGGAACAGGTTCGAGCCTTCTGCCATGGAGTAAATGAGATGGACTTAACACTTCTAAATTGTCCAGATCATCGGTAACATAAGTTAGAGGTCTGTTGTTGACTCTATTTTCTATTTCAGTCACAACTGTACGGAATTCTTCTAAGTCTATTCTCTGACGATGAAGAGTCTTCCTTAAACAACGTTTTACAATGCCGATCATTCTTTCATAAAATCCGCCGTGCCATGGAGATTTAGGAGGAATGTATCTCCAACGACATCTGCGTTGATTCAGCATCTGTTGTACTTCTGGTTGATCAAAGATCTTGCTTATATAAGCAGCACCAGCAACAAAGTTCGTTGCATTATCTGAAATCATCAGTCTGGGACATGCCCTTCTGGCTGCAAACCTTCTGAATAATTTGATAAAAGTTTCAGCAGACATGTCAGTGGCTACTTCTAGATGTACTGCTCTAGTTGTAGCACAAGTGAACAAACAGATGTACACCTTGATGGGAACTTTGTCAACTGTTTTGGTTAAAATTATTGGTCCAGTATAATCTACACCTGTCACCTCAAATGGAGTGATATGACAAACTCTTTCAGAGGGATATGGAGGTGGACCTGGATACTGACATACTCGCATATCGTAGTGACGACAAGTAATACAGTCCTTTATTTGTTTTTTCACACTTTGTCGACCTTGAGGTATCCAGTAGGATTGTCGTATATGACAAAGTGTGTCAGCTACCCCACCATGTAACACGTTACTGTGGGCGTTTTGCACAATCAGTTTTGTTAGCCAATGATTCTTGGGGATCAATATTGGATGTATGGCTTCTTTAGGTAGTGAAGAATTATGAATTCTTCCTCGACATCTCATAATCTTTTCTGAGTCGAGATAAAGTCCTAAAGAATTAATCATAACAGGTTTCTTTGGGGATTTATCTTGTGTTTCTAGAAATTTATATTCTGTAGAGAAAACATCTTTCTGTATTAGTTTCATCCAGTATTTAATGGGTTCAAGACATTCATAATCAGGTTTAATTCCTTTAATGAATTTAAAGACAAGAGCTGTAACTCTTAAGAGTTTACCCAAAGATGAGTATTTAGATCCATCAATGACTATTTCTGTTGTGTCTGCAGTATTTACACAACTTATTTCTGCTGTGTTCAAGCAGACTGTTTCTTCTGGCATAATGTGAGCTTTTTGCTGAGGCCAGTTATTTTCATCAGAGAGCCAGTTCGGTCCGTGGAGCCATAATTTATTATCCACAAATTTCTTGAGTGGGACACCACGTGACAACATGTCAGCTGGATTCTCTTGGGTAGAGACGTGAAGAAAGAGATAATCTCTCTGCATCTCTTTTATTTCTGCTACTCTGTTCTGTACATAGACCAACTTACTCTTATTATTTCTTAACCACTGGAGAACTGCCTCATTATCACTCCAGATCACGGTTTTCTCAATAGTGAGATGATCAAGTACTTTGTTGAGATAGACAGCTAATTTTGTACCTACATAGAGTGCTGTCAGTTCCAATTGTGGTACTGTTCTGACCTTCAAGGGTGCTACCCTGGCCTTTGAAGTAATTAGTGTACTTCCTTCAGCATTACTCATGTAAGCTACAGCGCCATAACCTCTGGTTGACGCATCACAGAACACATGTAATGTGTACTTGTTTCCCTCTTGACCTATTTGTCTGGGAAATTTAATTTGATGAAGTTGTTTAAACTCCTTGGATATTTCATCCCATGCTTGACTCATTTCTAGAGGCAAGTTCTCATCCCATCCAATTTTGAGTTTCCATGCATCTTGCATAAGCATTTTACCTTTTATGGTAATTGGTGAGACGAGTCCTAGAGGATCAAAACATTGTGATACCTCTGACAGTAAACTACGTTTAGTGAGTGTACTGCATGATTTATTGTTTATCTTTTTGAGACTCAAAGTATCTTCCTGTGTGTTCCAATTAAGTCCCAGCATATTGTTGCAATCAGGAATTTCAGTTTCAGGGAAATCTTCTTTGATAAGTTCCCTTAATTGCTTTGAATTTGTATTCCACATCCTTAGAGGCATATTTGCTTCTTTCATCTCCTTGTTAGCTTCTCTGTATAAGGATTTCAAATCCTCCTCTTTATTCACAGTACCTTGAAGATTGTCCACATAGAAACTTTTCTTTAAGACTTCTTTGAAGGGACTTTCAGATTTCTTCAAATGTGTATTTAGAGTAGCTTCTAGTAAGAATGGAGAGGATGTTGCACCAAATAATACTGATTTGAAACGATAAGTTTTCACAGGACTTTGAGGATCATGTGGATTTTCAGGCCACAAGAATCGAGTATAATCTCTATCTATTTCTTGTAGTCCTACTCTTAAGAAAGCCTTGGAAATATCAGCCGTGTAGGCATATGGGTTTGTGCGAAATTTCATAAGCACGTCTCCAAGCTTCTCAGTTAGTGAGGGTCCGGTCATCAGACAGTCATTAAGACTTGCTACATCTTTATTTGCACGTGCGCTGCAATTATATACAACACGTAGTGGAGTGGTTTCAGAATCTTTTCTGACTCCATGGTGCGGGAGATAATGAGCGTTTGTCTTCAACTTATCTTCGACTATTTCCTCAATGAATTTATTGTCCAACTGTTCTTGTATGATATTATCATAGACAGTCAGTAACTCTGGATTCTTCCTGAGCTCATGTATTTGTGCTTTCATCTGTCCGAAAGCCATGCGATAATTGCTAGGCAGATGTGGTGGATTTAATTTCCATGGTAACCTAACCCAATACTGTCCATCTTTATATTTGACAGTGTCCAAATATTGGTTATAAGTCTGAGACTCTTGTGGGCTTGGTTTATTTACATCAATACCTATCGCATCTAAATCCCACAACTTATCAACTGGTTCATTCATTTCTTCCAGTAATGATAATTTTTGCTGTGGTACATGATCAGCGGTTATTCTCGTAACTAGTACATTTTCCACTGAATCAATATCAGCTTCTTTCCCACTTTGAGAGGGAATGGGACCACATATCATGTGGCCTCCTGCTGTTTTCAGCAAGTGAACATCATGTTTACTTACTATATTTTGCACAAAACAGTGATAATAATCACTTCCAATGATTAAATCAATTGGACTAATTGTGTCCGTCTGTATGTCAGGACAGGCTAACTTGACCTTAGCTGCTTTCAGTGCTGCAACTGTTTCTTTTAATCCCTGGATCTGCACAGACTTAGGCAAATCATCTACTACCACAGCTTCTACTGTCTTTTTCCTGTTTCCTAGACCAACAGTGATTTTGGCTAGGTCATATGTCTGTTTACCAGAATTGTGGAAAAAACCAGCTATATCTAACTGTATTTTGGCATAGGGTTGTTTATTCAGTTTCTGCAACACTGATCTTCTTATGAAGGACCTTTGTGAGCCTTGATCAAATAGTGTTAGCACATTGGTTTTGTGTAATTTATTAGATAACTCAACTCGAGCTATCGGGAGAGCAGTTGCTTTAAACTTATCTCTCACATTTAATGCTGTTGCTTGTTGACTTCCTGATTCTGTGGAAGTCTGCTGCTGTTCAGCAAAAGTATTTGGGCATAATGCTGTATGATGCATACCCTTGCATTTAAAACACTTCTTCAGTGAGCATTTTCCTCCCTTGTGTTCACCTAAACACTTGATGCATCTTTTCAGCTGATGAACACGTTGTTTACGTGCCTCCATTGATGTGTATTGAATACAATACTGTGCCCAATGTGTTCCATCACAAAGTACACATTTTGGAGTACGTTTATGTGTGACAGTCTGTTTACTGTCTATTGTATTCACAGCTTGATAAATGCCTATATGGGATTTCCCATTATGTGGTTTAGTGGGAGTAGTTATACTCTTTTTATACTGAGTTGAAGGTTTATTATCCACTGGATTTGTGGATTTTTCATCTTGTCTCGTTGCTTGCATGCATGAAACTATTGTTTGTAAACCATTGCTAATTTCTTCACAAGTGAAATAGCGTTTATTGAACATAATATTTAATCGTTCAATAGTTTGTGGTGACAACTTATCTTGTACAATACCACTGATAAACCAATCACATTGTCTTAGGTCATATTTAGCACCTAGAGATCTGAGACTATTGTCTAATGTGATTCTAAATGCCTGTAAGTCTGAATAACAATGTTTGGGTGGCTTCAAGCTTGATATTAAGACTGCATGTCTAACTCTAGCCTTGTCAGCATCAAAGTAATTGTCTGCTAAGACACGTAAGGCTATTTGATAATTACCTTTAACCACCGGAAATGACTTAATCAGTTCATAGGGTTCTCCCTTCACAAGACATTTAAGGTAATTGAACTTAGCAATCTCATCTATGTCAGTTCGTGAATTTACTATGGATTGAAAACCACTAATGAATTCTTCATAATTATGACCTTGGAAAATAGGTAATGACAATGTAGGTAAGCTTGGTAATGGGACACTTGTTGTTGTTACAGGTGTAACAGGTGTTTGACCACTAGTTACAGTAGGTCTCTGTGACAGAGTTTTACGGCAGATAGCCTGTACTCCTGTCCACCTTAATTGTTGATCACTAAAAGTATCCAAAACATTTTTAATTTCATCCTCAGATGGATCTGATTCAAGAAATTTATTTTCATAATGTGTATAGTCTGAATTAATTATTTCCAGACGTTGTGTAAATAATTCAAACTTGACCTCAAGATCATCAAAATCTATGTTTGTATCTTGAGTTAATCCTAGACAGACTGAAATTAGATTTTCTAATTGTGTAATCTTAGTCTGTAAAGACTGAAACTGAGTTTTCAAACAAGCCATTTTAATGGTATACTGAAAATTCTAGCACCACACTTAGAGTGTTTAAAAAACACTGTACTGCTATAAACAGCTGAGTTTTTGTTATGCTTAAGTCAGCAATAATCGAGTCAGACACTACTGACCCACTAAGCTTAACCTCAGGGTCAATGACCATGAAGGGTACAGGGTACATGTGTCTGGTGTTTATGGCTTGTTTGCTGTGTCAGCCTGACCATGATGATTAATCGTAAATAACGATGTTATACACTTCATTCACTATACACTATAAATGTCACTGTATAACTGTAATCACACGTGAATATTACTTACACATATATAAATTTCACTGTTAATATATATTTGAAAGCTTACACTTTATATATAAGTTCCTTTAATATAACAGGTAGATCTATAAGAAACAAACTTTAACACAATCTTGTCTCTTAATTTCTGTCTATAAACATTATAAACACTATGTGTATATATACACTCAGACAAACAACATCACTTGGGTGTTGTCTTAATCAGCGATTTCGCCAGATTGGAGCAGTTGATGGAGGGTGCAGGATACCATCCCCCGTCTTCTTGTTGGGTGAGTCACCCAGCTCCCGTTTTCGTTGGGTGAACGCTGGGTGAGCGCCCGTTTTCTTTTGGCTGCCCATTCTCTGTGATTGAGTCTGGAGGGACTCATTTATACTGATTTATATTGTAAAACACTAGTTTTACAGCTTTTTTCGAAGGACCTTGGCTCATAGGTTATTTGTACACTGTAGTACAACATATTTGGACCACAGTGTGGTCTTTATCCGGTTCGAGCACGACCAAAAAACTCTGTTGAGATTTTTGGCCTTACCTGCCGTGTTTATTATAACTATATATAATGAACACTTAGCTGATAAATGACAGCAAATCGTCTACACAGCCGCCCCTGCAGATGAGGTCTAGAAGCTGTCGAAACCATCACAACAGTGGGCTGTCAAGAGATACAATTTGTAAGTATAAATTACCCCTAGGGGGTGTTATGTCAGCATATTTCATTCGATGATGGCTGACGAAATACTTGTTTGGACTCAAAAGTCCACACCTTACTGCCGATTATAGGTTGATTACAAACTCCTTGTGACTCAAGAATTGCGCAATCCCCCGATCTACAAGAAATTCGTAACATACCTTGCTCTTTGTAACGTGAGCTATGGTGTTCTCAACACCTTCGACAGATATCGGTGACTTGATAGAAGCTGAAGTGTCCTTGGATGTCCACGTCTTCCATTGTCTAGGAAACGCACACTGGTACACTATGTTCCACAAGATTTGTCTTTATTGTTCACAATGTATCACAAGAGAAGCTGATCACACTTCTCCTATGTTTATCGTGTTTTGTGAGACACTTTGTTCACACTAACGCACAGATCAGTGTTCTTTGTTGGTTATCCTGGCGTCAGTGTCACTCTCACTAGAGTCAAAGATAGTTTGCCAGACGCTACAGCGCTCCATCCCGTCACTGCCCCCAGCACAAAAAAAAAAACGCTGACCTAGTACCTTGCATCCTTGTCACCTCCTCGATGAAGCAAAGCAGAATGTTTGTTTCTTGCTGTCTTAATCATAGACAACAATGTACACTAGTTTTACTATGGTAATAAAGTGGGAGCAGGATTTTCCTTAATTGTCCTGCTAAGTAAGAGATGTACTGTCTCTTATAAAAATACACGTTGCAACACCGCTGCAAGGAGCAGAGGTCATTTGACTACGTGGCATAGCATCTGTGATCAATTACTCACTCTAGCAGTAAACAAGATGCTCGCCCCTTCTGAGTGGCCCCTCAGGGCTGAAAGGGCTGAAGGGGGCTGAAGGGGGCTGATACTCCCCTCCTGGAGAAAATTTCTCCACACTTATGATTATAATAGCAATCTAGAGTGACATGACAACTCTTGTCCTGGACAACTGTGTCCTGGTCAAATGCGTCCAGGTCATTGGAGTCCCTTAAATATTTGTTTAGTTTCTTTTTTTATTTTTTTGCGTCCCGGAAATTTGTCTCAATATATATTTCATATTAGATGTAATTTTATACTTTTATGTCTTTGTATCTTGAACAATTTCATTAATTGAAAAAGGGATTATAGCATGTACTGAGTAAAAAAAAAAATAATAATTTACGCCCAAATTTAAGATGTGCGAATACTGTGGGCAACCCTTGGTAAGAAACATTGGTTGGGTTAGGTTTGTTACTCAGTAATTGTTACGTATAGTGGGACGCAAGTGACTAAGACGGAAAAACAAAACCGCACTCAGATGTCCATGGACGGCAGTGACCGGGGCGCATTTGACCAGGACAGTCGTCCGGGAAGCAAATACCGTAGTATCGTTCTCTAGTTATTTTAATTTTTATTAACATATCGGCCGTTTCCCACCAAGGCAGGGTGGTCCGAAAAAGAAAAACTTTCATCATTCACTCCATCACTGTCTTGCCAGAGGCGCGCTTACACTACAGTTATAAAACTGCAACATTAACATCCCTCCTTCTAGTTATTTAATGTAAATAAGCATCACTTTTTATTAAAGAAAAAATAAAATTGGGATTTATGCCACCCAGTCCCAGTGTGAACCCAGTGAACCACACCGGTACTGTACATGAACGGTATACAATACCGAGAAGATGAAAAATTAGACACATGTACAACATCTGGGTACCTATATTGTAGACGTTTCGCAATCCAGTGGCTTTATCAGTACAAATTCAAAGACATTGGAAGGCATTAGAAGTGTATACAAAAGATGAGGTAATTAGTCCCTCAGCCTTGGAGTTGGTAAAGTGCACCGTACATGTGTTTAATTTTCCACACTAGTGCTGAAAATCTGAAGAGATATTCTCCACTTAGGACATTTGCTCGCACACGAACTAAACTTACTGGGTACTATTCCGGCCAGACGATACATCAATCATTACATACTGAAGCCGTGCAGAAGTAGACTGAAATTAATTTAACGTGATTGAACTGGAACTAAAATATTAAACTGTTTTACACGTAAAATGGAGAAATCAGCACCAACATTCAAATTTCACTCTCTACCGTCGTCGAAATAGGAGGCAATGTTCATTAAGTTACGCCTCTGAGAGTTGGATTTATTCCAGGATGCTGGGAACAGCTTCAATAACTTTATTTATTGGGAACCTGCACATGCCAGTCCTTCAAAGTACCTTTCCCAACTTAACGTACACAAGTGCTGAGAATTTATAGTCAAGTAGATGTAGTGTTTTCGAGTTGTGAGCAAAATAAAAACGAAAAGTAGGAGGAAGAAAAAAGTAAACAATTTGCAGCCACATTAAGGTTCCTCTTGCTTAATAATGGGGCGTTAAATCTTAAACGGTGTTAGGGATTATCGCTCCATAAATCTCCCAAAGTAAGCTACGCTTATAACTAACTTGTGACGTCTTGAATGTACAGCAGAATCACGGAGTTACTTTAAGAATAAAACAACACATTTCTTTTATGAAGCATAAATATTAAACATTGTTAAATGTTCGCTACTCATACGACTGTATTGTCTTCATCATCATTATCTTCTTCTTCCTCTTCTTCGTTATCTTCACTTCGTCTTTGTCTTCTTCTTCATTTTCGACTTATTATAATTATTATTTTTATGATTATTTGTATTACAGTGTAGTAGTGAATTCAAGGAGAAGCGTTAAACACTAGGTGGATGAGAAAAAATCAATAATCGTGTGAGGAAAGGAAAGGTTACTGAAGGATGCTTTACGGAAGGGGAAAATATATCCACGGCCTTTCACCCCAATCCCAGTCTCCCTGTGAATGAAGGCCAGATCAGCCAGGCTGTTACAAACCACAGCCCAACTGATCAGGAGCTTTTCTAGTTCACCCCTCCCCCTATCCCTCCCTTGAAGACAGGGATAACTTTGTTGGTGATCTTCCTTATGCACGAAGGAAGGGGTGTTGGAAAAATCGAGGGGTCCTCTAACACTGAGTTGTTCTTGTACTCGTCACGGCCTTGAGACACTGCTCCGTCTGTCATGCCTTTGTTTTTCATTCCGAGTCATTTTGGTGTACAGGTTTGGGACCAGTCGCTCCAGGATTTTCCAGTTATAAATTATGATGTACTGTTGAAGAGACTTTTCAAACAGTTGCAATTTACGTTCAGTCTTGTACTCGTCGACTGAATGTAAATAGGCAGTGAAAGTTCTATGTATTCTTTCTTGCACAGCAATCTCACCTGCCTTGAAAGGGATTGTTAGTATTTCAGTCTGGAGAGAACAAGTAACTTCAGTATCATCATTGACTCAGTATTTCTTGTTATCAGAGTTCTAGCTATCCAGCCTGCTATTGTTCATGCTGTTGCAATAACAACTTTGTTATGATCCTTGCATGTAAGAACCTCTGACTTCATTCCCAAGTCTCACACGGGGAACTCTCGCTTTATTGAATGATTCGAGTTCTGCACTTCGTTTTAGTCTTTATTTCCTCCATATCTTCATAGCGGAGCAACTGAAACTTGCCATCAGTAATTAAGGCTCACTGGAAAACTTTATATCCGCTGAAGATTCGTTGTCGAAGACGGACGCAACTCTCATTAAGATTCAAGTGCAAAGATGTTTTAGTGCTTTGTTAAATGTGCTTTTATAAGAACGAGAAATGCAAGATAATTCAAACTCCTTGGATCAAGAGACGTTCACTAGCCACAAAGCATCTTCATTAATAACAATGTTTCTCCTGGTCTTTCCGCCTCTTACGAGAAATTCCCATTTGTCTTTTGACAAATGAGAATTGCTAAATTTGGCTTATCTTTGCTGATTTCTACATTCAGCAGCAAAGCTTACAATATATATCGTTGAAGTTATATATATATATATATATATATATATATATATATATATATATATATATATATATATATATATATATATATATATATATTGTGTGTGTATGTGTGTGTATATGTGTGTGTGTGTATGTGTGCGTGTGTATGTGTGTGTATGTGTGTGTACATGTGTGTGTGTATATGTGTGTGTGTGTATATATGTGTGTGTGTGTGTATATATGTGTGTGTGTATATATGTGTGTGTGTATATATGTGTGTGTATGTGTGTGTGTGTATATGTGTGTGTGTGTGTATATATATGTGTGTGTGTATATATGTGTGTGTATGTGTGTGTGTATATATGTGTGTGTGTATATGTGTGTATATATATATGTGTGTGTGTGTGTATGTGTGTGTATATATGTGTGTGTGTGTGTATGTGTGTGTGTGTGTATGTGTGTGTGTGTACTCACCTAGTTGTACTCACCTAGTTGAGGTTGCAGGGGTCGAGTCCAAGCTCCTGGCCCCGCCTCTTCACTGGTCGCTACTAGGTCACTCTCCCTGAACCATGAGCTTTATCGTACCTCTGCTTAAAGCTATGTATGGATCCTGCCTCCACTACATCGCTTCCCAAACTATTCCACTTCCTGACTACTCTGTGGCTGAAGAAATACTTCCTAACATCCCTTTGATTCATCTGTGTCTTCAGCTTCCAACTGTGTCCCCGTGTTGCTGTGTCCAGTCTCTGGAACATCCTGTCTTTGTCCACCTTGTCAATTCCTCTCAGTATTTTGTAAGTCGTTATCATGTCCCTCCTATCTCTCCTGTCCTCCAGTGTCGTCAGGTTGATTTCCCTTAACCTCTCCTCATAGGACATACCTCTTAACCCAGGGACTATTCTTGTTGCAAACCTTTGCACTTTCTCTAGTTTCTTTACATGCTTGGCTAGGTGTGGGTTCCAAACTGGTGCCGCATACTCTAATATGGGCCTAACGTACACGGTGTACAGGGTCCTGAACGACTCCTTATTAAGATGTCGGAATGCTGTTCTGAGGTTTGCCAGGCGCCCATATGCTGCGGCAGTTATTTGGTTGATGTGCGCTTCAGGAGATGTGCCTGGTGTTATACTCACCCCAAGATCTTTTTCCTTGAGTGATGTTTGTAGTCTCTGGCCCCTTAGACTGTACTCCGTCTGCGGTCTTCTTTGCCCTTCCCCAATCCTCATAACTTTGCACTTGGTGGGATTGAACTCTAGGAGCCAGTTGCTGGACCAGGTCTGCAGCCTGTCCAGATCCCTTTGTAGTTCTGCCTGGTCTTCGATCGAATGAACTCTTCTCATCAACTTCACGTCATCTGCAAACAGGGACACCTCGGAGTTTATTCCTTCCGTCATGTCGTTCACAAATACCAGAAACAGCACTGGTCCTAGGACTGACCCCTGTGGGACCCCGCTGGTCACAGGTGCCCACTCTGACACCTCGCCACGTAACATTACTCGCTGCTGTCTTCCTGACAAGTATTCCCTGATCCATTGCAGTGCCTTCCCTGTTATCCCTGCTTGGTCCTCCAGTTTTTGCACTAATCTCTTGTGTGGTACTGTGTCAAAAGCCTTCTTGCAGTCCAAGAAAATGCAATCCACCCACCCCTCTCTCTCTTGTCTTACTGCTGTCACCATGTCATAGAACTCCAGTAGGTTTGTGACACAGGATTTCCCATCTCTGAAACCATGTTGGCAGCTGGTGATGAGATCATTCCTTTCTAGATGTTCCACCATTCTTCTCCTGACAATCTTTTCCATGATTTTGCATGCTATACATGTCAGTGACACTGGTCTGTAGTTTAGTGCTTCATGTTTGTCTCCTTTTTTAAAGATTGGGACTACATTTGCTGTCTTCCATGCCTCAGGCAATCTCCCTGTTTCGATAGATGTATTGAATATTGTTGTTAGGGGTACACATAGCGCCTCTGCTCCCTCTCTCAGGACCCATGGAGAGATGTTATCTGGCCCCATTGCCTTTGAGGTATCTAGCTCACTCAGAAGCCTCTTCACTTCTTCCTCGGTTGTGTGTACTGTGTCCAGCACATGGTGGTGTACCCCACCTCTCCGTCTTTCTGGAGCCCCTTCTGTCTCCTCTGTGAACACTTCTTTGAATCTCTTGTTGAGTTCCTCGCATACTTCACGGTCATTTCTTGTTGTCTCTCCTCCTTCCTTCCTTAGCCTGATTACCTGGTCCTTAACGGTTGTTTTCTTCCTGATGTGGCTGTATAACAGCTTCGGGTCAGATTTGGCTTTTGCTGCTATGTCGTTTTCATATTGACGTTGGGCCTCCCTTCTTATCTGTGCATATTCGTTTCTGGCTCTACGACTGCTCTCCTTATTCTCCTGGGTCCTTTGCCTTCTATATTTCTTCCATTCCCTAGCACACTTGGTTTTTGCCTCCTTGCATCTTTGGGTGAACCATGGACTCATCCTGGCTTTTTCATTATTCCTGTTACCCTTTGGTACAAACCTCTCCTCAGCCTCCTTGCACATTATTGCTACATATTCCATCATCTCATTAACTGGCTTCCCTGCCAGTTCTCTGTCCCACTGAACCTCATTCAGGAAGTTCCTCATTCCTGTGTAGTCCCCTTTCCTGTAGTTTGGTTTCATTTGTCCTTGCCTTCCTGCTTCCCCCTCCACTTGTAGCTCTACTGTGTATTCGAAGCTCAAAACCACATGATCGCTGGCCCCAAGGGGTCTTTCATATGTGATGTCCTCAATATCTGCACTACTCAAGGTGAATACTAAGTCCAGTCTTGCTGGTTCATCCTCTCCTCTCTCTCTTGTAGTGTCCCTTACGTGTTGGTACATGAAATTTTCCAGTACCACCTCCATCATCTTAGCCCTCCATGTATCTTGGCCCCCATGTGGCTCCAAGTTCTCCCATTCGATCTCCTTGTGGTTAAAGTCACCCATGATCAGGAGCTTTGGCCTGCATGCATGAGCTCTTCTCGCCACTGCAGCCAGTGTGTCAACCATCGCTCTATTGCTCTCGTCATACTCTTGCCTTGGCCTCCTGCTGTTCTGTGGTGGGTTATACATCACTGCAATTATCACCTTGGGACCACCAGAGTGAAGCGTTCCCGCTATGTAATCACGTTCTTCTCCGCTGTCTCCTCTCTCCAGCTCATCAAAATTCCATCGGTGTTTGATCAGCAATGCCACTCCTCCACCCCCCCCCTGTTCCTTCTGTCTTTTCTCAGGATCTGGTATCCCGCTGGAAAGATGGCATCTGTTATCATACCTGTAAGCTTGGTTTCTGTGATCGCTATGATGTCTGGTGATGCCTCTTTGACTCTTTCGTGCCACTCCTCCCACTTGTTTGTTATTCCATCAGCGTTTGTGTACCATACCTTCAGTTTCCTTTCTAACACTGTGGTTTGGGAGGCCTGTGGGGGTGGGAGACCTGGTAGCTTACTGTGGGATTCTATAGTTGGGGGTTGGGTGGAAGCTGTGGGTATGGATTGTATTGTGTGTTGGGATGGTATGATAGGTTGTGGGTTTCTGAGGATAGTTGTGTGTGTGCTTGCCCTTGCTGCTCTGTTCTGCTCTGACTGACCTCTGCTGGTTCCATCCTTGTCTCCTTTCCTAGCTCCTTTCGCTTTTTTGTCCTCTCCCTCAGCTGCTTTCTCTCTGTTTGTGTTCTGTCTCTGTCTAGGAACACCTTGTACTCTTCCGAACTTTTCAACCGTGGTTTCTCTTGGAGGATCCTGTTCCGCACTGTTTCTGTCCTGAGAATCAGCTTGATCGGTCGGTTTCTCCCCTTCAAGTACCCCCCTATTCTCTGAAAATTTACAATCTCATCCATGTCTTCTCCCCCTATTTCTGTGATGATTTTCTCAATCTCCTTTCTTTCTTCCTGCCGTCTTTCAGTGTGTGTCCTTTCCTGTCTCTCCCGAAGCCCATGGATAATCACTGATTTTGCCCTTTCCTCCTCCCATTGCCTCTTCCTCTGTGACTCTGGTTCCTGTCTGTATGTGGTCATTTTCTCCCTTGATTTTTCCAGTGGCTCTTGGTAGCATGGTTGTGCCTCAGCATTCGACCTATCTCCCTCTCCATCTGCACCCATCTGCTCTTCCCTTCCACTCACTGGCCCTTCTTTGCAGGCTGATATGACCTTAGCATAATTCATATCTCCTTCCTTCCTGTTCAGCCTCTCATCATCGTATGGTGTGTCTTCTCTGGTCACTACCCCTGAGACTTGCTTCAGCCTGTTTACCTCAAATTCTAGGACCTTTACCCTGGCTACTGCAGTTTCGACTTGTGACTCCCAATTCTTTGTCTCCTTCTCCAACCTCTTTTCCCATTTCACAGAGAGCTCTTTCTCCATTTTTTCAGAAAGCTCTCCTAATTTTCTCTCCCATTCTTGCTCTATCCTTTTCCACTGTTCCTCCATCCATTCCTCCCTACCAGTACCATTGTCATCTGATCCCTGATTCCTGCGAGTCCCAACCATTTTTTTTTTTATGAAAGAGAGAAAGAGAAAAAGAAAAAGGGGAGAGAGTGAGAGATAGGGATAGAGAGAAGGGGAGCCTAGAAGGAGGGGAAAAGAAGGGAAAAAGGGGGAGAAAGTGAGAGAGGGAAAAGGTAAGAGAGAGGGGGGAGTGAAAAGGGAAGAGAGAGAGAGAAGAGGAAAAGAGAGAGTAAGAGAGGAAGAGAGAGAGAGAAAGAGTGAAAGGAAGAGAGAGAGGAAGAGAGAGAGGATGAGAGAGAGGATGAGAGAGAGGGGGAGAGAGAGAGAGAGAGAGAGAGAGAGAGAGAGAGAGAGAGAGAGAGAGAGAGAGAGAGAGAGAGGAAGAGAGAGGAGAGGAGAGGGAGAGAGATGGGGGGGGGGAAAGGAAGGGTTGTAGGGTCACTTCACAGGAAGGTGTAAAATCCTGTATATGTGTGTGTGTGTGTGTCTATATATGTGTGTGTGTGTGTGTGTATGTGTGTGTGTGTGTGTGTGTGTGTGTGTGTGTGTGTGTGTGTGTGTGTGTGTGTGTAGATATATGTGTGTGTGTGTGTGTGTGTGTGTGTGTGTGTGTGTGTGTTTGTGTGTGTGTGTGTGTGTGTGTATGTGTACGTGTTAGTCAGTGTAGATTCAAATCCAATATTCGCGATTCACTTTCCATAACGTCGTATGCAAAAACCTTATCTTTTCTAGTTTCAATTAAATCCAAGGCTTTTTGAGAGGGTACTGTCCATTTGCCCATTAGAGACTCTTAAAGATATCTTCACAAAATTTGATTCAGCTTGTCTGAGACTTTCATCTTTTTATCTGGATTAAATTGTAGTTGCTAGGCTTGCTGCTCTTAGAGACTTGAGAATGATCACAAATTTTATTGGCGGTTGACAATGTTAAGTTCTTGATCTTTTGCCTCATCTGGATGTTATTCTCCAGCTCTTTTTACCTCGTATAACTCTTGAGAGACTTGAGCTTCAGGTTCTTTCGGATCGCACAGTGACCGAAATATTCCTGGGTAGGAAACATATTTATTTACTATTCCAAAACAGTGCCTATAGAAAAGGAATAGAAGTCTGGAGCAATTGTTTACATTGAAACACTTAAGTAAACGGCACAAATATTGGGTAAATGAATTGTTTGTTGCATTTATAGACATAAAAATGCACATGACAAAGTGGATCACGGAACTATGTGACTGGTGTTGCAGACATAAATAGTATGTGAAGTTGATGAGACCTGTAAAGAGTTTTTATGAGAAAGTAGAGCCTACGGAAAGAAAGAGAATGTTTTCCAATAAAAATGAGTCCTAGAAATTAACATTTTTGTCTTAATGCCAAAAAAAAAAATATACGTGAGTTGCAACTTAGCGACTATATTCAGTTCCGTTCAGAGAAGACATATTTACCTTATCTCTGCCATAATAGCCGAGAACAGTAAACAACGGACTGCTTATGTAAGGCAGCCAACACTTCAGTTGAAGATGACGTAACCCAAACAGTCTCACACAATAGGAGACAACAGCCTTGAACATCAACACCCCGCAAGAAACATCATTCTTGCCCTGTAACAGGCCAGAAGAGACATCTCTCTTAGGCAGTATCTAGGTACTTGAAGCATCGTTCTAATAGCTAGCAGAATGTATAATCATCGGAAAATAACATAACACATGAGACAGGTGAAGGATAATTCACCTATTCTGAAGTAGTATATTTTAATACTGAACCATCAGTTTCAATTTGGAAATTTAAGTTTATAGTACAACAATAATTTTTTGTCCATTTGTCAAACTATTGATTCATCAGTACTTGTGGTGAAATATTTGTGAGGTATTTCACAAATATATTAGTTAGGTTCATTACCTACAACCATAGCGCGATGACAGCAGTGTGGGAATAACAACACAATATGCAGAACAAGGTGTTATTGAGACAGAGCTTCGCTATGTGATTACGCCTGTACATTGATTGCAATGTCAATCTGGAAATTTTTCAGAAGCATAAAAATCAAGTCCTCTTTGTGCAAAACAACAGAATACACACAAAGAGATTACTAAAAATGTAAGCAGACCACTGCTACCAAATCTGACCAGTGTAATTGTACAGTATAACATGACGTAACCTAAAAAAAAACTTTAGTTTTACTAATAAAGTCGCCATAAGTTTGTTAGCCGCAAATAAGGAAATCTAGAGAGAGGCAGATATTCCAATAACCAATCGCGAAAAGTCTTATTACGAGCTCTTATCCTTGGATATTCACTACTGGAGCTCCAGACAATATCGGACTAGTGAGTGGCAATATATTAGACCTCGTGAATACTGTGGAATGGTCTGGCTTTTTTATGTCCCATTTACGTGTTTTACTGACAAGTGGTCGACGACTGTCTACCGATATACGCACTCGTCGAGTTGTGTTGGCGGTGGATGGTGCTCGGCTCATTTCACCTCCTAGATTAGTTTGGTCGTCATTACTATTTTCTGATTTCTTTGGCATTATCATATCTCCTCCTGAATCTGCGTATTGAATTTGACTAAATACCTTATTTATCAAACTCATTCCACATTGTAACTACCCTGAGATTAAAAATGACAAGTTAAGAAGGCAGAAAAGACAAGGCACCGTACCGTGACATGAACATTACACAAATAACCGGCACATAGATGACATTTCGGTCAGACTTGGACCATTTACAAGTCAAAATAACACACGAGAGCGAGGGAGCCACTATACATAGGCGAGGGGGACAGGGACGGTACAAGGAGAGGAAGAAAAAGTGGAGAAGTAGTGCTAAAAGACAGTACTTCTCCACTTCTTTCTTCCTCCCTTTGTTCCGCCCCTGCCCCTCAGGGAAGGTTCCTTGATGTTGGTGAGGGGCTCTTGATTTAGGGAATTGGATCTGTGCTCCAGTTCCCCGAATTAAGCCTGAATGCCTTCCACATCCCTCCCCCCCAGGCGCTGGATAATCCTACGGGTTTAGCGCTTCCCCTTGATAATAATAATAATAATAATAATAATAATGTTCCGTCCCTGTCCCCCTCGCCAGTATATACTGGCTCCCTCACTCTCGTGTGTTAGTTTGACTTGTAAATGGTCCAAGTGAGACTGAAACGTCGTCATAAGCTTTTTTCTTCCATGTGCGGGTTGTGAACAAGTTAAAATCTCTTCGCTGCATCTGCTTGTTCAGCTTCTATCTGTATCCTCTTGACCACGGTCCTCTTAACTCAGTATAGTCTTATCTGACCTTTCAATACCTCCTGTACGTAGTAATAATGTCACTCTTAATCCTTTTCTTGAGGATGGGTAAGGGATGTGGAGACCACGAGGTTACATTGAAGAACGTAAGTGAGCAGTTCTTAGATAAGAGTAAGGAGCTGTTTGCTGTATTTTTAGATCTAGGAAAGTCAAATGATAGGATGGATAGCCATGAGTCAGATGCTTCAAATGTATAAAACGGAAAGTAGGCTACTAAAAGGAGTTGAAGAGTTTTTATGCAGAGGGCGAGGCTTAGATAAGGGAATGTAGGAGTGAGGGAGACTCCTATTTCCCAGCGAAAATAGGACTTAGACAGGGATGCATGATGTCCCAATGTTCTTTAACAAATTTACAGATGGGGTTGTGAAAGAGGTGAACGTTAGGGATACGGGAAGGAGTGTGGGACTACAAAATGTTGGATCTTACTCCAAGTGGGAGTTATCCCAGATGCCGAAATTGATCTCAGTGATGGTGATAATGACATTGATTAAGCAGATAGTGATTATTAGCATGATGAATAGGATGCTCAAAATGATTATACGGATAAGAATGATGATCCTCATGATGATGATGAGTGATAATAATGTTAGAAAAAATTTAGTAATGTAATTTCTTCTAGGTATCACATTACCTAATTAGCAACTACACTGAAAATTATTTCCCAGACACATCGTGTTAACAAAGACATTTCACCTGTAACTCTCTTAAGCAGATTATGCTGCAGTTGCAACACTCTTAAGCTGATCAAGCTTTACATGAATGGTATACAATACCGACAAGATGAAAATTAGACACTTGTGCAACATGTGGGTATCTTTATTGTAGACATCTCGACAGCCAGTAGCTTTATCAATACAAATTCAAGGTCATAATTGGAGGGCATTAGAACTGTACACAAAAGATGAGGTAATTAGTCCCTCAGTCTTGGAGCTGGTGAAGAGCACCGTAGTTGTGAAGAGCTTGAAGCACGGGCAAGAAGGCTGGCGATTATATACTAGCGTCAGATGGTGAGGGACATGTAGCTGAAGACATGGTTACTGGTACACGGGTCTCCCCAGTGGAAGTAGGTCATATCCGAGGGACGGATTAGTACTAGTTAAGTAGGATTTGGAGATGTCTTCTGAACCAGATTTTTGCCTGTGCTTCAGACTTCGACTACGGAGCTCTTCACCAACTCCAAGGCTGAGGAACTGATTACCTCATCTTTTGTATATAGTTCTACTGTCTTCCAGTTCGCCACTGGTTGACGAAACGTCTACAATAATGATACCCAGATGTTGGACTCTTAAGCAGATCATGCTGCAGTTGCAAATCCCTGCAAGATATACTGCAGTTGTGAGACTTATAGCAGCTCATGATACAATGGCAACACTTTTAAGTACATTATGCTGCGCTGGCAACTTTCTTAAGCTCATGTTGCAGTTGCAACACTCTTACACGGATCATGCTGCAGTTGCAGATCAAAGAACAGGTGAACACGCTTAAACAGTTAATAGTGCACTTGAACACACTTAACCAGACCAATATGCATTTGAACACGCTGAAGTGTGTTGAGTTGCAACACTCTTAATGAGACCAAAGAGTAGTTGAACACTATCAACAGATCAGAGTACAATAAGTTCTTCTGCAACACTATTCTATATAGTGTAATGTTTTTCAAAAGCAGTTGAAACACAACATCCAAAATTTATTAGAAAGTTCCGTGAATACTTGTTCACGTGCAACTAAATCATGGATACACTTTTTTTCACAGGAGTTACAGAAATGACAGTATATATAAAAGTTGTATAAAGATATGATGAAGTCGCTCGGTGTTTTACACAGTGATTTTGAAAGATTTTTTTTTATTTTATTAATTACTTTCATGTGGAATTGTAATCTCGTAGAAGACAGAGGTTTATTTTACTGTCTAAAGAGAACTTAATAATTGGAAAAAATATAGTTAATATAAAAGGCTAAAGCATATTGTTTTGAATTAGATTTTGCCACCGAAGTAGCTAGTTTATTGTGCACCCCATATCCATCCTGTGGACGGTAGTGCAACAGGATATGGATACACAAAAGGCCTAGGAACTAGGCACCAAAGGGTTAACAGGAATACATACGGATTTATATCTACATCTCTATATATACTGTACATATCTATATTGGCAGTTTGGAGGGATATGTTGTGTATCTTTATACGTATATGCTTCTCAACTGTTGTATTCTGAGCACCTCTGCAAAAACAGTGATAATGTGTGAGTGTGGTGAGGGTGTTGAATGATGATGAGGTATTTTCTTTTTGGGGATTTTCTTTTTTGGGTCACTCTGCCTCGGTGGGAGACGGCCGACTTGTTGGAAAAAAAAATCTATAGTTCACTTATCTGTTACAAGCAAATTTAGGAAATTTGCTTAGTATATCTGGTATCTTATTTTCATTAATAAGATACCTTGACATGTCACATAGGTTATTATACTGTCTCTGTATTCCTCAATAAGTGGACAGTTAAGCACATAGTGTTCAAGACAGTGACCATATGCCTGATCACATAATTTACATTTAGTTTGATCATCATCTGTGTGTCTCCCAAACTGCCAAAAGTACTTGTAACCAAGCCTAAGCCTGGCCACTACAACATCAGTCAGTCTGTTCACATTGCATGTTGCTCCATAAACATACTTATCTACGTTCATGTTATCATAATGGGTTATAGATCTACTCAGGCTTCTAACTGCATTCCTATAACAATCATTTTCATTATTTACTTCTCTCCCAATATTATTCCTAATGCTAGACACCGATACTATACCAAAGTTATATTCTACATTCTCCTTCTGGGTACTCTTCTTGGCTAACATATCAACTCTATCATGGAGGAGTAATCCAGTGTTTGATGGGATCCATAGCAATTGTACATTAATTCCTTTGTCCCTGATAAGAGCATTCAGTGATGAGATTGAATCAGTAATGATGATAGATTCAAGCTCAGTGTCATAAGTTAACTTTAGCACCATTAGGATTGCAAACAGTTCAGTTTGCAATGTAGACACTCAGTTGTTAATTCTTGTGCCTAGTTCAACAAGTTTATTATCGTTCTTAACTAGGGAGGTGGCAACAAGAGCAGATGCAGCCCTGCCAGAAGACTCCTGTTTAGATCCATCAGTGTATATAACTTGTGATAACTTGTTACTACCAGCTAGGTGAGAAATTTCTTCTTGAGCAGTTGCTTTAACAAGTGATTTAAGGAAGGGATTACTAGCAATAAGCTTCTTGGGAGGCACTTGCAGTTTTTTTTTTCTCTCTCTCTCTCCAAGTCAGCTGTCTCCCACCGAGGCAGGGTGACCCAAAAGAAAGGAAAATACTTTCATCCTCATTCAACACTTTCACCTCACTCGCACATAATCACTGTTTTTGCAGGTATATGATATTAAATAAACACATCATCCATGGAGGGGTGAAATGTTCTTGTTATCTACACAGTTCATGCAGGTTATAAAACTTAATGCAATTGCACATTTTCACAATCCATTTAGGTGTGTGTGTATTTACTTCTAGACACTTAGTAAGGTTCATTGTGACAGTGTCTGGTTCATTTCTTAACATTCTAATACCAAGTACAGTGTTAATCTCAACAATCCTATCACTGATACTAGAAATACCAAGCTCCTTACTCATATTAAGAACCTTTGTAGATTTGGGACAACCCAGAATAATTCTGAGAGCTTCATTTTGCATTAACTCCAAGGGTCGGAGAGAACTTTCTCTAGCTAATATCAACATGGGAGCAGCATAATCAGTTAAGGATCTAACATAGGCTATGCACATCATTCTCATGATTCTCACCTTAGCACCATAGTTGGGGTTGTAGCCAGCAACAGCTTTGAAAGCATTTAGCCTATCTTTGTATTGTTTTGAAAACTTGTAGCTTCACAATGTTCCCAGAAGCAAGAGAGCTGTGTCTGTATGAACACTCACCTGTTTACTTGCCAGACACACTGGTACAGTATTCACTGACTTTATTAAAAATAATAAAAATAAATTTATTTTCTGCAGTATCGATCGCATCTGCTAGAAAAATGACAGGATGGATAATGAGAACCTTCAAAACGAGGGAGGCCAAGCCCATGATGACACTCTTCAGGTCACTTGTTCTATCTAGGCTGGAATATTGCTGCACACTAACAGCACCTTTCAAGGCAGGTGAAATTGCTGACCTAGAAAATGTACAGAGAACCTTCACGGCGCGCATAACGGAGATAAAACACCTCAATTACTGGGAGCGCTTGAGGTTCCTAAACCTGTATTCCCTGGAACGCAGGCGGGAGAGATACATGATTATATACACCTGGAAAATCCTAGAGGGACTAGTACCGAACTTGCACACGAAAATCACTCACTACGAAAGCAAAAGACTTGGCAGACGATGCAACATCCCCCCAATGAAAAGCAGGGGTGTCACTAGCACGTTAAGAGACCATACAATAAGTGTCAGGGGCCCGAGACTGTTCAACTGCCTCCCAGCATACATAAGGGGGATTGAACATCAAAATGGTATACAATACCGACAGGTTGTTAGGTAAGACACATATGCAACAGTTAGACAACTTTATTCCGATAAAGTTGTCTAACTGTTGCATATGTGTCTTACCTAATAAGGGGGATTACCAACAGACCCCTGGCAGTCTTCAAGCTGGCACTGGACAAGCACCTAAAGTTGGTTCCTGATCAGCCGGGCTGTGGCTCGTACGTTGGTTTGCGTGCAGCCAGCAGTAACAGCCTGGTTGATCAGGCTCTGATCCACCAGGAGGCCTGGTCACAGACCGGGCCGCGGGGGCGTTGACCCCCGGAACTCTCTCCAGGTAAACTCCAGGTAAGGGTTCAAGAGCGCTAGTGTAGGAGGACGGGGAGGTAATAGTTTATGTACATAAACCACACAATGGTCCCACTTGGACCATTGACTAGCCACACTAACACACGAAGATGTGGGAGCCAGTATATATAGTGAAGATGAAGCAGCAAGTATATGCAGTGAATATGAGGGAACCAGTATACATAGTGAAGATGAGGGTGCCAGTATATGTAGTGAAAATGAAGGAGCAAGTATATACAGTGAAAATGAATGAGCAAGTATATATAGTAAAGATGAGGGAGTCAGTATATATAGTGAAGATGAGGGAGATATTATATGAAGTGAAGATGAGGGAGCCAGTGAATGCAGTGAAGATGAGGGAGCCAGTATATATAGTGAAGGTGAGGGAACCAGTATATATAGTGAAGATGAGGGAGCCAATATATATAGTGAAGATGAGGGAGCCAGTATATATAGTGAAGATGAGGGAGCCAGTATATATAGTGAAGATGAGGGAGCCAGTATATATAGTGAAGATGAGGGAGCCAGTATATATAGTGAAGATGAGGGAGCCAGTATATATATAGTGAAGATGAGGGAGCCAGTATATATAGTGAAGATGAGGGAGCCAGTATATATAGTGAAGATGAGGGAGCCAGTATATATATAGTGAAGATGAGGCAGATATTATATGCAGTGAAGATGAGGGAGCCAGTATATGCAGTGAATATGAGGGAGCCAGTGAAGATGAGGGAGCCAGTGAATGCAGTGAAGATGAGGGAGCCAGTATATGCAGTGAAGATGAGGGAGCTAGTACATGCAGTGAAGATGAGGGAGCTAGTATATGCAGTGAAGATGAGGTAGCCAGTATATGTAGTGAAGATGAGGTAGCCAGTATATGCAGTGAAGATGAGGGAGCTAGTATATGCAGTGTAGATGAGGGAGCCAGTTTATGCAGTGAAGATGAGGTAGCCAGTATATGCAGTGAAGATGAGGGAGCCATTATATGCTGTGAAGATGAGGGAGCCATTATATGCAGTGAAGATGAGGGACCCAGTATATATAGTGAAGATGAGGGAGCCATTATATGCAGTGAAGATGAGGGAGCCAGTATATATATAGTGAAGATGAGGGAGCCAGTATATATAGTGAAGATGAGGGAGCCAGTATATATAGTGAAGATGAGGGAGCCAGTATATATATAGTGAAGATGAGGGAGCCGTTATATGCAGTGAAGATGAGGGAGCCAGTATATATAGTGAAGATGAGGGAGCCGTTATATGCAGTGAAGATGAGGGAGCCAGTATATATAGTGAAGATGAGGGAACCAGTATATGCAGTGAAAATGAGGGACCCAGTATATATAGTGAAGATGAGGGAGCCATATGCAGTGAAGATGAGGGACCCAGTATATATAGTGAAGATGAGGTAGCCAGTATATGCAGTGAAGGTGAGGGAGCCAGTATATGCAGTGAAGATGAGGGAGTCAGTATATGCAGTGAAGATGAGGGAGCCAGTATATATAGTGAAGATGAGGGAGCCACTATATATATAGTGAAGATGAGGGAGCCACTATATATATAGTGAAGATGAGGGAGCCACTATATATAGTGAAGATGAGGGAGCCACTATATATAGTGAAGATGAGGGAGCCAGTATATGTAGTGAAGATGAGGTAGCCAGTATATGCAGTGAAGATGAGGGAGCTAGTATATGCAGTGTAGATGAGGGAGCCAGTATATGCAGCAAAGATGAGGTAGCCAGTATATGCAGTGAAGATGAGGTAGCCAGTATATGCAGTGAAGATGAGGGAGCCAGTATATGCAGTGAAGATGAGGGAGCCAGTGTATGCAGTGAAGATGAGGGAGCCAGTATATGCAGTGAAAATGAGGGAGCCAGTATATGCAGTGAAGATGAGGGAGCCAGTATATGCAGTGAAGATGAGGGAGCCAGTATATATAGTGTAGATAAGGGAGCCAGTGTATATAGTGAAGATGAGGGAGCCAGTATATATATAGTAAAGATGAGGGAGCCAGTATATATAGTGAAGATGAGGGAGCCAGTATACATAGTGAAGATGAGGGAGCCAGTATATATATAGTGAAGATGAGGCAGATATATAGTGAAGATGAGGGAACCAGTATATGCAGTGAAAATGAGGGACCCAGTATATATAGTGAAGATGAGGGAGCCATATGCAGTGAAGATGAGGGACCCAGTATATATAGTGAAGATAAGGGAGCCATTATATGCTGTGAAGATGAGGGAGCCATTATATGCAGTGAAGATGAGGGACCCAGTATATATAGTGAAGATGAGGGTGCCAGTATATGTAGTGAAAATGAAGGAGCAAGTATATATAGTGAAGATGAGGGAGCCAGTATATATAGTGAAGATGAGGGAGCCAGTATATATAGTGAAGATGAGGGAGCCAGTATATATAGTGAAGATGAGGAAGCCAGTATATATAGTGAAGATGAGGGAGCCAGTATATATAGTGGAGATGAGGGAGCCAATATATATAGTGAAGATGAGGGAGCCAGTATATATAGTGAAGATGAGGGAGCCAGTATATATAGTGAAGATGAGGGAGCCAGTATATATAGTGAAGATGAGGGAGCCAGTTTATATAGTGAAGATGAGGGAGCCAGTATATATAGTAAAGATGAGGGAGCCAGTATATATAGTGAAGATGAGGGAGCCAGTATATATAGTGAAGATGAGGGAGCCAGTATATATATAGTGAAGATGAGGGAGCCAGTATATATAGTGAAGATGAGGGAGCCAGTATATATAGTGAAGATGAGGGAGCCAGTATATATATAGTGAAGATGAGGCAGATATTATATGCAGTGAAGATGAGGGAGCCAGTATATGCAGTGAATATGAGGGAGCCAGTATATACAGTGAAGATGAGGGAGCCAATATATGCAGTGAAGATGAGGGAGCCAGTATGTGCAGTGTAGATGAGGGAGCCAGTATGTGCAGTGTAGATGAGGGAGCTAGTATATATATAGTGAAGATGAGGGAGCCGTTATATGCAGTGAAGATGAGGGAGCCAGTATATATAGTGAAGATGAGGGAACCAGTATATGCAGTGAAAATGAGGGACCCAGTATATATAGTGAAGATGAGGGAGCCATATGCAGTGAAGATGAGGGACCCAGTATATATAGTGAAGATAAGGGAGCCATTATATGCAGTGAAGATGAGGGAGCCATTATATGCAGTGTAGATGAGGGAGCCAGTATATATAGTGAATATGAGGGAGCTAGTATATATAGTGAATATGAGGGAGCTAGTGTATAAAGTGAAGCTGAGGGAGCCAGTGTATACAGGAGAGGAGGACCTATGTTTCTTTCTCCTACGTGCTGGTTATTTGTGTATTCCAGTCACGGTATTGTGTCTCTTTGACCTTGAATCGGTTATAATCTGAGGAACGGGAGGGAGGTCGCCCCGGGGTCTGGTGGCTAAAGCTCTGGCTTCACAAAGCGAGGGAGGGAGGGGAGCTTCATTTGATGTCACCAGCACCAAGCTTGCTCTCCCTCCCGTTAAAGGATTTCTGTTACTGTGAATGTCAGTTAGCGCAGATATGAGTGTTGGGGACCATGAGCCGTCTCGCTAAGATCATGCTGACATTATTTTTTATTATATATTAATATAAGTTTTATTATTATTGTTATTATTAATAGTATCATTAGTAACAGTAGCAAGAGGAGGAGGAGTAACAGTAATAGTGATACTGTCATTATTATTTATATTATTAAAGATGCAATAATCCCATATGATCTGTACCATTTCTGAGAAAGCGGAAGTCATCTGGCTTGATCCAACAAAGGGATGGATAGCCTCTGTTCCTTAGAACAAAATCCCTTCATCGACATTAAGGCGTCTTCTTAGGAACCTGGGTGACAAGATGCTAGGTGACAGAGGGACCATATGAACTGTGGACTGTGAAGACCTAACAGTTTTGTCCTGTTCATGACATGTGATGTTCCTGTTCATGTCTTTATAGTGACCTGTAGTTGGGATATTTCTGTTCATGTCTTTATAGTGACCTGTAGTTGGGATATTTCTGTTCATGTCTTTATAGTGACCTGTAGTTGGGATATTTCTGTTCATGTCTTTATAGTGACCTGTAGTTGGGATATTTCTGTTCATGTCTTTATAGTGACCTGTAGTTGGGATATTTCTGTTCATGTCTTTATAGTGACCTGTAGTTGGGATATTTCTGTTCATGTCTTTATAGTGACCTGTAGTTGGGATATTTCTGTTCATGTCTTTAGAGTGACCTGTAGTTGGGATATTTCTGTTCATGTCTTTATAGTAACGTGTAGTTGGGATACTCCTATTCATGTCTTCATAGTGACGTGTAGTTGGGACATTTCTGTTCATGTCATTAAAGTTATCATAGGTGGTTGGGTATTTTTGTTCATGTCATTGTAGTTATGACAACTGATATTTTAACTGATATCATAACCAGCCTCGTAATCATAACAGATGACGAGGTTAGCACCGGCGATCTTTACAAGGTTTTTATTTTGCGTCAATATGAATTTCAATTTGCTTGTTACCAGATGCGGGAAGATCACAGTAAAAAGGTGATATCAAAATATGCAAATTAACCACAGTGGAAAAAATAGTGAAATTCCAATCGCTTTCGTGATATCACATTATCAAGATATTTAAAAAGTTTGCTAGTCACTGATATAATGAACATTAATTATTTTTTTCACATAATCCTATCTTCATTAATTACAGTCCCACACTAACCAGCGCTTATAGCTTGTCATTCTCCTAGTGAAGATCACCACCTGCTGGAAGTACCATCTCACGTTCACATAAATTACACCTGCTATTTTACATCATGCACGATTTTTTTTCCATTTATTTTGGTGGTGGCGAGCAGATATCGTCGTGAACCCACTAGGAGTATTGGCCCGAGGAAAATACAGTAAATGTTCCCTGGGCGCACAGTGAAGCTGGTTTATATCCCACGGAGCGCTGCAGCCCAACCAAGTGCTGGTAAAAACTGCCGTTGCCAATATTTATTGACCGCAGCTGAACTACTTACGGAATTTCTTTTTTTTTCCCTGCATATGTTAATTATTCTTTTTTTTGTGTTTTCATAATGATAATCTTTGTGCATAAGATATTCAGTGGTCATAAATATTTACGCAACTCTATTTGCCTTGTGTCCTCTCCTAGTTTATTATAATTCTTGACTTATCGCCACAGAAGAGCTTCCAAAAGTTTCTCTCTCATATGGATGCATAGTTTCCATTTGTGTCCCCTCGTCTTTGTCCTCCAGAGTTGAATAATCTGTTTCCTTCTTGTCAGTTCCCTTGATTGTCTTTCGTAATTACTATAACTGTTCATACTCAATTTGTTTTCGGAATAATAAGAAGAGGTTTTTATTAATATTCGTTGCTGCTTTTGCTCGCAGTTCAGGTACCAGTCCGGTGGCAAGCCTCTTCAGTTTCTTTGGTTATTTTATGTGACTCCTGTGCTGCATGCTGGAACGATCAGCGTAACGTAATGATTTGAGGATTTCGTTGGTCAGAAATTTAAAGGATATTTATTTCGTTTGCTTACCTGATAGCAGTTCTTTTGTGCGCTTTGTACCACAGGTTACCTGGAGTTTACCTGGAGAGAGTTCCGAGGGTAAACGCCCCCGCAGCCCAGTCTGTGACCAGGCCTCCTGGTGGATCAGAGCCTGATCAACCAGGCTGTTACTGCTGGCTGCACGCAATCCAATGTACTAGCCACAGCCCGGCTGGTCAGGTACCGACTTTAGGTGCTTGTCCAGTGCCTGCTTGAAGACAGCCAGGGGTCTATTGGTAATCCCCCTTATGTATGCTGGGAGGCAGTTGAACAGTCTCGGGCCCCTGACACTTATTGTATGGTCTCTTAACGTGCTAGTGACACCCCTGCTTTTCATTGGGGGGATGTTGCATCGTCTGCCGAGTCTTTTGCTCTCGTTGTGAGAGATTTTCGTGTGCAAGTTTGGTACTAGTCCCTCTAGGATTTTCCAGGTGTATATAATCATGTATCTCTCCCGCCTGCGTTCCAGGGAATACAGGTTTAGGAACTTCAAGCGCTCCCAGTAATTGAGGTGTTTTATCTCCGTTATGCGCGCCGTGAAGGTTCTCTGTACATTTTCTTGGTCAGCAATTTCACCTGCCTTGAAAGGTGCTGTTAGTGTGCAGCAATATTCCAGCCTAGATAGAACAAGCGCCTGAAAAGTGTCATCATGGGCTTGGCCTCCCTAGTTTTGAAGGTTCTCATTATCCATCCTGTCATTTTTCTAGCAGATGCGATTGATAGAATGTTATGGTCCTTGAAGGTGAGATCCTCCGACATGATCACTCCCAGGTCTTTGACGTTGGTTTTTCGCTCTATTTTGTGGAAGGAATTTGTTTTGTACTCTGATAAAGTTTTAATTTTCTCATGTTTACCGTATCGGAGTAATTGAAAGTTCTCATCGTTGAACTTTGTATTGTTTTCTGCAGCCCACTGAAAGATTTGGTTGAAGGAATATCCGCTAGGAATTTTTATTGACCTAAGAAAAGCGTTTGACACAGTAGACCACGGCATCCTACTCCACAAACTTGACCACTATGGTATAAGAGGCCATGCGTTTGCATATTTTAAATCCTACCTTTCTAATAGGTATCAGTATGTCACCATTAAAGACACAGCCTCATCAATACGGCCACTTGATACTGAAGTTCCGCAGGGAAGTGTCCTTGGACCCCTGCTCTTCCTCCTTTACATCAATGATCTTCCAAACATATCCCAACACCTGAAACACATTCTTTTTTGTTGACGACACGACTTATGTCATCTCCCACCCTAATCTTGCCACCCTCAACACCATTGTTAACGAGGAGATGCTGAAAATGTCGACTTGGATGACAGCCAATAAACTTACACTTAAAACTGGCAAAACCTACTATATTATGTTTGGTAGCAGAGCAGGTGTTGCGCAACTTAGCATTAAGATCGACAACGCTCTAATTGCCAGACATAATGAGGGCAAATTCCTTGGCCTATACCTCGACAACAACCTAAATTTCAGCACCCATATCCAACACATTACAAAAAAAGTATCCAAAACGGTGGGGATCCTCTCCAAGATACGATACTACGTGCCGCAAACTGCCCTTCTCATACTATACCATTCACTTATATATCCATATAAGTGCTATCTGTGCTTGGGGTTCAACTGCAGCAACACACCTAAAGCCAGTAATAACCCAACAAAAAGCCGCAGTAAGAATAATCACTAAATCCCATCCCTGGCAACACCCTTCCCCCACGCTTCATAGATCTAAACTTACTCCCTGTTCAGAACATCCACACTTACTACTGTGCAATCTATACAGGACCTTAAATTCCAATATTAACCTTGACCTAAAATGCTTTCTTGATAGTTGTGACAGGATCCACAGGCATAACACCAGGCACAAACATCTCTATGACATTCCCCGTGTTCGACTAAACACTTACAAAAATTCAATGTGTTTCAAAGGACCTAAAATCTGGAACACCCTGCCTGAAAACTCTCGAACTGCAGATACATTCATCACTTTCAAAACTACAGTTAGAAAACATCTTGTCTCCCTGATCCACCCCGACAACTAACTACACGATAACCACCTGGTGGTTCACAATTACACTCACCCACTGACTATAAACCCAGAAATACTAATCTTAATCTTAAAATAATAAATCCTAACTAGTCATAAGCTTGCCTATGATACTCCAATATAGACACTTTGTATTGTGCCAAAACAAAAGCATGCACATTGCTAAACTCACAAATTATGATGTAGTCACTTAGCCTTAATACCATAATCTGTAAAGATTTAATGTTAAGAATTAATCTAAGTCTGCTCGAAATGCCTAGCCATGCTAGGCGTCCTAGTGGTCCCCTCTGTAATTAGTATTTTATAACATGTAAACCACACAATACCCAAAACCTGCAAACCCCACATTGTAACCCTTATAGAGAATAAACTTGAATTGATGTCCGCCTGGAGCCTTGCAGTGTCTGCAATGGAAGGCACTGTCATGCAGATTCGGGTGTTATCTGCAAAGGAAGACACGGTGCTGTGGCTGACATCCTTGTCTGTCATATATGAGGATGAAAAACAAGATGGGAGCGAGTACTGTGCCTTGTGGAACAGAGCTTTTCATCGTAGCTGCCTCGGACTTTACTCTGTTGACTACTACTCTTTGTGTTCTGTTTGTGAGGAAATTATAGATCCATCTACCAACTTTTCCTGTTATTCCTTTAGCACGCATTTTGTGAGCTATTACGCCATGGTCACACTTGTCGAAGGCTTTTGCAAAGTCTGTATTTATTACATTGCATTCTTTTTGTCTTCTAATGCATCTAGGACCTTGTCGTAGTGATCCAGTAGCTGAGACAGACAGGAGCGACCTGCTATAAACCCATGTTGCCCTGGGTTGTGTAATTGATGGGTTTCTAGATGGGTGGCGATCTTGCTTCTTAGGACACTTTCGAAGATTTTTATGATATGGGATGTTAGTGCTATCGGTCTGTAGTTCTTTGCTATTGCTTTACTTCCCCCTTTGTGGAGTGGGACTATGTCTGTTGTTTTTAGTAACTGTGGGACGACCCCCGTGTCCATGCTTCCTCTCCATAGGATGGTGAAAGCTCGTGATAGGGGTTTCTTGCAGTTCTTGATGAACACGGAGTTCCATGAGTCTGGCCCTGGGGCAGAGTGCATGGGCATGTCATTTATCGCCTGTTCGAAGTCATTCGGCGTCAGGATAATATCAGATAGGCTTGTGTTAACCAAATTCTGTGGCTCTCTCATAAAAAATTCATTTTGATCTTCGACTCTCAGTCTGGTTAGCGGCTTGCTAAAAACTGAGTCATATTGGGCACGTAGCTCTGAATCGTGGTTTGGAACGCCGAGCCGTTGTTGATAATTTTCACAGGTGGAAGTAACTGTTGAAACCGAAGAGTGTCCCCAACACGAGTAGAGATTCTGTCGAACAGAGGTTGCGGTGTTCCTCTGACCACCACCACACTTGTTGAGCAGTTGAGTTGCCAGTAAAGAACCACCATGGAACGTTGGAGGAGTTATAACTGAGGGGTTCCTGCTAGAATGGTGTGTAGTTGGTGTGTTGGCTCCGAGTGGGGGGTCACCAGTGTAGATAGATAGGTAAAATCTGACTCAATATCTTGTCAAGATCTTTGCCGCCCTTCGGGTATCTCGCCTGTGTCGAATGACCCGAGCCGACAGTCAAAGCTAAAATAAAGAAAACACAGCTACACCCGAATCTAGAAATCACACGATAGGCGTCCAGCCTTTAAAAGGAATGGTGAGGATTTAAAGATGACATAACGCTACATAAATTCAAATCATAGGAATAAATTTGAGTCTAAAACCCTAAAGAAGAATGAAGCTCTTATTGAAACCAACTTAATCCAAAACATTTAACTTATACAGGAGTGGAACGAATATTTACAGATTTGATGGGAGCCGCAAGTCAAGTGACTGACTACTGGTCGGAGACATAATCGTCACCCCTTACCGGGTGCAGATGGGGGAGGGGGAAGTAGGAACTATGCACCCACCCTAACTGAACATGCAAACTGCCCAACAGACTAGCACCACCATTCATTGGTTAAGGGAGGCTGCTTGGCTCTCTATATCTTTCTCAAGATATTTTAGGTGAAGAATTTTAACACACAAAAAAAATGGCTTTTGCAATAAGTTTATAGAAGCGCTGAAGAGTTCTATAAGCAAAGTGTTTTTCTAGTTCTCGAGGATGTTCCGGTTCTCGGTGATGAAGTTCTGGTTCTTAGGGAATTTAATTAGAAATTAAAATCTCATTTGGATAAGGATAATAAGTTTAATAAAGAATGCGAAGTAGCTGTCAGAAATGAAGGGAAACAAGTCGACTGTAACAAATTGAAAGTGGTTTCCAGTAATGGAAGAAGGGTGAAGCAGAGGTAGGTAGCAGCAGGGTTAGAGAACAAAAATAATTTTACTGTTCTTCAGGAGGAGTGTTGTAGGAGATTTCTGAGAATAAAAACTTGGCTTTGTTTCTCAGGAGCTGGTTTGTGTGATATAGTTGACAGGTTAGATAACATCATATCGGGTAATGGGAACAAACCTAATTATCTACCTCAGTGTTGGGGACAAAAATGGTAGGAAACACAATTCTAAAGAGTTGTTGGCCAAATACAAGGCTGCAGTTGATCTAATTATGTTACAGGAAAGGATTCCGATTATATGTAGCATTATGCATAGAAGAGGAGTGGACAGTGAATGGATCTTTAGAGCAATTGGGGCACATTGTTGGCTAGACAACCACCATAAGGAACATGTAATTCCACTTATGGACAGCTGGGATTTGTCTTGTTGCAAACATGATTTATATGCAAAAGATGGGATGCATCTCTCAGGTGTAGGCGTGACACAACTGGCCAACTCAGTTGAAGGAGTCACTGCTTAAATGTATAGAACGTTAAACGGATAAAAGATAGAGGTAACAGTGTGTGTGTGGGGAGGGGGGGGGGTTGAACAAAAGGGTAGCAGTACTGAGAGAGAGAGAGAGAGAGAGAGAGAGAGAGAGAGAGAGAGAGAGAGAGAGAAATGTTTACAAGAGATATAAGGCAAACATTCATAAAATTGCTCATAAAATTGTTCCTGGTAAAAAAAAAAAAGAAAATTGGTCTACTGACGAACGAAACGGGGAAGAGAAAACAGACAAAATCTTCCTTAGTATCTTTCATACAAATAGCTCTACTAGAAGAAACAAAGGACGCATTAAGACTAACTGCATGTAATGAAACATAGATATTATTGCAATAACTGAAACCTAGCTTAATCTGCAAAATTCCTTCGTCGCCCCGATCTTTACTCACCCTCCTGTTTCTGTCTCCAATATCGTCCCACATACAACGTCCTTGTCCACTGAAACAGTTGAAGCTATCTCTGATTACATTGCGGAGACTAAACCATTGATGGACACTGATCCACCACCTGTCGCTTCTCTTCACTTCTCCATCTGCGCATCTCCTTTCTTGGCAACGTTCCAACCCTTCACTACTTGTTCGTTTTCCGCTGCCTCCACATGTGGACTTTTCTAACCCTTCTAGTCCATAAATACCTCTGCTTTCCGGTTTCTTGTAGCCTTTTCATTGCATATCATAGCTTATTTACAGTGGAATATCCAAAGCCTCAGAGGTAACCGGGGCGAACTTCAGGTGTTGCTCTCCCAGTTTTCCCCTGTTTGTGTTTGTTTACAAGAACCCAAATTATGCTCCGCTGTTATCCATCCCATCACGGGCTGTGATTTATTATATTCATCCGATCCTTTTCCCAATGGAACCTTGAATGAAAGTGCACTTATACTTCGCTGCATTACACTGCAGCCCGCATCCACTTGAATAAATAGTATACAATCTGTTTTGTGTATCTTTCTCCTTCTCGGGCATTATCTATCCCAGATGTTGCAGTTCTGGTTTCTTCCATACTATCACCTCTTCTCTTATTAGGTGATTTTAATGCTCACCATTTCCTCTGGGGGATCTCACTGTGACCCTCGCAGAATTCAGTTGCAGGCTTTTCTCACTTCTTTCCCCCTCCATGTTTTAAATTTGGGCACTCCCACCCATTTTGATCCTCGTACTCAATCTGTCTTGCATCGATCTCTCGGTTTGCTCTTCCTCAACTGCACTAGACTTTACCTAGTCTGTCCTCCCGGACTTGCATGACAACGATCATTTTCCAGTCATCCTTACTTCTCATTCGTACTCACCACCTCCTCGCAGCCCATACTGCCAATTTGACCGAGCGAATTGGGAACTGCTTTTAATAAGGATCCTTTTCCGTCCTCCATTGATGAGCTGTTACGCCTCTTCTCGACCTCAGTTTTAAATGCAGCTTCACATTGTATACCCCAAGGTTTAGCGCTTCTTTTTGATTATAAAAATAATAATAATGTATACTCCAAACCTCGGGCAGGCATTCTCAGAGGTGGTCGCCTGCCTGTGCTCGTGTGGTAAGCTTGAAATACGTTGCGTGGGACAGATATCGGTTCAGTAGGACCACAGAGCGGCGGCTTGATTTTAAGTGGGCGAGAGCAGCCGCCCGCCGTGTTATCTGTGAAGCTAAACGCACTTGTTGGCGGGATTATGTTTCTACCGTCACTTCGGCTTCCTTCATGAGTACAGTCTGGGAAAAAGTACGGAAACTGATTGGCAAATGCACTCCTGACCCGGCTTCCATTATTCTGGTTGCAAGTGTCGCTGTAGCTAACCCTCATGACGTTGCCACCGAACTTGGTCATCTTGTCTGTATCTCTCAGGGGCTCCATCTTTGCCCCTCGTTTCTTTCCTCCAAATCTGCCAGAGAGTCTGAGCTCTTAGACTTTTCTTCTAGCAGAGAAGAGACTTAAAATGTGCCTTTTACGCTTTTAAAATTAGTCAACACTCTCCGCTTGCCTATCATCAGTAGCATATCGACATTCATATCTGTATATAAATAACAAAAAGGCACAATACCGTGACTGGACCGTGACTGGACCGTGACTTGGACCATTGACTTTGTCAATGGTCCAAGTCGGACCGAAACGTCGTCGTAAGCTTCTGTCTTTTATGTGCGGGTTATTTGTGTTTCATATCTGTATGCTCCAGCATTTACATCCGTCAGCTGTCCTCTTACAACTCTTTAATTTTATTTGGAAATTTGTGGAAATCAGCCTTTGTACTACGTTTCCATAAACCAGGTACTTCGGGACTTGATGCCTCCCACTATCGTCCCATTGCTTTTACGAGTCTGGTTTTCGTGGTGTTGGGACGTTTGGTAAATAGACGTTTGATGTGGTATTTAGAGACAATAGTCTCCACTAGCCAATATGGCTTTTGTAAGGGCCGTTCTACTGTTGACCTCTTACTCCGTTTAGATACATATGTAAGTAATGCCTTTACCAATAACCACTCGGTTATTTCCATCTTTTTTGATCTTGAGAAGGCATATTACACAACTTGGAGATACAACATCTTGACCCAAGCTTTCCCCGGACTTTGTCCAAGCTGAAGGTGTCCCCCAGGAATGTATTTGGAGCACAAAACTTTTTCTCCTTGCTATAAATGATCTGGCATCTAATATTTGATCATCACTCGATGTTGATGACTTTGCTATAGCTTGTGCAGGCGCTGTCACCTCATTGCAGTTTCTCTCCAGCATGTGGTCAACCTTGTTTCCAATTGGGCTACTAATCATGGGTCTAAACTTTCTAGTACTTTCACTAGACGTTCTGTCGTCCCTGATAATCCATTGCACCTGTATGGTTCGTGTATCACTGAACATGATACTGTCAGGTTTCTCGACCTTCTGTTTGACCGTCAGTTATCCTGGAAACCTCATATTACCTCCTTGAAGGCAACTTGTCATAGCCGGCTGAACCTCCTTAAAATCCTCGCTAGTCTTTCATGGGGGCTGATCGTAGAACACTCTTTCGACTGCATTCTGCCTTAAATTTATCGAAACTAGATTATGGCAACCAGATATATTCAACGGCCTCTTTCTAGCCTTGATATTATCCATCACCATAGATTAGGTTTATGCCACGGTGCTTTTCGCTCTTTACCTGTTGAGAGCCTCTGTGCAGAGGCGAATATTCCATCCTTGACTAATCGATGTGATACTCATTGCCTCTGCTATTTTGTTCACTCTCATGACCTACACAATCCTTCCATATATAGGATGGTAACGGATGTTAGTAGAAGTTCCTTATTTGTTAGCTGCCCGTGTTTTTCCATCCGTTTTCTCTTC
>NC_091292.1:50580943-50590943 GCF_038502225.1 Cherax quadricarinatus | reverse complement strand
ATTCATGGACATTATTTAGGAAATTCCTGATAGTGAACCACAAGTGTGTGTGTTACTTTAGGATTCATCAACTGGTCTCCGTGATATAAATGAAAGAGCAACTCCCTATGAAAATCCATCTCCGTGGCTGGCTATGTCCAGAGCTTCACACCCACTAAGTTTTTTATACTTTTTCCCGGTTGTACTGGTAATCTCGCGCACTAAACTTATCCTGAGTTAACGTGGCGGTGGGGTAACACGTTTTGGGTTAATCCCCATATGTTAACCTCATGTGGGGTTTACCTGGCAGTCTTTCCAAGTTATAGTATGAGGACGACTCTTGTAAACAATTTCATACCTCCAGGGTAGGTCTGTATTAATTTGAGGAAGAGTTGGATAAACACTGGGCTGTGTATCCTCATGTATCTCCTCTCAAAAAGTTCGGTTTATTATTAAAGTCTGTTCATTTTTAACTTTACCATAAACATTTTTGTGTGATACAATGAGACTGCCTAGTCTGATCGCCTCCAGACTTTTAGTGATGGTACAGGTTCCTCAAAGAAAAATTCATAGTGATAATGGGCAGTGTAAGTTTCGAGTTGCATATTTTATTACATAAATTTGAATATTAATTTTCTTGTGATGATTGGAGAATGCTTATTCTAATTGGATTCAGGGACCTTCAAGGTCTTGATCTCAACCCAAGAGATACTACAATGTTGCAAAATTATTGTTAGAGAATATAAGTAAGGATGAGCTATAGCTCCAAGGTCACTTGACGCTCCGATCCTCCCTTCAGCTCCTCTGCCTCTTGAGGGTTTGCAGGTTCAACTGCTTCGCCCCTTGCTTGAGTTAATAATAAAAATTCCTGGATTGTAGCATGATGGTATATACCTTTCTCGGATCCTACAATCGATAATGTATTTTTTTTTTTTAGAACAGACTTGGGTAAATTCCGTAAAATCATTTAAAAACTCTCTGGTATGATTTTCATTTTGAAAACAAAATTTGAGTATGTACTGTATATTTTGTCACACACACGCACCTGAAATAAGTACCCACTTAACGCTAGTGTTGTGACTTACAAACTCAAAGTTAAACAGAGAACTGCTGAATGTGAAGGCTTTGAAAGTCTGATATTTAAGTTTTTTTTTTTTTTGACTTTGCTAGAGAGAAAAAAAAGCACATAAATATCTGGCTCTTAACAAAATAAAATGTATGTAATATCGACATAATATGTATGTAATATCGACAGGTTGATGAACGAGACTCATGTTCAGAAATCTGTGCAACTTTTCTGACATGCGTTTTGCCCACCAAGGGTTTCATCAATAATAATTATAATGTACATGGTATACAGTCCTAGCTGGTATCAATGACATACTACTATGTAGAAAGCGGCTTGTTATGCTGAGCATTTCGGGCAAATTAGGTTAGTTTTGTCCCAGGATGCGACCCACACCAGTCCACTAACACCCAGGTACCCATTTTAAACTGATGGGTGGACAGGGACAAGAACAGCACCTATCTTTTGGAAACACGTCTATAATGTTTTCCAGCCGTACCGAAAGAGATTTGAACCCCAGACCTCAGTGTATGAGTTGAGTGCGCTACCGATCAAACTACGGGACACCCTGTCGTGCAGACTTGGGAACAGCCTTTTATAGTGGAACCATTGGAAGGAGTGGTGCGATGCAGCAGTAGTAGACGGAAAAACATGTGGGCAGAGTTCACTAGTGTTTGTGGAAGTTGATCAGGTCCATAAGGTGTGACAGAGATACAGCAATTGAACTGCAGAAACAGCCTCTAGATTCCTACAAGGAAGCTAGTGATCAATCTAGTAGTGGATCCAGCAGAAGAAGCACAGCAATGCAGAAGCAGTAGATGTGATAATACTTGGGTGGGACCTACTAGTGGAAGTAGGTCTGGCACATAATTTAGGCCAGAGATTTAATAACCTAGTTGTAAATTCTTGTTTTCTGTTCCAAGATTCCATAATATTACTGTGTCAGACAAATATCTTAAGACCAAAGGTATGTGATAATAGATAACTTGATGAACGAGACCAACCATTTCAGCCAGACTTCCACAAGTGGGCCCCCACTCACCTGTGGCAACATATACTATTGCTTCATTACTTCACTTCTTTTATTGGCTCCACTATACAAGGCTCTTTTCACGTGTTTCTGAATTCGACTGGTAAAGCCCATGGTGGGCGAAGCTTCTCTGAAGACGCCCAAGTGTTAAGCATGTGTCTTATTCATCAGGTTGTCGGTATTATACATACATGTCATCTAAATATACTTGCATGACACACAGTTCCACGGAATCCTGGTACAGTGACAAGATTCTAAAACTTGATTGCCACATCTCTGACCTGGGTAATGGGACTGGCCGACTTGGAAAAATAAACACATACGCAGAATAACGTGATCCTTTATTGACAACGTTGGGCGAAACGTTGTCAAGAAAGGATCACATTATACTGCATATGTGTTCACTTCTCCATTGTGTCGGTATTTTATGCCATTTAATTTCACTGACCGACTTCCAACAGTGAAACCCACCCATATGTGACCTCGTCTACCACAGCTTCATTGCTCTTCTTCTTCCATTGGATCCGCTACTCGATTGATCACTTGCTTCAGTTTAGGAAACTACAACTACACTGCTAAATCATTTACGCACTTCACAAATAGGACTCGCCCACTTGTGACAACGTCTAATACTGCTGCATTGTCCCAGTCATTCCACCAGCTCTAACATAAAGAGCTTCACTCTCTTGTCTGTATATTAGATTGATATAGAGCCTGAAGGGCGAAGCATTTCTAAGTAATGATAATGTATTGGACATTTGCCAATTCATCTAGATTTGTTTTGTTCGATTCACGAATTGTGAAAAAAATCCTAGTATAAGAGTGCCGCATAAGTTTATAATGCAATTACATATGAACACTGAAGAGCTGAAACCAGTCAGAGAAGCCATTTAAAATTTATAACATGAAAAATTGAAACTAATATCCCAATTTCTTCAATAAATATGACAAAAATGCATCTACACAATCCATAACAAGTATGAACCTTTCACAAAATACATCAGCTTTGGAAATTTAAAACTGACTAAAGAATTCTGTAGTTAGTGCACAGAGACCAAATTCCAAGAGTACATATGCAATATAAGTTTGAACCTGCAGTTATTGCCTGCGAATCAATTTCTTTAATAAATCTGAATAATATCAAGTTGCTCAACTCAGTATCAGAGCGAAGATTTCTTTGACCAAAACTCGCTAGTGCAAAAAATTGAATCAGATCAGAAAAGGCACACTTAAGATACCGCGCAGAATCCGGTTAGTAAAGTGAAATTTTGAGCCTATACAGAATAAACCCGAATAATATCAGCCCTTTCATAAGGTTCATCAACTAGTAAATATTTAAGTCATTCAGAAGGGGGCATAGTCAAGATATTTTATGGAATAAACCGGAAGCCCTTCAGAAATATAATTGGTAAATTCGCACCTACACATGGCAATAATGATGTCAACCTTCTTATAAGTAGGAAACATCAGTGTTGAATGTTTGAAGACATTTACAAAAGGTTTATCAGATTTTTGCAAGGAAATCAAAATTGGAAAATTATCATTGTAAAATTCATTACATACAGTTCCACATGAATGTAGTACAAAAACCTTGATGTAGTTACAGTTCTCCAACGTTGAACATTTGAAGTGGATCAGATAAAGATTCTCAAGATAAAAATAAAAACCTTGGGGAAGAAAATAACATTGTACCTGATTTTTTGCGGCATTTCTGGAATAAAATGCGCTGTGTAGCCGTTGTGGTTTAGGGCTTCTTTATAATTATAACAATAATCTGGAATAAAGTCACTTGTTTAGAAAATATATTTTAATTCTTTAAACTCGAAAAACTTTAAAAACTCTATAGAAAGGCGGGTTTACAATATTTCTCTGTTAAATTTATTTCAAATTCTCTGTATGCCATAAATTAATTGTATTATATTTTAGGCTTTTAAGGAACTACTATTTGTATCCCTCGTATGAGCAGCCACATAAGGACGGCTGAGAGGTTATATTAAAATTTTGTAAACTGGCAGCTACACAGTCCAATAATTAAGTAAAGCTTTCTCTCTTAGTGAGAGATGATCAGTGTTCAAAGCTTGAAGCTGATTTTATTAGAAATTCACAAATAATTTTATGAAACAATATTTAAATGTTCATAATTTCTTCACTATAACTGGTAAAATGTCACCTTCACCACCCTAGATCAATTTAAAAAATATATAATTAAAATATATCAATTATTTGAAAACAAACAAAAGAGGCCTTTACCAGTTATTGTATGAAAATCAAATTGTTTAATAAATTCGGTGAACTAAATCTTACGCGGCCGAAGACCAACACAAATACTTTCAGCAAAGCCCATTATTGCTGAAATTATTAAGACAATTATAAGAGGAATTAGCTAGTTATTGCTCGGAATCCAAAAATTTCAAATTTATTAGCTAATTAAAAATTAACACATTTATATCGACTTAGTCGACACCTATTGAGTTCCATCCTGTCACTAATATGTACTGGCTATTAACAACTCAAGTTGTTTATAGGCAACATGCATGATTTATTTCACTGAAAAATGCTGTACCATTCTAAAAGTTAAATTGAACAATTGTCATCTACTCTCAAATTTAAAAAAAAAAAAATTCTAAGTAGGATGTTCCAGTAATGCAACTTTGAAGTTGATCAAAAGTCATTTATTCTCGCCATTCCATGGAAACGAAATCCAGGAATGGTCTCTATAACAGCAGAGTGCGTGTATACAGTACACCAGCGATGAAGATCTGAAGCCGATCGGATAGTGTTCTCAGGTTACGAAGGAAAACACCATAAATAACAAATAGCAAGAAAAGGCACAATACCGTGACTGAAACGATACACATAACCCGCACAAACTCCAGACCGTCGCGTTAGCCATAACCCGCACATTAAAGAAAGGAGCTTACGACGACGTTTCGGTCCGACTTGGACCATTTACAAAGTTGCACCTCATAGGAAGAAATAAATCAAGAAACCACTTAAAAGTACTCCTTGGATTCCTAATTACTATATCAAGGCATCTTCACCCCCTCCCTATTATTCGGCAATATTGTTTCCTACCCTACCCTCTCATTCTCGTTACCTTACTCATTATCCTCCAATGTTTCCTTCCCTTCCTTACTAGTAAGATATTTCTATATTATGTAACGCTGTATCAACTATGTGGGTGGAGCGCTTGTTTTTGGATATAATAATGTTAATATTGATCCTCTCAATTACGCCCCAGTGTCCTCCTCTCCTGCCTTCATTCTCTCCCTACGTCCCTCCCTCAGCCTTGCTTCATTTTCCCTTGTTTCCCTTTCGTTACCATCCTTCTCCTCCCCTTTTTAATTCTTTATCCTGCCTCTTCGACCTAGCTTCCCTAACCCCCCTTTTCTTTCCCAAACACTTCTCCTTTCCTTCCTACTTTCCTATGCATGTTTCTCTTCTCCTGTCCTTTCTCAGATCCCTCCCTCCTGAACCTTCGCTCTTGTCCTCTCTTCATTCCCTGCCATATTATAGAATAACAAGATAATTGAATTAATATAGAAGGATGAGTGGTTGAGGAAGATTCTCTGGTGAGACGGAGAAAATATTCTACAGGAAGAGGAAGGATATAATGCGATGTGAGAGATGTGCTGCCATGTGACAAGATGAGATACAGTGAGAGATAATGTGATACAGTGAGGGATAATGTGATGCATTGACAGATGTGATGCATTGACAGATAATGTGATACATTGACAGATGTGATAGTGAGATAATGTGATACAGTGAGTGATAATATACAGTAAAAGATAATGTGATACATTGAGAGATAATGTGATAGTGAGAGATAATGTCATGTCGTGGGGGTTCCAAGGAGATATTGGCGAAAGAATACACACGTAGGATGTTCTAAGGAGGCGTATAATTGGAGAATCTTGAGGGGAAAAGCCCAGGCCTGCTTGTCGAGTCTATGCCTGGGGTGGAAGTAAGGAGGAGGCCTGCAGCCAACCGCTCACATGAGCATGACTCGTGATGTCATAAGTAGCCAGGGAGCCTATCTATAATACAGCTGGGATTACATAAGTATACTACACAAATAATCAGTGACACACTACTGACAGCTCGGCCACATTAATGTATGGCATCCCGACATACAGCTACTAATACAAACTATAGACTGCAGGCATTAAGGCTCTGGGCTGATTCTATACAGTGTCAATGTACACAACAGTTGATCTTAAGAATTATACTTGAGGATAACAAATTGTAATGGATGTTATTGTAATGCATTACAAATTATGATAATTGATAGAATCACTAATAGGATAGAACAATAAAAGAGATAGAAATGATTGATTGATCTGTATTCATGTGATCTCTGGATTCTGAGGAAGTATACGTACAAAAAAAAAGTGTTTAACAGAAAAGGCAGACTTGGTGCACACAAATCATTTACTGTTAAATCTTAGAATTCATAGAGAACGTGAATACAAAAGTTAATTTTTTTTAACATTAATAAGTAGATATGGTAACACAGTTGAGTGACTCTCTTAACCCTTAAACTGTCCAGGCAGATTTACGTTCACATGCATAGTGCTCCAAAAGTAGATCTACTTTTTTTACATATTTTCAAATATAACAAAAAAAAAAGTAGATCAAAGTTTTTTACACGTTTTCAAATGTAAAAAAAAAAATTACTTTTTTTACCTACTTTCAAATGTTGAAAAAACGTAGATCTACGTTTGGACAGTTTAAGGGTTAAACTAGATTATCTATCTGTATATTTTATTTACATTTAACCCAAAATCTGCTAGGGTGAGATTTACATAGGTAGAATGATTATCATCTCTAGGAGGATCGAATTCTGTTGCATTGGCTAACTCATGCCGTGGTTGAGGCTCTAAATTGGTATTTACGAATGATACTTGGGGATTTCTCAATACTTGTCATGTACATAGGGAATAACGATATTCGGGCTGTTCATCTATCTGGTTATTAGATGTAGAGGGTACAGCATCAGGAGGATTGTCAGTCTATTACATTAGTCTGGTTGTCAGGGACCTCGTCCTCATCGCATACTAACTTCGTATGATTTAAATGCAATTCTTTATACTGACCAGTACTGATTTCTTTAACTTTATACTTATTGCCATTGATATGTTCAACTACTCGATATGGGCCAGCAAACTTTTTATCACGCTTAGGCTTTGCAGATGCTTTATTAAAATTAGCATAACTCTCGTACCTACTTTAATTTTGGTTGTTTTGGTCGAGTATTAGTGACTTTTGTAAATTCTGCTGTTGATTTATGAAGTGTTTCTCGGATTCTTCTAAAGACACCTTGAGCTAAGCTGGTACGAGTTGCTAGTTTTCGTGTTTAACTTCCTAAAGTCAATCACTGGACATCAAGTATCGTCCTTCTTAGGTACTAGAATCATGGGTGCATCCCAGGGTGCAATAACACCATCATCAAGCATCTTACTGATCAATTCTTCTGCAACAGCAACTTGTGAATGATGCATTCTGTATGCAGGTACATAAATAGGTCTAGTACCAGGCTCAAGTGGGATACGATGGGGCATTAGGTTTGTAATACCCATCTTCTCACCTGGTAAGTTAATGCTTTATGACGTTTGTTCAACAGATGCAACAAACGCTTGACCTTGTCTGAGAAGTCAGTGGGACCTAAGTCTTTCTCCTCTACTGGTGGAGTGGATTGATCCAGTGGAGTGGATGGGCTTTTCCCAGTTGAAATAACACCGACCCACTGGTCAGGTGATAACTCGTCTTCTACACGCACAGGGTAAGGGTAGTGAACAAGGTCAACATTATTGGTATTCGCTCTGAGGCGAACACTGTGACCAGAAGTGTTAGCAAGAAAGAAACGGACCTTATTATTTCTTACAACATGTAAGGAAGGCTCAACAAACCTTTTACCTTGCAAGAATTTCTGTCAACTAGGATATCACCATCTGGAACATGAGGGACAACAACAGACACTAGTGAAAGTACTAGCCGCGACAGACATGTCTTTCTGCAGACGGCCTGTGACGTCAACAAGAGATGGCATTACTAGTGTCAAGTAGTCATTTTCTGACAAGGCGTCCCCTGTGGAGGAACTACCACTTGAACTAGTAGTCATTGCAGGGATAGGCTCAGCACTCAAGGTTGTCTGAGGTTCTTCTGACACCTGAGGCAACTGTGACTATCTTGCATGCCTGAAGTTGTAGGTGGAGCACAAATAGGAATGACAGGATTACCAGTGCCTGATCGCTTGGTTATGCTACTGGAAAATGCAGCAGCCTGTGAGTACTTAATCCGAACTTCGTACTCTGCGGTAGTATGGCAGATCTCGGATCCAATCTGGTAACCCCAAAATGGTACGATCAAGTCGTCATTTTGGGTATGCTATCTGTAAGGATCAAGCACAATACGCAAGTCTCTCATGGAAGCAAAGCCCAGTAGAAGATCACCAGGGAAACTAATCTGGTCGACAGCAAGGAAGGAAACAAATTCTCTACCTTGGATAGAAAAGGTGATAAGTCTGACCTCGGACACGCAGACTAGAACCAGGCACACCATTAAGTGAGGACACTCGAGCTGGTTCTATTAGAAGGACAAGGCATAACTGCTTATCCTTAAACAAACTAGACCTGACAATATTTACTTGCACACCAGAGCCCATGAACACACGAATGGGCACGGTTAGAACCGATGCTTCTACTAGGGGACCTATTGCTGCATTGGAATGAATGTGCAAACAAGAAGGGGCATCATCAGAAGGTACTTTCCACTTCATCCCCAAAATTATCTTCGTCGACAACATTTGAAACAACATAATCAAAGAGATTGTCTTCCTCGAGACAGCATAAGGAATCAAAGGAATTTTGAACGGGGATAGAGTACTCATTATCATTTATCGTCACCACGGGATGGTTTGACTGGGGCGCTCGGATTCTTCCGAATTTGAAGGACAAGATTGGTTCTGGTTATTCTGAGAACCCCGACCTCTAGTTCCTCTCCTGATTCTGCGGTAGTAACGGTCAGGAAAGGATCTAGAGCGCCTACTATTATAGAGGGCATTACACTCGGACGTATCATGTCCATGTATTCAGTGATAAGTACAGTACGGGAGGCTGGATTGAAAATCGTCATCAGTACGATGCTTTTTACTTTGACTATTTGGACAGTTAACTGCAATATGACGTCAGTAACCACAGTTATAACACGTTCTCTTGCTATGGTTACTGAATGCACTGCGAGTACTGCGAGGAGGATAATGACTCGTTACACTAGCCTTGGGTGACTGATAGGATTAGTTTCTATCAGGACTTTTCGCTGTTACACAAACAAGGGGTGGTGCTGAATGATTCATAGTAGTTAATGTAGGTTTCATGATGGAAAAGTACCCTGGGGACACAAGGCACGTACATGAATAAGAGCTGCAAGCGGTTCCATGTCGACAGTGGGAGGGCTGGAGATATATGCACACAAGCAGGCGGCATTAACTCCTTGATGGCTCCAAAAACTGCCAATTTAGCAAACGACGCGGTGGATCTTTTATCCTCGTCAGGTATAAAACCAGAGGATTGTACTGCTTTAATGATTGATGACAAAAGTTTATCTGATCATATCGCAAAGTCACTCAATGATTCACTTGGGTGTTGAATTCACTAGTTCCATAAGGACGATGTACGGATCAGACACTCTCACTGGCACAAGGCAAGAACGGATCAAATTCTCATACTCTGACCACGTAGTAAGATTTTCAAAAACACATTTGGAGGAGAATGACGACATTCATGGAATCTGGTGATCGAGAAAGTCTTTCTAGTGCAAGCCTGATAAAACTTTTCTCTGATGGAGGGCCTTCCACCCGGGCTTTAGCTCTGGAACAAACGGCAGTAAACCATGCTTCAAGAATATTCACATTGCCATTGAAT
>NC_091292.1:50513443-50573443 GCF_038502225.1 Cherax quadricarinatus | reverse complement strand
GACACACTACTGACAGTTATACGGTGAGTGATGTGATAGTGAGAGACAATGTGACACAGTGAGAGATAATGTGATACAGTGAATGATAATGTGATAGTGAATTATGACGTGTTACAAACAAGGTTTATGATTACGACAGATGAATATAAGAGACACGCAACGTGAAGAAAATTTATTAACAAGGAAACGTTTCGCCCACCTGTAGCGTGGAGATGGCTTGTAGCATAGGCGCAGGTGCACTATATAATTAATGACGCCACCTGACAGTTGTATCTTGGGGCCTAAAATCAGTTTAGCCAAGACTCTGGAGGTAATTAAGCTCTGCATGACTTGCTCAACTGTGATACAGGGTGGTTCGAAAAGCTGTACCAAATTTCAAGGCTGTAGCAATTTCAAATCGGGTCCATCTCTTTTGAATCGCCCTGTACTAAGACAAATAACATCCGAAGCTGAACAGCAGCATGAGATTAGGTATTTTGTCTCTAAAATAATGGATCTTTTATTTAAAATTAATAATTTTGATAAGCAGGAAATAGGCCGAAAAGTCGTAAATTGTGGGAAGTTTCGATTAAAAATGTGATTTAAATAATTTTCCTTGATAAATTTGGCCTCATTCCACTTAATAAAATAGTCGTGGCTATTTTCATGTGGTATAAACCTTGGTAATAAATACCGACAAGCTGGTTTAGAAAGACACGTAAGCAAACACTCTAACATATTTATTAGAAAACGTTTCGGTCCTGGGACCTTGATCACTTCTAACATACAGAGGTAGAAACACATTATATATATAGGCGGAGAGTGAGATGTGACGCACATGACCTGAGGAATGTCATAAGAACATAAGAATGGAGGAACACTGTAGAAGGCCTACTGGCCCATGCGAGGCAGGTCCTTATCAAAACAACCTCTACCTATGATGAGGACGGGTAGACGATGAAATCACGTGACTGCTGTGTTGTTGGGTTGGTGCTGCTTAAGTATCATGTATGCCAATGCTTTTGAAATTTTGAAGTTTCCAGTGTTGCGTTCTATAGTGTCGGTGACGGCGATTAGTGAGGCTTCCAGGCACCGTCGGCGTCTGAGGTCTGGTTCGGTGAGAACGAGTTGTGCCTCGTTCCAGTTCATCAAATGCCCCGTGGAGTCTCTGTGGAGGACACAGGCGTACCTTACATCGTCTCTGTTAGAGGCATTTCGATGTTCATTCAGGCAGACCGCAAGATCTCTGCCTGTCTCGCCTACATATTTCTTGGGACAGAACCCACAGGGGATAGTGTAGACGCCTGCTGTAGAAGTTAGAGGTGTGGGGCTGCGTTTCGTAGTGAGGTCTTTGATAGATGATGTGTTTATGGTGGAAACGTTGATGTTACTCATAGCAAGTGCTCGGCGAGTATTCGTGGCAACATCGCCACATGGGAGTACTATGAACTGTTTAGGGGGCTGTTCCATGGGCGGTTTGTTGAGGATAGCTTGTGCCTAAGATATTATTAACAGTGTGAGGGGTTAGATACCGTTAAGGTGACATCGCGTTTCGTCGTGTTGGCGTGTCCTAGTGTAAACGCATTGAATCATCGTTATTAGCTGGATGTGAGTCTTGGATCACGCACAGTAAACCTGCGACATGATGGCCCTAATAAGCGAAGGGGACACATGCGAACCTCTACCGTCTACACAAAAGTAAATTGAATAAACTCGCTAAAATTTCTCTTTTTAAATCAAGACAGATTCTTCCACGCACAAAGCAGGATAAATATCTCCTCTTCCATGTCCCAGTTATGCTAAAATAGCAGCTCCGTATAGTTTATCCAAGACCTACAAAACCGACGCTCTGCTAAGGACCATTAATTAGTCACTGGGACCCTGTTCTTAAAGATTAAGCTGAAATTTAACGATACTGACAGGAGTAATCTGCAACTGTGATTGGGTGATCGCCTCAACTATGTTAAACGTATTAATGTGAGAAACAATTAACTCGCAAATCTGGACGTTACTTCTTTATTTACAAATGTACCTACGATTCAGGTTACTAACGTCATCGTAGGAAGGTCAATGACGAAGTTGATCAGTCTGTTCCAGCTAGCGATTTCGTTGATCATATTGAAGTGAATGTGAGTTTTGATTATTTTAAAGAACAATACATTTGAGGAACACTGCAGAAGGCCTACTGGCCCATACAAGTCAGGTCCTTATCAACACCACCCCTTCCCAAAGGTACCCATGAATTTACTCTCGTACCCACCACACCAATCAAACCCAGCCCCTCCCACTCATATATTTGCCCAATCTCATTTTAAAGCTACCCAGGATCCTAGCCTCTATTACCCTACTCGGAAGATTGTTCCGCGCATCGACAACTCTGCGTGGAGCAGTCTTCCAAGTACTGGTCTTCAGGTACAATACATTGAAGACCCACAGTGCGTACAGTAAACGGCTTACAGTGAGATGTGGTTCAGTAAAGCTGATGTGGCTTAATGAATTATCATGTGATACCATGAGAATAACGTAGCTCAGTGGTGACGTGTACTTAGCTCAGTGGTGACGTGTACTTAGCTCAGTGGTGACGTGTACTTAGCTTTGAGTGGTGACGTGTACTTAGCTCAGTGGTGACGTGTACTTAGCTCTGTGAAGACCTGTTTGTGTGCTCTCTGTGAATCTGAACCAGGATGCCCTCTCTTGAGCAGCTTTACCAGCAGCTGAGAGAAGAACTCAGAGTTGCTAAACTGGAGATACGGCGATTGACGGAGGAGAACAAGAGGATTCGTAGTAATCCTCCTGTTGTGAGTCCCCAGGTTAAGAGGGGAGCTTGGTCAGTGGCCGGGCAACATTGAACCAAGCTGAAGATTAAGAGAACGGTTGGAGAGCCAGAAACAACGAGAAACCAGAAGACTGCAGTGGAAACTTCCAACTCATTCTCGGTGCTACCTGACGAATGTGAGTGTTCTACTGGGAATGCCACAACGAGCACCAAGGAAGCATTGGCAGACGTGAGTGAGACATCCCTAGAAACCCCAACGAAGACCATCGAGAACGTCATGACGAATTCTACAGTGGTGACGTGTACTTAGCTCTGTGAAGACCTGTTTGTGTGCTCTCTGTGAATCTGAACCAGGATGCCCTCTCTTGAGCAGCTTTACCAGCAGCTGAGAGAAGAACTCAGAGTTGCTAAACTGGAGATACGGCGATTGACGGAGGAGAACAAGAGGATTCGTAGTAATCCTCCTGTTGTGAGTCCCCAGGTTAAGAGGGGAGCTTGGTCAGTGGCCGGGCAACATGGAACCAAGCTGAAGATTAAGAGAACGGTTGGAGAGGCAGAAACAACGAGAAACCAGAAGACTGCCGTGGAAACTTCCAACTCATTCTCGGTGCTACCTGACGAATGTGAGTGTTCTACTGGGAATGCCACAACGAGCACCAAGGAAGCATTGGCAGACGTGAGTGAGACATCCCTAGAAACCCCAACGAAGACCATCGAGAACGTCATGACGAATTCTACAAGTGGTGTAATGCTACCTGGCGAATGTGAGTCGACTACTCGGAGCATCACTACGGACGACGCCAAGGAAGGTAAAAACATTGTTGTTGTTGGGGATAGCCAGATTAGGTACATGGATAGGGCATTCTGTTTGAAGGATAGGAGTAGGAGGCAGAGAGTGTGTTTTCCTGGGGCTGGGATGAAGGATATTGTTAGCCGTCTGGATGACATCATGAGAGGTAATGGGAGCAATCCTATTATCTGTCTCAGTGCTGGAGGCAACGATGTTGGCAGACGTAGGAGTGAGGACCTGATTAGCAGGTATAGGTCAGCAATAGAGATAATTAGGAAGAAGGGTGGGAAACCTGTCATATGTGGCATTTTGCCAAGGAGAGGAGTTGGAAATGAATGGTTGTCCAGGGCAATTGGTGTCAATTGCTGGCTGGACAAATACTGTAAGGAAAATGCGGTAACATTCATTGACAACTGGGACCTCTTCTATGGCAGAAATGACATGTATGCCAGGGATGGGGTTCACTTGTCTAGGTGTGGGGTGGGAGCACTGGCCAACGCAGTGGAGGGAGCTGTTAGGTCTTTAAACTAGGAATAGTTAGTGGTATGGGTTTTGGCGGGAAAACTGTGAAGTCGCAGGGTAGTAACATGAGTACTAGGAGAACTAGTAATAGGCAAAATGAGGAGGATATTGGAAAGCCAGTGGCACTAATTGACAATGACAGTAATAGGTTTAGTGGAATAACAGAAAGGAGCAGGAAGGGTAAAGAGATAGGAGGGTCATTAAATATTTATTACACAAATAGTCGCAGTGCTAGGAATAAGATGGACGAGTTGAGACTAGTTGCTAGTGCAGGTAACATAGATGTATTTGCCATTACTGAGACGTGGTTTAATTCAAAAAGTCGGGACATGCCTGCAGAATGTCACATTCAGGGTTTTAAATTGTTCCAAGTAGATAGAAGTATCGGGAAGGGGGGTGGGGTGGCATTGTATGTCCGAGATCGCTTGAACTGTTGCATAAAAACGGGTATTAAGTCTGAAGTAACACATACAGAGTCTGTTTGGATAGAATTTTCAGAGGGGCATGAAAAATTAATTTTAGGTGTGATATACCGTCCCCCAAATTTAGATAGGGACCAGGGGAGACTACTATGGGAGGAAATTGTTAGGGCCACAAGGCACGATAATGTAGTAATTCTAGGAGACTTTAACTTTAGTCATATTGATTGGAATTTCTTGACTGGGAATTTAGAATCATACGATTTCTTAGAAGTAGTTCAGGATTGTTTTTTGAAGCAGTTTGTGACAGAACCTACAAGGGGTAATAACCTGCTTGACTTAGTTCTGGCAAACAATGAATCCCTTGTTAATAATTTAGAAGTCTCAGAGGAACTGGGTGCTAGCGACCACAAATCAATTACATGTAGAATTGAATGGAAGTATGATAGTAGGGATAACTCAGTAACAGTCCCAGATTTTCGCTTAGCAGATTACGATGGGCTTAGAGAACACTTATCATCTGTTGACTGGGGTAACGAAGAGAGCTATCAATATGACAGTTTTCTGAACACAATACATGCTGCTCAAAGAACGTTTATCCCTTATAAGGAAATTAGATCAAATAGAAATGACCCAAAATGGATGAATAATAGGCTGAAATATCTACTAGGACATAAGAAAGGAATTTATAGGCGTATCAAAAGAGGCGAGGGTCATCTTATAAATCAGTATATTGACATTAAGAGGGACATTAAAAAGGGGATAAGAAAAGCTAAAAGGGACTATGAAATTAAAGTTGCTAGGAATTCTAAAACTAACCCAAAAAGTTTTTTCCAGGTCTATAGAACAAAAGTCAGAGATAAGATAGGTCCCCTTAAAAATAACTATGGGCATCTTACTGACAAAGAGAATGAAATGTGCTCGATTTTAAATAATTATTTTCTCTCGGTTTTTACACAGGAAGACACTAATAATATTCCGGTAATTAATTTTTATAGTGGATCAGAAGAAGATAAATTATGTAACATCACAGTCACTAGTGAAATGGTTGTGAAGCAGATAGACAGACTGAAGCAAAATAAGTCACCGGGTCCTGATGAGGTTTTTTCAAGGGTTCTAAAGGAATGCAAAATGGAAGTCTGTGAACCATTAACTAATATTTTTAATTTATCTCTTCAAACAGGTGCAGTGTCTGATATGTGGAAGATGGCTAATGTAATTCCTATTTTTAAAACAGGGGACAAGTCGTTACCGTCAAATTACCGCCCAATAAGCCTGACCTCAATTGTAGGCAAATTACTAGAGTCAATTATAGCTGAGATTATAAGAAGCCATCTCGATAAGCATAGCTTGATTAATGATACTCAGCATGGATTCACAAGAGGCCGGTCTTGTCTAACTAATTTATTAACTTTCTTCAGTAAAGCTTTTGAGGCTGTTGACCACGATAAAGAATTTGATATTATTTACTTAGATTTTAGTAAGGCATTTGATAGAGTTCCGCACCAAAGACTGTTGAAGAAAGTAGCAGCTCATGGCATTGGGGGAAGGGTGCTCTCGTGGATCGAATCATGGCTCACAGACAGGAAGCAAAGAGTGTCCATAAATGGGGTTAAATCCGAGTGGGGATCAGTAACAAGTGGCGTTCCACAGGGATCAGTCTTGGGCCCGTTGTTGTTTATAATATATATCAATGATCTTGATGAAGGAATTACTAGTGATATGAGCAAATTCGCCGATGACACGAAGATAGGTAGGATAATTGATTCAAACGTAGATGTTAGGGAACTTCAGGAGGATTTAGACAAACTCTACTCTTGGTCAGAAAAGTGGCAGATGCAGTTCAATGTAGATAAATGCAAGGTTCTGAAGCTCGGGAGTGTCCATAACCCTAGCACTTATAAGTTAAATAATGTAGAACTTAACCATACAGATTGCGAAAAGGACTTGGGGGTTATGGTAAGCAGCAACCTTAAACCAAGACAGCAATGCCTAAGCGTACGTAATAAGGCAAATAGATTACTGGGATTTATATCAAGAAGTGTAAGCAACAGAAGTCCAGAGGTCATACTGCAGCTTTATACATCATTAGTAAGGCCTCACCTAGATTATGCAGCTCAATTCTGGTCTCCATATTACAGAATGGACATAAATTCGTTAGAAAACATTCAGCGTAGGATGACTAAATTAATACATAGCATTAGAAATCTTCCTTATGAAGAAAGATTGAAGACTCTTAAGTTACATTCACTTGTTAGACGAAGAATGAGGGGAGACCTGATCGAAGTGTATAAGTGGAAGATAGGTATTAATAAAGGGGATATTAACAAGGTCTTGAGGATATCTCTCCAAGAGAGAACCCGCAGTAATGGATTTAAATTAGATAAGTTTAGATTTAGAAAGGACATAAGAAAGTATTGGTTTGGAAATAGGGTAGTTGATGAGTGGAACAGTCTACCTAGTTGGGTTATTGAGGCTAGGACTTTGGGTAGTTTCAAATTTAGGTTGGATAAGTACATGAGTGGGAGGGGTTGGATTTGAGTGGGACTTGCACATCAGAGCTTATTTCTTGGGTAGCATTGAAAATTGGGTAGGTCAAATGTTTGTTAGTGGGATGAATTGTAAAGGACCTGCCTAGTATGGGCCAACAGGCCTGCTGCAGTGTTCCTCCTTTCTTATGTTCTTATGTTCTTATGTAGCATAATAAGATAGAATGTCGTACAATAATGGATGTCACGTGCTTCATTATGTGAGATGTGATAAAAATGCAGAATTTGGTGCTGCAGTGTGAGGGATATCATACAATGAGAGATTCGATAGATGAGAAATGTGATACATTGTGACAGACGATGCAAGTCAGTGAGAGATTGTTCTGCAGTGATATATGAAGTACAATGAGAAATGTGATAGTGTGATTGATTATGTGATACATTATGAAAGATGATGCAATTTAGATGTGCTAAATTGAAAATATTATGATGCAAAGATAAATAATATGATAAATTGGAAATTGATGTGAAACTAGAGATAATGTAAACCAACAGGAGATAATTTGAAAAAAATAATAGAAAATTATACAAAGTGAGAGATGTTTCAGTGTGAAATAATGAAAGATGTTACATAATAAAACAGTGATGTGATACAATGATAATTAATGTGACACAAAATATATAAATAAGATAGGTGGAGCTCCGATATTACATAGGAGAATAATAAAGAAGATAAATGGTGAAATTAATGAAAAATAAATTTTGTGGCGATGATAAATGTTTGCAGGCAGGAGGAACCTTGATGATTGAGTAGGATAAACATGACTGAAAGTGTTTATGCATTTGTTTTTAATACCTGGCAGAGATGCGTATAACGTGGGATTCGAACGCTTTTGTCTAAGGTGCGGGATGGTCATGCTATTAATCACACTACAAAGAGAGGGAAATATATTTTCGTCTGTTTATGACGTAAATGGTAGCGAGTGATCTGAAGACGACACAGGGTCAGAAATGATCCAAGTCAGTAAAGATTTAACGTAGGAATGAACGTTGTGGGAACAGGAAAAACAAATTACAAAGTGCCCTAAATCCTGCACAAGATAAGCAGCTTGTGGTTTATGTTCTTAGATAACGTTAAATCCGTGTTGGTTATTCAGTGGTTTATCACGACACAGGAAATAAACGTTATAGAAAGAGAGCCTCCATGGTATAGTTGTGAACATATAAAATATACTAATTCTTTTATTAGTTTTGAATATTTTATAAGGGAAAAATATATAATTTTGAGAGCGTGTAATTTATATGTGTGACTTTATGAGAGGTGGAATAAAGAGTTTGCTAGTAAAAGTTTAAATATTTTGTAGTTATAGATACTGGCAATCTATACTAAATCTGATTTTTCGATTCCAGCAGTATCTGCGAATATCTTAATATCGACTGACTTTCATTTAAATAATCAAATGTCAGTCATAAAATGGGTATAAAGTAGGAACAATACCCTTTAGAAATATAAATTTAGAGCTTGGCATGACATAAAATTATTTTAAAATATGGCATATTAGCCTAACGTAACGCCCAATAATTGGGTCTTTAGAAATAAATTTAGCAATGTATTGCAATGTAATAATGTAACTTACGAGCTCAATAACTAATGTAATCGTTACACTTGCACTATTAATATCGTTAACAAAATAAATATACGTATTTTTGTAAAGTTGTTAATTAAAAACTGTTTTGTTAAAAAATCACCAACAACTACTACTAATCACAATGTTTCATTCCAAAACCCATGACTCTTAACCAGCAACTTTTTCACATTTTTTATAAGGCTTTAATTCTCTGTTAGTTCTGCAACATGAAACGAACTACGCGACATTCACAGCAGCCATGTAACATTATAAAGTACTTTTTTTCTGCAGATTCATCGCCTAGTGTAGCAAATACACCTTATCACTCTTAGCAATTCCTAGTGTAGGAATTACACCGTATCACTCTCAGGATTGTCTGTCAAAATTAACGCCATTATCAGTTCACTAACCTCCCGGTTCTATTGATTTGGAGGTAAATCCTGACCATGATCCAGCCAAAATTAAACTCTGGACCTGTGGTATTTAGCAGTAGCTAATGTTTAACATGAAATGTTTCTGTGCTTGTGTCATGTTGCATGTGGTCTGCTCACGAAACTTGCGAGGCTTCAGGTCATCACGTATCTCATTCTCATCACCAGTACAATTACTCTGGAACAATATCCAGTGCATAATATTCACTCTTGAACTATATTCCTTGCAGTACACTCACTTTTGAACAATATTATGTGTAATTCGCCCACACTTTGAACAATATCGTGTGCCACACGCTAAAACTTTGATTAATAGTCAGTGCGACATACTTAGACATCGAACAATATCCCGTGCAGTACACTCGCACTTGAAACTTATCCCACACAGTATTCTTAATCTTGAACAATATCCCGAACACTACAATAACTCATGAAAATTATCCCTAGGAATACACTCGCCTTTGAACATTATTATGTGGTGTACGCTTACATGAGAAGAATATCTGGTGTAGTATACGGTGGAATCTCGTTTTTCGTCGAATTCGGTTTTCGACGACTCTTTTCATCAAAATATTGTCCCAGTTTTCGTTCATTACCTCCGTTTTCGCCAACAGTACCGAACGTGTCCGTCTGCCCAGCACGCATTCTGAGTCAGTTTGGCTTTGTATCTCGTCGAGTTAACATTACCCTACTCATTCATATGAAACATTTCATAATAATCCATTGTTTTATGTGCTTGTTTACTGAGTGCGACTGCTAAATAAGCCACCATGGGGCCAAAGAAGGTTCCGAGTGCCAGCCCTTTGATAAAGAAGGCAAGAAGAGAAACACGATAGAATTCAATGGTGGTAGTGGCTGGTAGTGATGGTGGTAGAGGCTGGTAGTGATGGTGGGAGAGAGAACCTCTTCTCCCTTTCCCCTCCTCACAGTCTTGAATAAGCAAACAAGAGTCTTCCATAAAGGTAAAAGTGATTTAAATGTTCATTTTTCCTATTTTATTAGTTCTTTATATTTATTTCTCATTGTTTTCTGTATGTAAAACTACAGTTATTCTCTGTAAAATGTAATTTTTTTTATATTTTTGGATATCTGGCAAGACGCCAAAACTTTGAACAGTATCTCCAGAAACACTCACTCCTGAACACGTTCATCACAGAACACTCACTCCTGAGCACGTTCATCACAGAACACTCACTCCTGAACACGTTCATCACAGAACACTCACTCCTGAACACGTTCATCACAGAACACTCACTCCTGAACACGTTCATCACAGAACACTCACTCCTGAACACGTTCATCACAGAACACTCACTCCTGAACACGTTCATCACAGAACACTCACTCCTGAACACGTTCATCACAGAACACTCACTCCTGAACACGTTCATCACAGAACACTCACTCCTGAACAAGTTCATCACAGAACACTCACTCCTGAACACGTTCATCACAGAACACTCACTCCTGAACAAGTTCATCACAGAACACTCACTCCTGAGCACGTTCATCACAGAACACTCACTCCTGAACACGTTCATCACAGAACACTCACTCCTGAACACGTTCATCACAGAACACTCACTCCTGAACACGTTCATCACAGAACACTCACTTCTGAACACGTTCATTACAGAACACTCACTCCTGAACACGTTCATCACAGAACACTCACTCCTGAACACGTTCATCACAGAACACTCACTCCTGAACACGTTCATCACAGAACACTCACTCCTGAGCACGTTCATCACATAACACTCACTCCTGAGCACGTTCATCACAGAACACTTACTCCTGAGCACGTTCATCACAGAACACTCACTCCTGAACACGTTCATCACAGAACACTCACTCCTGAACACGTTCATCACAGAACACTCCTGAACACGTTCATCACAGAACACTCCTGAACACGTTCATCACAGAACACTCACTCCTGAACACGTTCATCACAGAACACTCACTCCTGAACACGTTCATCACAGAACACTCACTCCTGAACACGTTCATCACAGAACACTCACTCCTGAACACGTTCATCACAGAACACTCACTCCTGAACACGTTCATCACAGAACACTCACTCCTGAGCACGTTCATCACAGAACACTCACTCCTGAACACGTTCATCACAGAACACTCACTCCTGAACACGTTCATCACAGAACACTCACTCCTGAACACGTTCATCACAGAACACTCACTCCTGAACACGTTCATCACAGAACACTCATTCCTGAACACGTTCATCAAAGAACACTCACTCCTGAGCACGTTCATCACAGAACACTCACTCCTGAGCACGTTCATCACAGAACACTCCTGAGCACGTTCATCACAGAGCACTCACTCCTGAACACGTTCATCACAGAACACTCACTCCTGAGCACGTTCATCACAGAACACTCACTCCTGAGCACGTTCATCACAGAACACTCACTCCTGAGCACGTTCATCACAGAACACTCACTCATGAACACGTTCATCACTGAACACTCACTCATGAACACGTTCATCATAGAACACTCACTCCTGAACACGTTCATCACAGAACACTCCTGAACACGTTCATCACAGAACACTCACTCCTGAGCACGTTCATCACAGAACACTCACTCCTGAGCACGTTCATCACAGAACACTCACTCTGGACACGTTCATCACAGAACACTCACTCCTGAACACGTTCATCACAGAACACTCACTCCTGAGCACGTTCATCACAAAACACTCACTCCTGAGCACGTTCATCACAGAACACTCACTCTGGACACGTTCATCACAGAACACTCACTCCTGAACACGTTCATCACAGAACACTCACTCCTGAGCACGTTCATCACAGAACACTCCTGAACACGTTCATCACAGAACACTCCTGAACACGTTCATCACAGAACACTCCTGAACACGTTCATCACAGAACACTCCTGAGCACGTTCATCACAGAACACTCCTGAGCACGTTCATCACAGAACACTCCTGAACACGTTCATCACAGAACACTCCTGAACACATCACAGAACACTCGCTCTTGAACACGTTCACTACAGGACACACTCCTGAGCACTGCAAAGGACAGTACACTCACATTAAAACAATATTCTGTGGAGTATGCTTACTATCGAACAATATTCCTTGCAATTCACTCCATCCTGTGCAATTTTCCGTGCAATACACTCATTCTTGAACAATATCCGGTGTAATGCGTTGACTTCTGGAACATAATCTAGCTCGTGGAACAACACTTTCCCTCTTGATTGGGGGGTTTATGCCCACTCTCGGAACAGCATTCAGTGCATTACGCCCACATCCCGTGCTAGACGCTCATGCTTGGAACAACATCCAGAGCAGCATGCTGACACGTTAACGATTTCCCAAGCAATGGTCTGACGCTTGGAACAAAATAGTGAAATACGTTCACACTTGGAACAATATCCTGTGCAGTATGCGCACACTTGGGACAATATCCCTTGCAATACGCTCACAATTCTTTGGTCAACTGTTGCCAGTATAACGTACTGACCATAACCGTCTCCACTGGCCATATTGATTTTCATTACCCAATAATAACGCTGAGAGAGTTTCCTTGACCGTCTTGGCCAGTGTCAATATGTGTCTTCCTTGACCGTCCTGGACACAGTCAACATGTATTTTTGTCTGTAAAATTCATTATTCATATAAAATTATGAAATCAGTAAACTCACATTTACCATCTTAGGTAGTGTTGGCAAATATTAAAGTTCCTGCCAACACTTTAGTTTATAGAAATAAGTGAAATTTGTGTTTTGTGGATGCTCACTGATTTTATTATTCTTAAAATAAGCCTAATAAGCTTAGATGTTCACACACTTACTTACAAAAATCGCTACATTCACACTAGCATACAAAAATACACACACACACGCGCGCGCACACACACACACACACACACACACACACACACACACACACACACACACACACACACACACACACACACACACACACACACACACACACACTGACAGGAAAACCAGTACAAGAAATGATGGACTATGCGACAACAAAATACAAGGAGGCAGAGGAGAGGTTTGTTTCCAAGGGAAACAGAAATAATGGGAAGAACAGAACGAGTCCTTGGTTCACCCAAAGGCGTAGGGAGGCAAGAACTAGGTGTACTAGAGAATGGAAAAGGTACAGAAGACAGAGAACTCAGGAAAATAAAGAGATTAGCCGAAGAGCGAGAAACGAATATGCACAGATAAGGGAGGCTCGACGACAATATGAAAATGATATAGCATCGAAAGGCAAGTCTGACTCGATGCTGTTGTATAGCCACATCAGGAGGAAAACAACAGTTAAGGACCAGGTAATCAGACTGAGGAAGGGTGATGGGGAGTTCACAAGAAACGACCGAGAGGTATGTGAGGAGCTCAACACTTGATTAAAAGAAGTATTTACACCGGAAACCAGTAGGACCCCAGGAAATCAGAACAGGGGGGAACAACAAGTGCTGGATGAGGTACACATAACCAAGGAGGAGGTGAAGTTATGTGAACTTGACACCTTAAAGGCAGTGGGACCAGACAACATCTCTCCGTGGGTCCTAAGAGAGGGAGCAGAGATGCTGTGTGTGCCATTAACAAAGATCTTCAACACATCCATTGAAACTGTGCAACTCCCTGAGGTATGGAAGATGACAAATGTAGTCCCAATTTTTAAAAGGGGAGACAATCAGGAGGCATTAAACTACAGACCTGTATCACTAACGTGTATAGTATGCAAAGTCATGGAGATGATCGTCAGGAGGAGAGTGGTGGGGCACCTGGAAAGAAACAAGAGTATAATTGACAACCAGCACGGTTTCAGGGAAGGAAAATCCTGTGCCACAAACCTACTGGAGTTTTATGACAAGGTGACAGAAGTAAGACAAGAGAGAGAGGGGTGGATCGACTGCATTTTTTTGGACTGCAAGAAGGCCTTCGACACAGTTCCTCACAAGAGGTTACTCCAAAAGCTAGAGGATCAGGCACATATAACAGGAAAGGCACTACAATGGATCAGAGAATACCTGACAGGGAGGCAGCAACGAGTCATGGTACGTGACGAGGTGTCAGAGTGGGCGCCTGTGACAAGCGGGGTTCCACAGGGGTCAGTCCTAGGACCTGTGCTGTTCTTGGTATATGTGAATGACATAACGGAAGGGATAGACTCAGAAGTGTCCTTGTTTGCAGATGATGTGAAGTTAATGAGAAGAATCAAATCAGACGAGGATCAGGCAGGACTACAAAGAGACCTGGACAGGCTACAAGCCTGGTCCAGCAACTGGCTCCTTGAGTTTAACCCTGCCAAATGAAAAGTCATGAAGATTGAGGAAGGGCAAAGAAGACCGCAAACACAATATAGTTTAGACGGCCAAAGACTGCAAACCTCACTCAAGGAAAAAGATCTGGGGGTGAGTATAACACCGAGCATATCTCCTGAGGCACACATCAATCAGATAACTGCTGCAGCCTACGGGCGTCTGGCAAACCTACGGATAGCGTTCCGATACCTCAGTAAGGAATCGTTCAAAACTGTATACCATTTACTTCAGGCCCATACTGGAGTATGCAGCACCAGTTTGGAACCCACACCTGGTGAAGCACGTCAAGAAATTAGAGAAAGTACAAAGGTTTGCAACAAGACTAGTCCCAGAGCTAAGGGGATTGTCCTACGAAGAAAGGTTGAGGGAAATCGGCCTGACGACACTGGAGGACAGGAGGGTCAGGGGAGACATGATAACGACATATAAAATACTGCGCGGAATAGACAAGGTGGACAAAGACGGGATGTTCCAGAGATGGGACACAAAGGTCACAATTGGAAGTTGAAGACTCAGATGAATCAAAGGGATGTTAGGAAGTATTTCTTCAGTCATAGCCTAGAAAGTGACGTAGTGGAGGCGGGAACCATACATAGTTTTAAGGCGAGGTTTGATAAAGCTCATGGAGCAGGGAGAGAGAAAACCTAGTAGCAATCAGTGAAGAGGCGGGGCCAGGAGATGTGACTCGACCCCTGCAACCACAAATAGGTGAGCACACACACACACACACACACACACACACACACCGGCGGGAGCAACAGCATCACTCAGTGCTCACGGGTTTTGGATTCTTTCTGGCCTACCCAATGATTTGAAGGGATCATTTAAAGTGTTAGGCGTCAGTGAACAAGTCGAGAAGTGAAATTCAAGCTGCCTAAACCAGAAAAGGGAGGCGAGCTCTACAATTTATATAATTATCAAAGTGAAATCAGTGCCAGAAATGGGGAGGCAGGAGACCTAGAGTGGGGTATAGGCAGTGTTACCAGAATGAAAGCGTCCAACTGGTTAGTAAAGTGATAGCTATGTGGTTCACCTGGTCAGTAAAGTTCCTATCTTGATAGTGTAGTGCAAGACGATAGTGTATTAGATAATATGCAAATCTAGTGCTGTAATTGAAGCACTGGAAATGGGATTAAAACACATTTGGGGAAGAAATTGAAGTGGAACCAGGGGTCACGAGTGCTCCACGAGTCTCAACGCTGCCAGCGCAAGTACTATGCTAAGCATTGTATTATGTCTGGGGTTGGTTGTAGAGTCTAGGTCCCGCCAACTGTAACGTGAGGAGGTATTCTCTGTTTGAGCAAGGAATAGGATAATAACCAGTAATAACTGGTACTTAAATCCAGAAGTCAGGGTGGGTAGTCAGGTGCATCTATTAGACTAGTGCTCACTGGGAAGTGCAATAAGTGGAGACGGTAGCATTACTAGGAAACAGAGCTGTCTAGTAAACGCAAGTTGGGACTACAAATTCGAGTCTGTTGTGTAGATTTTATTAGGCCACAATAACAGTATATACAAACAAGGGCTTGCGAGTGTACCCGACTGAGTTGTGTGTACACTCGCAGCAGGCATCCCGTTCAGTCACTTTACAACCGTACACCCCAACCCACCCACCAACTACCAGGCACTAACCCACCGCCTACCACACACACTCCATCATACTATCCTGCACTTGTGCACTCCTTCACACTATCATACTCTTTCACACTCACCCACTCTCACATCCACACCCAAACACACACACACACACACACACACACACACACACACACACACACACACACACACACACACACACCTACACACCTACACACCTACACACCTACACACCTACACACACACAACAGGTCTAGTGTCTAATCGACATGTGCCTAGGACAAAATGGTAACTAACTAACCTACCTAGTAGCGATCAGTGAAGAGGCGGGGCCAGGAACTCGGACTCGACCCCCGCAACCTCAACTAGGTGAGTACACACACACTGTGTATGTTAGGCCCTTACTGGAGTATGCAGCACCAGTCTGGAACCCACACCTGGTCAAGCACGTCAAGAAGTTAGAGAAAGTACAAAGGTTTGCAACAAGGCTAGTTCCAGAGCTCAGGGGAATGTCGTACGAGGAAAGGTTGAGGGAAGTCGGATTGACGACACTGGAGGACAGAAGGGTCAGGGGAGACATGATAGCGACATACAAGATTCTGCGGGGAATAAACAAGGTGGACAGAGAGAGGATGTTCCAGAGAGGGGACACAGAAACAAGGGGTCACAATTGGAAGCTGAAGACTCAGACGAGTCACAGGGACGTTAGGAAGTATTTCTTCAGTTATAGAGTCATCAGGAAGTGGAATAGCCTAGCAAGTGAAGTAGTGGAGGCAGGAGCCATACATAGTTTTAAGAAGAGGTATGACAAAGCTCAGGAAGCAGAGAGTGAGAGGGCCTAGTAGCGATCAGTGAAGAGGCGGGGCCAGGAGCTGAGTCTCGACCCCCGCAACCACAATTAGGTGAGTACAATTAGGCGAGTACACACATACACACAGGGGCCAGGAGCTGAGTCTCGACTCCTGCAACCAGAAATCACTCTGTTCCTCTCACTTCCTCTCCCCCTCCCTCTTACTCTCCTACCTTCCACTCTATCACATTCTCTCCTCTCACTATCTAGCTATCTATCTCCCTCTCTCTTCCTCTCCTCTTCCTCTCCTCTTCCTCTTCACCTTCCACTCATCTTCCTTCTTCTTATCTTCCCCTGTCTACTCCCTCCACCCCTCTCCTCACTAGCCTTTCTCTCACTTCCTCTCCCCCTTCGCTCCCTGCACCCCCCTATCCTTCCCCCATCTTTCTACCCCTCTGCCACTGTCTCATCCCTCCCACCTCTACGCACACACACATGCACACCTCCCACCTACACACACACACACACACACACACACACACACACACACACACACACACACACACACACACACACACACACACACACACACAGATAACTGCTGCAGCATACGAGCGCCTGGCAAACCTACGGATAGCGTTCCGATACCTCAGTAAGGATTCGTTTAAGACTCTGTACACCATCTACGTCAGGCCCATACTGGAGTATGCAGCACCAGTTTGGAATCCACACCTAGTCAAGCACGTCAAGAAATTAGAGAAAGTGCAAAGGTTTGCAACAAGACTAGTCCCAGAGCTACGGGGATTGTCCTATGAAGAAAGGTTGAGGGAAATCGGCCTGACGACACTGGAGGCCAGGAGGGTCAGGGGAGACATGATAACGACATATAAAATACTGCGCGGAATAGACGAGGTGGACAAAGACGGGATGTTCCAGAGATGGGACACAGACACAAGAGGTCACAATTGGAAGTTGAAGACTCAGATGAATCAAAGGGATGTTAGGAAGTATTTCTTCAGTCATAGAGTAGTCAGGCCATGGAATAGCCTAGAAAGTGATGTGGTGGAGGCAGGAACCATACATAGTTTTAAGGCGAGGTATGATAGAGCTCATGGGGCAGGGAGAGAGAGGACCTAGTAGCAATCAGCGAAGAGGCGGGGCCAGGAGCTGTGACTCGACCCCTGCAACCACAAATAGGTGAGTACAAATAGGTGAGTACACACCTCCCACCTCCTCGCACGCGCACATATGTACACACGCGCACGCTCTCCTCCACTTCCTCTTCATCTTCCTCCCCTCTTTCTCTCGCTCTTTCCCCTTGCTTATCCTTCACTTCCTTTCTCCCTCTCTCCTCTCTCCTTGTACCCCCTAATCTCTCTCCTCCTCTGCCAGTGTCCCCCCTCCCACTCTATATCCCTCTCTCCCCTCCCTAACTCCTTCCCCCTTTCCTTCCCTACAACAAACACCCACCTCAAAATACATAAGCTCTTCTTTCTGTGGTTAAAAAAATATTGGTTACCAAAGAGCAGGACGGAAAACCAGGGGTCTGGTGGATGAATCTGGGAGGCAGAGGCCACAAAAAGGGAGGAAGAGTGAGGAAGCTAGAAGAGCTCGGCAAGAAAATGGAAGAGGATAGCTGCAGAGAGCATGAAATGGGAGGAAGGAAAGGAAAGGAAGAAAACAATGAGACCTGATATGTGACTAGGTGTCAGAATGGGCACCTGTGACGAGCTGAACTCCACAGGGGTCAGTCCGAGGACCGGTGCTGTTTCTAGTATATGTGAGTGGCATCACAGAAGGGATAAATTTAGAAGTGTTCCTGTCAGCAGATGATGTGAAGCTAATGAGGAGAATTCAATCGGATGAGGATCAGGCAGGACTACAAAGGGATCTGGATATGCTGCAAGACTAGTCCAGCAACTGGCTCCTAGAGTTTAACATCATGAAGTGTAAAGTCATGAAGACTGGGGAAGGGTAAAGAAGACTGCAGACAGAGTACAGGCTAAGGGGGTCTAAGACTGTAAACCTCACTCAAGGAAAAGGATCTTGGGGTGAGTATAACACCAAGCACATTTCCTGAGGTGCATATCAACGAAATAACTCCTGCAGCATATTGGCGCCTGACAAACCTAAGAATAGTGTTTCAAAACCTCAGTAAGGAATCTTTCAAAACTCTGTACACGTGTACTTCAGGCCCATATTAGAGTATGCTGCACCAGTATGGAACCCACACTTGGTGAAGCAAGTCAAGAAATTAGAGAAAGTGCAGATGTTTGCAGCAAGACTAGCCCGGAGCTAAGGGGTATGTCCTACGAGATGTTGAGGGAAATCGATCTGACGACACTAGAGGGCAAGAGTGACAGGGGTACATGATAACGACATATAAAATGCTGAGAGGAATTGACAGGATGTTTCTAAGATGGGACACAACACCAAGGGCTGTGGAAGTGGAATAGTCTGGAAAATGTAGTGGAGGCAGGATCCATAAATAGCTTTAAGAAGAGGTATGATAAACCTAATGGAGTAGGGAGAGAGTGGACCTAGTGGCGTCCAGTGAAGAGGCGGGGACAGGAGCCATGACTTGTCCTCTACAACTACAGTTAAGTGAGAACAATTAGTTGGGTAAGTATATATATATATATATATATATATATATATAAATTAGGAAAAGGTGTGGAGTTAATAAAAGTATTAGTCAGAGGGCAGAAGAGGGGTTGTTGAGGTGGTTTGGTCATTTAGAGAGAATGGATCAAAGTAGAATGACATGGAAAGCATATAAATCTATAGGGGAAGGAAGGCGGGGTAGGGGTCATCCTCGAAAGGGTTGGAGAGAGGGGGTAAAGGAGGTTTTGTGGGCAAGGGACTTGGACTTCCAGCAAGCGTGCGTGAGCGTGTTAGATAGGAGTGAATGGAGACGAATGGTACTTGGGACATGACGATCTGTTGGAGTGTGAGCAGGGTAATATTTAGTGAAGGGATTCAGGGAAACCGGTTATTTTCATATAGTCGGACTTGAGTCCTGGAAATGGGAAGTACAATGCCTGCACTTTAAAGGAGGGGTTTGGGATATTGGCAGTTTGGAGGGATATGTTGTGTATCTTTATATGTGTATGCTTCTAAACTGTTGTATTCTGAGCACCTCTGCAAAAACAGTGATAATGTGCGAGTGTGGTGAAAGTGTTGAATGATGATGAAAGTACTTTCTTTTTGGGGATTTTCTTTCTTTTTTGGGTCACCCTGCCTCGGTGGGAGACGGCCGACTTGTTGAAAAAAAAAATATATATATATATATATAATACACACACACACACACACACACACACACACACACACACACGCGCAGATGCTATACTGTATACAAGGGCCCTATCAGACCTACATGGGGCCAAGGCAAAGATGAGCACACAAATGAGAGGTCTGAAGACAATGAAGAGGGTATGACATATGAAGAGACTCTACCAGACACCTGCAGGGGCCAGGAACAGCTGAGTAGGAAAGACAGTCCACTGAGCATAGGGGCCTCAGCCAGGTAAGGGATTGAAGGAACACTCCAGCGGAAGGAACTGAAAAACCTTAGAGGACGCAGTGGGAAGACGAAAGGGTGAGATTAGTTTTTGTCTACTGAAGTTGAAGGGGAAACCCACGATGAAAGGAAACAGGAGAAAGAAGTGATTGAAGGTATCAGGAAAACAAAGGTGAGAGCGACATGACCCAGGTGCAGATTTTTGGAGAATTGGGTGATTTGCAAGGGGACGGAAACGGCCTCTCAAAGTAATTTTCAAGGCAGAATCAACTCGAACCATGATTCTGAAGGAGAAAGCACAACTGAGAGACAAGAGTACCAGAGTGTGTACTTCGATCGATACAGAACACTGGAGGAAAGGATGATACTGAAAGAGAGAGTACAAAAACGAAAGGAGGAACGAGAAGAAATGACAAAGACGAGCAGAAGAACCCAGATACAGATGGAAGGGCAAACACACCCTCCTGAAACACTTGCAGAAGGACTCCAACCACGACAACTTCAAGGCAACTGAACAATCTAAACTGACACTGACACACACACTGATCCCTCTGTCCCCACCCCCCACACCACAAACCCCACCCCTACAGTAACCCCCTATGGGAACTCTACCCCCACTGCAACCCCCCATAGGCCCCCACCAGGGCTTCCGATCCCCCAACCTCAATCTTCTCCCAGGATCACAGTTTTAGAAAAGAAGTTGAAGGTTTGGTACACGAACGCGGATGGAAAAACGAATAAATATGAGGAGTGGCATGAAAGACTCAACGAGAAGTCCCCAGACATCATAGCAGCCACAGAAACGAAACTCACTGAGACAATAACAGAGGCAGTCTTCCCACCAGGATATCAGATCCTGAGGAAAGATAGAAGGAGCAGAGAGGGGAGGAGGGGTTGCACTGCTTGTAAAAAAACCGATGGAGACTTGAGGAAATGGAAGGCATGGACGAGATTGGAGGAAGGGATTACCTAGTAGGTACACTTCAGTCTGGGGAACATAAGGTAGTCATTGTAGTAATGTATAATCCCCCACAGAACTGCAGGAGGCCAAGAGAGGAATATGAAGAGAGCAACAGAGCAATGGTGGACACGCTCCAGGAGGTTCAGTGGGACAGAGAATTGGTAGGAAAGTCAGTAAATGAATAGATGAGAATACGTAACAACAAAATGCAAGGAGGCAGAGGAAAGTTTTGTTCCCAAGGGCAGTAGAAATAATGGGGAGACCAAAGCGAGTTCTTGGTTTACCTGAAGGGGTAGGGAGGTAAAAACTAAGTGCACCAGAGAATGGAAAAGGTACAGGAGGCAAAGGACCCAGGAAAATAGAGAGATTAGTCGAAGAGCCAGAAACTAGTATGCACAGATGAGGGAAGCCGAGCGACAGTATGAAACCGACATAGGATTGAAAGTCAAGTCTGACCCGAAACTGCTGTATAGCCACATCAGGAGGAAGACAACAAGAGACATCAGGAGGAAGACCAGGTGATCAGGCTGAGGAAAGAAGGTGAGGAACTCACCAGAAACGATCAAGAGGTACATGAGCTCAACATGAGATTTAAGGAAGTACTTACAGTGGAGACAGGAAGGCCTCTGGGTGGACAGAACACAGGGGGACACCAACAAGGAATGTACCAACAAGTGTTGGATGACATACGCACAACTGAGGAGGAGGTTAAGAAGCTGCTAAGGGACCTTGATACCTCAAAGGCAATGGGACCAGACATCTCTCCGTGGGTCCTTAGAGAGGGAGCAGAAGTGCTGTGTGTGCCACTAACCACAATCTTCAACACATCCCTTGAAACTGGGCAGCTACCTGAGGTATGGAAGACAGAAAATGTACCCATTTTTAAAAAAAAAGAAAGCAGGCACTAAACTATAGACCAGTGGTGGAGCACCTGGAATGGAACAAGATTATAAAAGCCAACCAGCACGGATTTATGGAAGGCAAATTCTGTGTCACATACCTTCTGGAGTTTTATGATAAAGTAACAGAAGTCAGACATGAGAGAGAGGGGTGGGTTGATTGCATCTTCTTGGACTGCAAGAAGGCCTTTGACACAGTTCCTCACAGGAGATTAGTGCAGTAGAGGATCAGGCGCGTATAACAGGAAGGGCACTGCAATGGATCAGAGAATACCTGACAGGGAGGCAACAACGAGTCATGGTACGTGATGAGGTATCACAGTGGGCACCTGTGACGAGCGGGGTCCCACAGGGGTCTGTCCAAGGTCCGTTGCTATTTCTGGTATATGTGAATGACATGACGGAAGCGTCCCTGTTTGCAGATGATGGGAAGTTAATGAGGAGAATTAAATCAGATGAGAATAAGGTAGGACTTCAATGACTCCTGGTCCAGCAACTGGCTTCTCGAATTTAACCCCACAAAATGCAAAGTCATGAAGATCGGGGAAGGGCAGAGAAGACTGCAGACGACGGAGTATAGGCTAGGTGGCCAAAGACTGCAAACCTCACTCAAGGAGAAAGATCTTGGGGTGAGTATAACACGTCTCGGGAAGCACACATCAACCAGATAACTGCTGCAGCATATGGGCGCCTGACAAACCTGAGAATAGCACTCCGATACCTTAGTAAGGAATCGTTCAAGACACTGTACACCGTGTACGTCAGCATCAGTTTGAAACCCACACCTGGTCAAGCACGTCAAGAAATTAGAGAAAGTGCAAAGGTTTGCAACAAGGCTAGTTCCAGAGCTAAGGGGTTTGTGCTACGAAGAAAGGTTAAGGGAAATAGGCCTGATGACACTGGAGGACAGGTGGGTTAGGGAAGACATGATGTACAAAATTTTGCGAGAGATAGGTTGGACAGAGACAAGATGTTCCAGAGATGGGACACGGAGACAGGGGGTCACAATTGGAAATTGAAGACTCAGATGAGTCAGTGGGATGTTAGGAAGTATTTCAGTCTCCGAGTTGTCAGGAAATGGAATAGTCTGGAAAGTGAGGTAGTGGAGGCAGGAACCATACATAGCTTTAAGCGAGGTATGACAAAGCTCATGGAACAGGGAGAGGACCTAGTAGTGATCAGTGAAGAGACGGGGCCAGGAGCTGAGTCTCGACCCCTGCAATCACAAATAAGTGAGTACAAATAGGTGAGTACAGACACACACAGCTCATGGTGCAGGGAGATTGACCCAGTAGCGACCAATGAAGAGGCGGGGCCAGGAGCTATGAATCGACCCCTGCATCTACAACTAGGTGAGTACACACACACACACATACAGAAACAAACACACACACACACACACACACATACACACACACATACACACATACACACACATACACACACACACACACACACACACACACACACACACACACACACACACACACACACACACACACACACACACACACACACACACACACACACACACATACACACACATATACATATATTCAGACAAACCTAACCTAACACATTAGCTCATAAATCCTCCCCCACCACACACACATTTACACAAAGCTGAAGGAGCTAGAGCATCCTAACAGGATAAAAAGAATGGGTTCTCAAAAGGGAGGGCATAAAGGCAAGGGAACCGTGGATGGCTGGTCTGAAAAGGAGGAATGGGTAAAATTGCTCAAGAATAAAATGAAACAATAATGGGAAAAAGGTTAAATGAGCTTTGTAATAACATGTTACAGAAGATATCTGTAGAGAGCAAGAATTGAGAATCACGAGCTGTAGTAGCTGAGGCAAAGATACAGAGACTGGAGGAAGAAATGGATATGCTGAAGGATATAAAGATGTCCTGAAGGAGCAAGGTGATTGAAATGGGAACATAAGCAGGGAGTGATGGGACTGAAGGAGTTGATGGAGCTAAGAAGTCTTTTTCAGTAGTAATATCAGGCCATCAGGGTGTCTGTGAGATACGGGAAACAACAGAGGAGATGCTTAAATCAGATCCAGAGATGTGGAGTGAAAACAAATCAGAAGAAGAGAGGGAGAGGTCAATAATTATTCATGGGCTTCAGGAGGCTGAAGGGAAGACCTCTGACGAATGAAAGCAATGGGAGGAAACAGAGACTAGGAACATTGCAATAACAGGAGAGGAGGATATGTCTCAGGTAGAAAATTTTCACAGACTTGGGATGGGGGGGTATTCGAGGAAAAAAATCGACCAATCAAATTGACATTCAAGACAGAAGTGGTACAGATCAGGATACTTCAACAGAAGCCGCTGTTAAAGGTCTCTCAAGATTATCAACAAGTGTACCTCAATCGAGACAACTCGAAAGGAAAGGGAACAACTGAAAGTGAGAGCAAGACCAAACCAGAGAAAGGAAAGAGAGACAGGACAGGCAACGATAGACAGTAAAGCTCAGCCTTTGAGGGAACATCAAACACAAATGCTTACAGAAACCCTTCAACCCCTGTCACCACATATCAACCAAAGACAATAACCAGAAACAAACCACACTCCATAGCCCCCACTTCCCTAAGCACTAATTTCACAATCATAGCAGCCTTCCATAATATCCTGCCCTGCCTCCCACCCTCCCAGTCTGCACCTTCGTCTTCCATCTCCCAAAATACAGTAATAGAAAGGAAGCTAATGGTATGGTACACCAATACAGATGGAATAACAAATAGTGATTGGCAAGAACAAATCATTGATGCATCACCTGACATCATAGCACTAACAGAGACAAAACTTACAGGGATGATAACAGATGCAATCTTTCCACCTGGATATCAGATTATAAGGAAAGACAGAGAGAACAGATCGGGGGGGGGGGGGAGGGGGGAGTAGCACTGCTCATCAAAAACCAATGGAGTTTTGAGGAAATTGGAGAAATGGAAAGAAAGGAAACAAACGACTTCATTGTAAGAACACTTGAGACTGGGGGTCCAAAGGTGATGATAGCAGTGATGTATAACCCACCACTAAACAGCAGAAGGACAAGAATTGACAATGTGGACAGGGATCGAATGTTTCAGAGATGGGATACAGGAACAAGGGAACGCAATTGGAAGATGGAAACGAAGATGAGTCATAGGGATGTTAGGAAGTATTTCTTTAGCCTTAGTGTTGTCAGGAAGTGGAATAATCTGAAGAGTGAAGTAGTGGAAGCAAGTTCCGTGCATAGCTTTAAGCAGAGGTACGATAAAACTCATGGAGCAGAGAGAGAGTGATTAGGTATCGACCAGTGAAGACGCGGGGCCAAGAGCTATGACTCGACCCCTGCAACCACATATAGGTGAGTACATACTCACCTTGAGTAGTACAGATATTGAGGACATCACATGTAAGACCCCTCGGGGCCAATGACCACGTGGTTCTCAGCTTCGAATACGTAATAGAATTACAAGTGGAGAGGGAAGCAGGAAGGACAGGACGAACGAAGGAAAACTACGAGAGAGGGGACTACAGAGGCCTGAGGAATTTCCTGCACGAGGTTCAGTGGGACGGAGCACTGGCAGGGAAGTCAGTAAACGAGATGATGGGATATGTGACAACAATATACAAGGAAACTGAGGAGAGATTTGTACCCAAGAGTAACAGAAATAACGAGAAGGCCAGGATGAGCCCTTGGTTCACTCACAGGTGTAGAGAGGCCAAAACCAAGTGTGCTAAAGAATGGAAGAAATATTGAAGGCAAAAGACCCAGGAGAATAAGGAGACCAGTAGTAGAGCCAGAAATGAATATGCACAAACCCCACCCCTCAGGTACCTATCCCCTCACAGTTACCTCTCCCCTCAGAGCGATCCCTCCTATTCACCGTGACTTCAACTCTCACGCTCACCCTTCACTATGACCCCCGCCATTCACAGTGGCTCTTCACCACCTCACGGTGACCCCGCCATTCACAGTGACTCTTCACCACCTCACAGTGACCCCGCCATTTACAGTGACCCTTCACAGCAAATAGTCCGTTGAATCAAGGTGAATTTCACAGACCAATCAGATATCAGTATATTTCCGCTGTAGCTAGACTAACATATTGTGTATGGTGCAGCTCTTTTCTGTCTCCTTTTTTAGCTTTGCCAGTGTGCTTGACAATATTCATCTATTTTCCTAAGTCCTCATTCACTCAGGTAACTGTTATGATCACGTCTCGCACTAGTAGTATAAGCAATAGTCTGGAAACTGGCTCACCGGCACCAACTTGGGACTTAATGAAAAAGTGTCACGAGATTAACTTGGTTGTCAGTTGTAATATTAACTTTTTTGTGAAGTTTTGTACATATATTTTGGGAATATTTTTAATTTTTTTTCTGCATCTCGACAGTAACTTCAAAACCTGGGACTCCCCCCCCCCAAAAAAAAAAAAAAAAAAAAAAAAAACTTTAACTATAATTTAAAATAATATCAGTCTTCTTAGAAAGTTTGAATTTAACACTTATTGTGAAATGTTTTGCGATTTATACTGAAAAATATATTAGATCGCTTATCATGGCGTAGTCTAACAATCACATTAAGTAGTGATGTTCAGCTCTATTACAAGGCCCAATTATTAATGAAATTTGAGGCGTTCCAATGTTGTGAAGTCCACCTCGAGGGCCGGACACATTTACCGCAAACCTTAACTGTAATTCATAAAGTTAATCTCCAGCTCCTGGGACTTGTGAGGGTGCTGAGTTACGACTGCTTGTTCCTAGGAGTGAGTTTTACTTAAGATCAAGAAATGTTGATAAGGCTGAAGTTATCAGGAATGGGGGATACTTCTCTTGTTTACACAAGGATCTAAATACACCCACAGTGGTTCCTTCAGCAATTATAAAAAGTAGCGAGGTAACTTTGGTTTTTCGGCTAAATAGTAATATGAGTATTAGTTCGCTCATATTTTCTTAACTGTACAGTCACAGTTTTCATTCCAAGGAGAAATATTTTCACCTTTCAAGACACGACTAAATTGTTGTATCTTGAACCCTTAACAATTTCGTTTAAAAAGAAAGTTTCCTTTTTAAGATCACTTGAATAATTTGCTCTTTGACTGTCTTTCAAATATCTGGTACAAAACCCGTTTACAGCGGTTTATAAGGCTGTTCCAGGATTATCAGCGGTTTATAAGGCTGTTCCAGGATTATCAGCGGTTTATAAGGCTGTTCCAGGATTATATACAGATCCTTGATATCAATTTGTCAGGTTTTGAGGATTTATTTTGCTTCTGTTGATGTTGTCGTTTGAAAACTGTTTCTTGTTGATTAAGATATTATATAATATTTATTTCGCCGAATCAACTGACATCATTTATTCTGGAATTTAATTTGTCTTGTGTAAAAACAAAAATGAAATGTAAACAGAATGCATTTCTTTCTCGTTGTTCGTAATCAGAAAAGAGTTTGATTTAAACAGGTTTGTTCTGTACCTAATTTTTGTCGTATATGTTGGAAAGTATCCCCTTGGGATTTAACATGGATTCCCTTGCAACTCTGACTTCGTATTCTCGTGTAGATTTTCGTTTCAGTTTTTTTTACCTCTCGCAAAATCAATATTCAGGATTCTGAAGTTATAATTCTTTTCTTTTAGTGTGTAAATAAATTCCTCTCTACTTACTAAAATTGATTTCTGTGTCCACTTTAACAATATAAAGTAATTTGCATTTTATTTCATTTTCATGTGGGGAATATGTCTTCGAGCAGCTTAACAGTGTTATGGAAGATGTATTGGCAGTTTTCATCGTTGATGTTTACACGGATTTTAACGCCATAATCACTTCCCAGACAACCCCAGTCGAACACTAGACAAGTGTTCCTTGTTTGTTATCATATAACAAAAATCCAGGGCCATAGTTGTGATGGCTGGATTATTTATTAGAGATTCTTTGTTTACCACAGTAATGTTAGGCAGGTTATTCCCTCTGGTTAGCTCGGGCGTAAACTGCTTCACATACAGTTCTGAACTGACTATAGACAATCCTCAGACTCTATATTCCCTGTCAATTTGGCTAAATTAAAAACTCAGTAAGCCAAATAAATTGTGTCTTGAACCCTTAACAATTTCGTTCAAAAAGAAAGCTTACTACGGTCGCCTTTAAGATCTGGAACAATCATCAGACTCCTTAAACCAGCTCTGCTTTCCTTCAAGAAATTTCAGCAAAACTAAGTCTGTGATTGTTACTTGGACTTTTTTTTATATTGTTTCATTCATCAGTTGAAGTTTTGTAATTTATAATTGTACGTCACTGTCTTGTTCCCCATCACCCCAGTTATTGCAGTACTGACTGTGCTTCTTGTGTATAAAACTTAATAATATGACAATAAGCATAACTGATTCTGAGAATATTTTTTTGCATCTTTCCTTTCTTCATTTGTCTTCATTTTAATTTTCAATTATATATTTTCCCTATTTCATGAATTTCTTAAGGGTTTCTAAACATATTTGTTTTGTGTTGTTTACAATAAGACAACCTCTTTACTTCCCATGAAGTCTCACATCTTAAACTTACGTTAGATTTAGACTGGAGGTTCAATCTATCAGGAAGGGCTTGGCAGGAGATGGCGAACCATTCGGTGGTGTGTTGGAGTGAGGGAGGAGTGGAGAGGGAGAAACGAGGGAGTAAGTGTACACTTCAGTCGTCTTGAGGAATAATGAAAATAGTAATAGTAATAATAATAATTTCTATAATTACATGATACAATTATTATAGACCTAGCTGGCATCATTGGTATACTATATACATAGTTCCTGGTTATGCAGAGCATTTTGGGCAATTTAGGCTAATCTGTCCCCCAGGATGCGACCGACAACAGTCGGCTAATACCCAGGTACCTACTTATAATTAGGTAAACATAGACAGCAGGTATAAGGATACATACTCAACATTTCGTTCTTGACGGGGATCGATCCCGGACATTCTGGAAGGTTGGTAGTTATTTGAGGCTGTGTCAAAATCTGACACCTAATCGCTTTAGTAGGCTGACCTGCAACCCAATACAATAAAACAATAAACTCGGTAAATTTTGCATGGGTGGGAAAGGGAGGCTTAAAAATATTAGCCTAGATCGCAAAATAACTTTCCTCTACTACTGGAAATGTTATAGTCTGTATTTAATAGACTCTCGAGTAAACTGATGAGGAAATAAAGATATCAACGTAGGTAATGAACATGTCACTGGAAATTATTTTCCAAGTGACTCTTACATACAGTCTCTCTTAGAAGGTATACGAACAAGTTTTATGAAGGATATTGCTTCACTCTGAGAATTAAGAATATACTGAACACAGGACACAACTAGCACAGCTCTGCTACTGTAGCTACCAGTAGGTAATTACCAATCGGTAATCATTTGGCTTGTGAGTAAACAGTACTGGATGCCGAGTGACTAGGCTAAAGGCTACAAGTGTAAGTGAAACTTTTCAAACCTTTGTGTTCTGAAAATATACAATTGGAACATTAAAGCGGATAGTCCAAGTGTTAAGAGTTAATTAAAAATGAAAAGCCTTGAAGCATAAAAGATTTTTAGATACAAATTGACATATACTATTTACAAGTGTGAATCCTAGAAAAATGTTAGGATGACAAATAGAATATTGATGGGTGTTTCATGTGTAGGAAAATAACATGATCGAGTTATAATATTTACGTTTACCTGGAAGAAATTTTTCACTAGCAAATTTGTAGGAGCAATCTATAGCTGCAGAAGTCGAAAAAATATTGCTTCTTCTCATAAAGTGTAATTATTTCTAAAAAGTGAAATTGTAATACAAGCGAGTGTGATATTTTAGTAGATAAATGTAACTAACAGTGCTGTGAAAATTATTTGTCTGTAAGAGGCAACAAATAATTCCTTCTTTCCCCTGAATTTTTTTAAACAATAGTTGTATATTTATCTTTCACTCAAATCATTTTAACACTTGGAAAAGATTTTACGTGTATACATTTTCCGTGAACTTAACTGTGGCAGTTTGTGAATGATCTCAAACATTTGTGTGTTTCATTATGGCCAGAGTTTGTATTACAATTAACGCAAAGTGCATTCAGTAGCACGAGTTAACATATCTAACTAATAATTAAATCAAGCGAGGGCATGAGCCCAGGACTGCACTATGTATGCTTGGCACATGCGAGGGTCAGTAACTAGGACTGTATTGTACATGCAGGTGTTAGTGTCTAGGACTCCACAGAATGTGTGAAGATTAGTAGTTAAGAAGTCGTCTGTAGAGACAATATCACACTGCAAACTTTGGTATATTAACTGAATTAAATAAGTTTTGTAGCTGACGCTTCTTTATTGAAGGAAAAAGCGAAAATCTCAAGCCGCTCTAAATGTTAGAAGAGATTTGTCCACTTGGGTGAACCTGACTCCTGATTCCAGAAAGTGTTCCTGCTCCACAACCACACCTAGTTTAGGGAAGCAATTCTTCTGTACACAGTTTAAATTCTTTTTCACTTAGAATAAACATGTCGTGCCGAATAGGTAAAACTGGTCAGTTAGCAAGAACTCATTTAAAATTAAGTTCTTTCTAAAAAATTTTCTTATACGTTTAAAGACATTTTTTTTCATGTATATTTATGTAAAAATTTATAATTTTGCACCAAAAGAATCTTAGAAAATTTACCTAACCTTATTATAACAAGCTCAATTTATTTTAGCCTAACCCAACTAAATATATTTTAAATACGTTTACAGTAATTTAATACTAAACAAACACAATGAAATATATTTTTTTCGTTAGGTTTAGAATGATATTTGCGAAATTATTGCATACACAAATTTTCGCTTGTCCAATATGGTAAGATCAGCGTTGCTATTTAAGCCAAGATCGCAAGTTCTGCCTATTCGGCACGACATATATATATATATATATATATATATATATATATATATATATATTATATATTTTTTTTTCAAGAAGTCGGCTGTCTCCCACCGAGGCAGAGTGACCCAAAAAGAAAGAAAATCCCCAAAAAGAAAGTACTTTCATCATTCAACACTTTCACCTCACACATAATCACTGTTTTTGCAGAGGTGCTCAGAATACAATAGTTTAGAAGTATATACGTATAAAGATACGCAACGTATCCCTCCAAACTGCCAATATCCCAAACCCCTCCTTTAAAGTGCAGGCATTGTACTTCCCATTTCCAGGACTCAAGTTCGGCTATATAAAAATAACCAGTTTCCCCGAATCCCTTCACTAGATATTACTCTGCTCACACTCCAACAGCTCGTCAGGTCCCAAATACCATTCGTCTCCATTCACTCCTATCGAACACACGCACGCCTGCTGGAAGTCCAAGCCACTCGTCCACAAAACCTCCCTTACCCCTTTCAACCCTTTCGAGGACGACCCCTACCCCGCCTTCCTTCCCCTACAGATTTATACACTCCATGTCATTCTACTTTGATCCATTCTCTCTAAATGACCAAACCACCTCAACAACCCCTCTTCTGCCCTCTGACTAATACTTTTATTAACTCCACACCTTCTCCTAATTTCCACACTCCGAATTTTCTGCATAATATTCACACCACACATTGCCCTTAGACAGGACATCTCCACTGCCTCCAACCGCCTTCTCGCTGCTGCATTTACCACCCAAGCTTCACACCCATATAAGAGTGTTGGTACTACTATACTTTCATGCATTCCCTTCTTTGCCTCCATAGATAACGTTTTTTGTCTCCACATATACCTCAACGCACCAATCGCCTTTTTTCCCTCATCAGTTCTATGATTAACCTCATCCTTCATAAATCCATCCGCCGACACGTCAACTCCTAAATATCTGAAAACATTCACTTCTTCCATACTCCTCCTCCCCAATTTGATATCCATTTTTTCTTTATCTAAATCATTTGATCCATCATCACTTTACTCTTTTCTATGTTCACTTTCAACTTTCTACCTTTACACACACTCCCAAACTCGTCCACTAACCTTTGCAATTTTTCTTTAGAATCTCCCAGGAAAAAGCAACTGTGTCAATTCCCATTTTGCATTTGATTCCCCATAATTTAATCCAACCCCTGTCCCGAATACTCTAGCATTTACTTCTTTTACAACCCCATCTATAAATATGTTCAACAACCATGGTGACATTACACATCCCTGTCTAAGACCTACTTTTACCGGGAAGTATTCTCCCTCTCTTCTACACACCCTAACCTGAGCCTCACTATCCTCATAAAAACTCTTTACAGCATGTAGTAACTTACCACCTATTCCATAAACTTGCAACATCTGCCACATTGCTTCCCTATCCACTCTATCATATGCCTTTTCTAAATCCATAAATATAATAAAAACTTCCCTACCTTCATCTAAATACTGTTCACACACACACACACACGCGCACACACACACACACACACACACACACACACACACACACACACACACACACACACACACACACACACACACATATATATATATATATATATATATATATAATATATAATATATATATATATATATATATATATATATATATATATATATATATATATATATATATATATATATATATATATATATATATATATATATATATATATATATATATATATATATAATGTGTGTGTGTGTGTGTGTCCACTCGGCAGCCTGGTTCACAAGCCATGTTTCTTTCCCAACACGGGCACGTTAGTCAGCCTCAGCATGGATTCAAGCTATTTCAATCTCCTCCTGTATGTTCTGACCTCTCAAGCGATTTTTATATCAATGCACCACGCAAAAAAGTGGCATTTGTGTGGCCGAATTGGCTAGAGCGCTGCCTGAGAATCTTGACCATCCTCAGTAATAGTTTCGAATCCTGCTGACTGCGATCTTTCTTTGTATATACCCATTTGTTTCTGCGTGGTGCATTGATTATATATATATATATATATATATATATATATATATATATATATATATATATATATATATATATATATATTATAGGTAGTAGGTTGGTAGACAGCAACCACCCAGGGAAGTACTACCGTCCTGCCAGATGACTGTGAAACAGAAACTTGTAACTGTTTTGCATGATGATAGGATTGCTGGTGTCTTTTTCTGTCTCATAAACACGCTAAATAACAGGGATATCTAGCTACTCCTACTTACACTTTGGTCACACTTCACAGACACGCATATGCATATATATATACATACATCTAGGTTTTTCTCCTTTTTCTAAACAGCTCTTGTTCTTCTTTATTTCTTCTATTGTCCATGGGGAAGTGGAAAAGAATCTTTCCTCCGTAAGCCATGCGTGTCGTATGAGGCGACTAAAATGCCGGGAGCAGTGGGCTAGTAACCCCTTCTCCTCTAGACATTTACTAAAAAAGAGAAGAAGAAAAACTTTATAAAACTGGGATATTGAATGTGCTTGGTTGTAGTGTGGATGACAAGAAACAGATGATTGCTGATTTTATGAATGAAAAGAAGTTGGATGTCCTGGCCCTAAGCGAAACAAAGATGAAGGGGTAGGGGAGTTTCGGTGGGGGTAAATAAATGGGATTAAATCTGGAGTATCTGAGAGAGTTAGAGCTAAGGAAGGGGTAGCAGTAATGTTGAAGGATCAGTTATGAAAGGAGAAAAGAGAATATGAATGTGTAAATTCAAGGATTATGTGGATTAAAGTAAAGGTTGGATGCGAAAAGTGGGTCATAATAAGAGTGTATGCACCTGGAGAAGAGAGGAATGTAGAGGAGAGAGAGAGATTTTGGGAGATGTTAAGTGAATGTATAGGAACCTTTGAACCAAGTGAGAGAGTAATTGTGGTAGGGGACCTGAATGCTAAAGTAGGAGAAACTTTCAGAGAGGGTGTGGTAGGTAAGTTTGGGGTGCCAGGTGTAAATGATAATGGGAGCCCTTTGATTAAACTTTGTATAGAAAGGGGTTTAGTTACAGGTAATACATATTTTAAGAAAAAGAGGATAAATAAGTATACAAGATATGATGTAGGGTGAAATGACAGTAGTTTGTTGGATTATGTATTGGTAGATAAAAGACTGTTGAGTAGACTTCAGGAGGTACATGTTTATAGAGGGGCCACAGATATATCAGATCACTTTTTAGTTGTGGCTACACTGAGAGTAAAAGGTAGATGGGATACAAGAGAGAGGTGAAGGTTTATAAACTAAAAGAGGAGGCAGTTAGGGTAAGATATAAACAGCTATTGGAGGATAGATGGGCTAATGAGAGCATAGGCAATGGGGTCGAAGAGGTATGGTGTAGGTTTAAAAAATGTAGTGTTAGAGTGTTCAGCAGAAGTTTGTGGTTACAGGAAAGTGGGTGCGGGAGGGAAGAGGAGCGATTGGTGGAATGATGATGTAAAGAGAGTAATAAGGGAGAAAAAGTTAGCATATGAGAAGTTTTTACAAAGTAGAAGTGATGCAAGGAGGGAAGAGTATATGGAGAAAAAGAGAGAGGTTAAGAGAGTGGTGAAGCAATGAGGATAACAAAAAGGTTAGGTGACGAAAGATTGGATATCAGATTGGAGGGAGAAAGTATGGAGGAGGTGAATGTATTCAGATATTTGGGAGTGGACGTGTCAACGGATGGGTCTATGAAAGATGAGGTGAATCATAGAATTGATGAGGGGAAAAGGGTGAGCGGTGCACTTAGGAGTCTGTGGAGACAAAGAACTTTGTTCGGACATGTAGAGAGAATGGTGCGAAACAGAATGACTTCAAGAGTGTATCAGTCTGTAGTGGAAGGAAGGCGGGGCAGAGGTCGGCCTAGGAAAGGTTGGAGGGATGGGGTAAAGGAGGTTTTGTGTGCGAGGGGCTTGGACTTCCAGCGGGCATTCGTGAGCGTGTTTCATAGGAGTGAATGGAGACAAATGGTTTTTAATAATTGACGTGCTGTTGGAGTGTGAGCAAAGTAACATTTATGAAGGGATTCAGGGAAACTGGCAGGCCGGACTTGAGTCCTGAAGATGGGAAGTACAGTGCCTGCACTCTGAAGGAGGGGTGTTAATGTTGCAGTTTAAAAACTGTAGTGTAAAGCACCCTTCTGGCAAGACAGTGATGGAGTGAATGATGGTGAAAGTTTTTCTTTTTCGGGCCACCCTGCCTTGGTGGGAATCGGCCAGTGTGTTACTAAAATAATAATAATAATAATAATAATAATAATAATAATAATATTATATATATATATATATATATATATATATATATATATATATATATATATATATATATATATATATATATATATATATATATATATATATATTTAAAGTTTTTTTCATTTATGTTAATGTAAAATTGTGTATGCAATAATTTCGCGAAAATCATTCTGAACCTAAAAAGAAATATATTTTATTTGTTTATTATTAAATTATTGTAAATTTATCTAAAATATATTTGGATTAGGCTAAATTAAATTGCGCTTGTTATAATAAGGTTAGGTAAGTTTTCTAAGGTACTTTTAATACAAATTATTAATTTTCACATTAACATAAATGAAAACAAATATGTATTTAAATGTGTAAGAGAAAATTTTAGAAAGGACTTATTTTGAAATGGAGAAAAAGTAAGCATTTGAGAGGTTTTTACAAAGCAGAAGTGATGTAAGGAGGGTAAAGGTATGGAGAGTAAAAGAGAGATTATGATAGTGGTGATGAAGTGTGAAAGGATAACAATAAGAGAGTGAGGAAAGTTCGGTCAACAAATTTTGCAAAGAAAAAGTTCTGGGGTGAGATTAATAATTTGAGGAAGCCTAGAGAACGAATTAATTTCACCATTAAAAACAGAAGAGGTGAGTGATTAGATTGGGGGGTTGAAGGTATTGGGAAAATGGCGGGAATATTTTGAGTTGTTAAATACTGATGAAGAAAGGGAGACAGTGATTTCACGCATTAGGCAGGGAGGTATGACATTTAGAAGTGTAGAAGAGGGGGAGGTGCGTGAGGCTGTGGGAAAATGAAAGGGGGTAAAGCAGCTGGATTGATGAAATAAAGACCGAAATTTTAAAATCAGGTGAGGATAAAGTTTCAGAGAGGTTGGTGCTTTAGTTCAGGAGATGTATAAAATATGAATAGTTCCTTTGTATAAAGAAAAAGGGGACAAAGGAGAGTGTAATAATTATGGGGAAATAAGATTCATGAGCATACCAGGTAAAGTGTATGGTAGTTATTATTGAAAAAAATAGGATTGTGATGGAAAACAGGATCACAGATGAGAAGTGGCAGATGCATTTTAATATAGACAAATGCAAAGTTCTAAATGTTGGACAAGAAAATGCCCATGCCACATATAAACTAAATAATGTAGATCTTAATACTACTGATTGCGAAAAGGATTTAAGAGTTTTGGTTAGCAGTAATCTAAACCAAGACAACAGTGCATTAGTGTTCGCAATAATGCTAACAGAATCCTTGGCTTCACATCTAGAAGTATAAATAATAAAAGTCCTCAGTTTGTTCAACTCTGTATATCGTTGGTTAGGCATCATTAGACTATGCTGCTCAGTTCTGGTCACCGTATTACAGAATCAATATAAATGCTCTGGAAAACATACAGAGGAGGATGACAAAGTTGATCCCATGTATCAGAAATCTTCCCTATGAGGATAGACTGAGGGCCCTGAATCTCGAAAGGTGTAGAATTAGGGAGGATATGATCGAGGTGTATAAATGGAAAACAGGTATAAATAAAGAGGATGTAAATAGCGTGCTGAAAATTTCCAGCCAAGACAGGACTCGTAGCAGTGGTTTCAAGTTGGAAAAATTTAGATTCAAGAAGGATATAGGAAAGCACTGGTTTGGTAATAGAGTTGTGAATGAGTGGAACAAACTCCCGAGTACAATTATTGAGGCTAAAACGTTGTGTAGTTTTAAAAATATGCTAGATGAATACATGAGTGGGTGTGGGTGGGTGTGAGTTGGACCTGACTAGCTTCTGCTACTAGGTCTGATGCCGTGATCCTTCCTTAAGTGGAAGCGACCTGACTAGGTTGGTCATTGGGCTAATCCGAGGGGGTCACATGGACCTGCTTCGCATGGGTCAGTAGGCTTGCTGCAGTGTTCCTTCTTTCTTATGTTCTTGTGAACAAAGAGTTTTTAGGAGAGGTAGGGATGTGTAGCTCAAGTGCTAACATTGAAGCATGTAAGTGAGCAAGGGTAAGGAGGTTTTCGTTGCATTTATGGATTTAAGAAAGGCATATGATAAGGTGGATAGGGAAGCAATGTGGCAGATGTTGCAAGTGAATGGATAGTTAGGCTCAGGTTGAGATATAAAAGATAAGGGAGTGTATTTTCCAGTAAAAGTAGGCATTAGATCAGAGGTCGGCGAACCTTTTTGGGTATTACCCCAAAACAAATTTTTGTACAGCGAAACTACGCACAACCCAGGGCAACATGGGTTTAGAACAGGTCGCTCCTGTCTGTCTCAACTATTGGATCACTACGACAAGGTCCTAAATGCACTAGAAGACAAAAAGAATGCAGATGTAATATATACAGACTTTGCAAAAGCCTTCGACAAGTGTGACCATGGCGTAATAGTGCACAAAATGCGTGCTAAAGGAATAATAGGAAAAGTCGGTCGATGGATCTATAATTTCCTCACTAACAGAACACAGAGAGTAGTCGTCAACAGAGTAAAGTCCGAGGCAGCTACGGTGAAAAGCTCTGTTCCACAAGGCACAGTACTCGCTCCCATCTTGTTCCTCATCCTCATATCCGACATAGACAAGGATGTCAGCCACAGCACCGTGTCTTCCTTTGCAGATGACACCCGAATCTGCATGACAGTGTCTTCCATTGCAGACACTGCAAGGCTCCAGGCGGACATCAACCAAATCTTTCAGTGGGCTGCAGAAAACAATATGAAGTTCAACGATGAGAAATTTCAATTACTCAGATATGGTAAACATGAGGAAATTAAATCTTCATCAGAGTACAAAACAAATTCTGGCCACAAAATAGAGCGAAACACCAACGTCAAAGACCTGGGAGTGATTATGTCGGAGGATCTCACCTTCAAAGACCATAACATTGTATCAATCGCATCTGCTAGAAAAATGACAGGATGGATAATGAGAACCTTCAAAACTAGGGAGGCCAAGCCCATGATGACACTCTTCAGGTCACTTGTTCTATCTAGGCTGGAATATTGCTGCACACTAACAGCACCTTTCAAGGCAGGTGAAATTGCCGACCTAGAAAATGTACAGAGAACTTTCACGGCGCGCATAATGGAGATAAAACACCTCAATTACTGGGAGCGCTTGAGGTTCCTAAACCTGTATTCCCTGGAACGCAGGAGGGAGAGATACATGATTATATACACCTGGAAAATCCTAGAGGGACTAGTACCGAACTTGCACACGAAAATCACTCACTACGAAAGCAAGACTTGGCAGACGATGCACCATGCCCCCAATGAAAAGCAGGGGTGTCACTAGCACCTTAAGAGACCATACAATAAGTGTCAGGGGCCCGAGACTGTTCAACTGCCTCCCAGCACACATAAGGGGGATTACCAACAGACCCCTGGCAGTCTTCAAGCTGGCACTGGACAAGCACCTAAAGTCAGTTCCTGATCAGCCGGGCTGTGGCTCGTACGTTGGTTTGCGTGCAGCCAGCAGCAACAGCCTGGTTGATCAGGCTCTGATCCACCAGGAGGCCTGGTCACAGACCGGGCCGCGGGGGCGTTGACCCTCGGAACTCTCTCCAGGTAAACTCCAGGTAAACAAGACTTGAAAGTCGACAGAATCTGAAAAACACAAGGAACATTCAAATTAAAATTAGTGTATTCAATCCATTTGTATGGAGAATTCGGTCTTAGAAGCTGAAAAATATGTATTATACACAATTGAGCAACTTGAAAAATAAAACAAAAAATTACGTTTATTGAGCCTTCGTTACCCTCAAGATTTTCATTTTTACCCCATTTGGGATAATTTACGCCGGTTCCCCAACCTGGGCATTGGACAGAGATTCGTGACGTCATCATGATTATTCAATACATTTATCGATGGAGTTGTTAAGGAAAGTGAATGCTAGTGTATTGGGGGAGAAGTTTGGGAGTTGCCACAGTTGCCTTTTCCCGATGACACTGTTTATCGGAGATTCTGAAGTCAAGTTGTAAATGTTAGTGGACTAATTTAGGAGAGCATGTAAAAGGAAATTAAAAGCGAATATCTAAAAGAGCAAGTTGATGAGGATAATGAAAGGTTGAATGTCAAATAGGAAGGAGGGAATAAGGAGGAAGTGAATGTGTTCAGATATTTGAGAGTGAACTTGTCAGCAGATGGGTCGGTGAAAGACGAGGCGAACCACAGAACTGACTAGGGTATATAGATGAGTGATGAATTGAGGCATCTGTGGAGACAAACATTATCCATGGAGACAACATTATCTATGGAGACAAAAAAGGGGAATGCATGAAAGAATAGTGGCACAAGTGCTCTTATATGGGTGAGAAGCTGGAGACAGTGGAGATGTATCTGAGGGCTGTGTGTGGTGTGAATGTTATGCAGATAAAAATTCGTAGTTTATAGATAAGGAGGTGCGGGAGGAAGAGGAGGAGGGGCTGTTGAGGTGGTTTAGAAACTTAGGAGAGAGCAAAATAGGATGACTTAGATAGTGTATAAATATGTAATGGAGGGAAGGTGGGGTAGGGGTCGCCTAGGAACGGTTGGAAGGAATGGGTAAAGGAGGTTTTGTATGCGAAGGCTTGTGTTGCATGTCACATTCTTAAACACCATTATACGTGAATAAAACCTGGGTATAATACTTCATGTAATAATATATTGCGAACCACTTTATTATTAACTAAATAAAGATTGTTCGACTATATATTATTATTTGATATCACATGAATAAAGAATTCACTTTCGAATATGATTGTAAATAATAAGGTTTATGTTTGTTGGTTAAGTGTTTCTTCTTTTATTGTATGTATATTACTAATATGGTATTATATTGTTTTGTTATTCGTTAATATTAAGTGATTTTCATGTGGGAAATGACTAGTTAATGACTAGCTCGGGTACTGGTCTGTCTCCCTCCGTCACTTGATCCATCCTGACGTCAGCTTACCATGTATTGGTACTGGGGGTAGGTTCACAGCACTGACTCTGAGAGGTCCTCAACCCAGAGCTCACAGCCCCTTTAGCGCTCAGTTATATTGTTGCTATTATATAGATTTCAAAGTCTCTTGCATGAGACGATTAACTATTGGAGAGATTGCTAGCTTAAGTAATCCCTAGAGATTGTTTCTCGAAAATGACCAAATAGGTTGCCTTTCCATACAAGATTGTTAACATTGATAAATTATTTGTGGTGTGGTTATTTAATAAGTTATAAGAACTTAAACATAGAATTATTTTCTTTTATGGTGTCACTAGGGGTCACATAACAGCCCCGAGAGTATGGGATTTTATTTTTAACCTGATTACTAGATACGAAAAGGGACTTAATATACATATTAAATAAAAATTTGAAAGAAGCGTCTGAAGTCATTATTTCCCTTTTGTTACGACATAAGGCCAGTAGTTGTAACAGCTTGGTTATGCAGGGGAGGGGGATGAGCGTGTTAGAAGTGGGTGGAGGTAAGTGGTTTTTATGACGTGACGTTCCATAATATTCCGTAAAGATATTATGAAATTCTTCATTTATCCTCTCGAACTCTTGTCTTTCCCAAGTAATATTAAATGGTGGGTTATATACATTTGCCATTAAGAGTTTCTCATTTAAATATTTTCACTATTTGGGATTTCAATTTCTGTAACTTGAGTCTTTTGCCAGTATTGCCAAACCTCTTTTCTTCGATATTCTATTTGTTTTCGACAATGATTAATTTCCGTGTAATACAACCTCATTTAAAATTTTTTTTTTTCGGTTTGGTTTCTGTTAGACAAACTATAAATATATATCAGATACCTTAAGTTCTAATCTTTTATTGAGATTAGTCCATCTATGTACATTGGTGTAAAAAACCTTCAAAATTGCTTCATTATGTTTTCCATCTGTTTAATGGTCATTTAAATGTGTGTCAATGATTTTGCATATTAAATAATTATTAGGACTTTTATGTTAATTCAGCCTAGTAGCTGGTAATAAGATGGTAAGTTATCCATGGTTATAATATCGTCCTGTCCCGTGAGTGTGAGTGAAAGCCTGTCTAAAGTGGAAGTTATAGTGACAGTTGTGGTAAAGTTTGTGTTGTTGGTAATGGTTGTATCCTTCCTGATGGTGACATGGTTGTTGTAGTGACGGTGGTGGAAGTATTGCATGTTTTGTTAATTTCTCCTATTCTGTGTGCCTTAAGTTTCCTCAGCAGCCTCTGATGTGGAACTCTATCGAAAGTATCGAAAGCCTCATTGAAGTCCATATACACAATATCATATTCATTACCATGATCTACCTCCTCGAATACCTTAGTGAAAAAAGCCAGTAAATTCCTGAAGCAGGTAATCTCAGATATTGGCACTGATGTCTTCTTCAGCAAGATCTTATAGTATTGAAGATGGTGCTGGTGAGGATGGTGATGATGGTGCTGGTGATGGTGATGATGGTGCTGGTGATGGTGCTGGTGCTGATGGTGCTGGTGATGGTGATGATGGTGCTGGTGATGGTGATGGTGCTGATGGTGCTGGTGATGGTGCTGGTGATGATGGTGCTGGTGATGATGGTGCTGGTGATGATGGTGATGATGGTGCTGGTGATGAAGATGGTGCTGATGAAGATGGTACTGATGAAGATGGTGATGGTGCTGGTGCTGGTGATGAAGATGGTGCTGATGATGGTGCTGGTGATGGTGCTGGTGCTGATGGTGCTGGTGATGAAGATGGTGCTGATGAAGATGGTACTGATGAAGAAGGTGCTGGTGATGGTGCTGGTGATGATGATGGTGCTGGTGATGAAGATGGTGCTGATGATGGTGCTGGTGATGATGGTGCTGATGATGAAGATGGTGCTGATGAAGATGGTGCTGATGATGATGATGGTGCTGGTGATGAAGATGGTGCTGATGAAGATGGTGCTGGTGATGGTGCTGATGAATATGGTGCTGATGAAGATGCTGATGATGAAGATGGTGCTGGTGATGGTGCTTGTGATGGTGCTTTTGATGAAGATGGTGCTGGTGATGAAGATACTGCTGGTGATGATGAAGATGGTGCTAGTGATGAAGATACTGCTGGTGATGATGAAGATGGTGCTGGTGATGAAGATACTGCTGGTGATGATGAAGATGGTGCTAGTGATGATGAAGATGGTGCTAGTGATGAAGATACTGCTGGTGATGATGAAGATGGTGCTGGTGATGAAGATACTGCTGGTGATGATGAAGATGGTGCTAGTGATGATGAAGATGGTGCTAGTGATGAAGATACTGCTGGTGATGATGAAGATGGTGCTGGTGATGAAGATACTGCTGGTGATGATGAAGATGGTGCTGGTGATGATGAAGATGGTGCTGGTGATGATGAAGATGGTGCTAGTGATGAAGATACTGCTGGTGATGATGAAGATGGTGCTGGTGATGAAGATACTGCTGGTGATGATGAAGATGGTGCTGGTGATGAAGATACTGCTGGTGATGATGAAGATGGTGCTGGTGATGAAGATACTGCTGGTGATGATGAAGATGGTGCTGATGATGATGGTGCTGGTGATGAAGATGGTGCTGGTGATGAAGATGGAGCTGATGATGATGCTGATGAATATGGTGCTGGTGATGATGGTGATGGTGCTGAAGATGGTGCTGTTGATGGTTATGAAGATGGTGATGGTGATGAAGATTGTGATGGTGATAATGGTGCTGATGATGGTAATGAAGATTGTGATGATGGTGCTGGTGATGATGCTGGTGATGATGCTGGTGATGGTACTGGTGATGGTAATGAAGATGGTGATGATTGTGATGGTGATAGTCATGGTGATAGTAACAGTGCAAATAAAGCTAATGTTAACTGAGGTATCGAACACTGTACAAATTCTTTCTAATATTAGTGTTGTTGTCTTCCTCAGCACGAACTGGTGGTGGCGGCGGAGGCTGCGCGACGCGTCGTACACACCGTCGTGGAGGTTACAGTCGCTGACGTTAATGACAATGCTCCGCGCTTCCTGGAGAACGACATCCAGGTGACCGTCGTGGAAGAGGAACACGCACACCTTCCCTCAGCCATATTCAAGGTCAGTCACCAGGAAAAGAATTATTACTTGGGGAACATGGAAAAAGAAATTATTCCTTAATAATCAGCCAAGAGAAGCAAACAACCCTTGTATGGTTATTATTCTTATTCACAATTTGTGATTAAACTGAGGAAATGGGAGACACCAGTTACCGTTTGAGTAATTAATTCATCAGATCCCCCGTTTTAGAAGTGAGAAAGTTGGGGTAATTCAGACCCCAAGGAATTATTGAAACAAAATAGAATCGAATGAGTAATTATCAAAAAAGAAAATTCAGAGGACTCCACAGTGAGGAACTATTTTCCTCAAGGCAGAGTATCACTCAAATTCTCTGTGTCACTCTCAGAAATTACATCATGATTCTGTAACACTGCTCGAAGACAATATATTTTTATAAGAAACTGGCATCCGTCGAGGACACACAAGATATAAACATAAGAAAATAATAAAGGAGAAACACTGCAATAGGTCTTTTCGCTCATACTAGGCAAGTCCATCTCAAACCCACTAAAAAATATATTTGCCCAACCCATTTTCAATGCTACCAAAAGAATAAGCTTTGATAACCCTGTTTATCGAACAGTAGCCACAAAATATTCAACGAAGACGTACTTCACTTAATTCGTTATGGCAAACTTAAAAAAAAAAAAAAACGATGAACACGACCATGGCATAAAAGTAAATCAGGAACCAGGCAACCACCCAGGAATTTCATTCACTTCATAATAACATTCTTAAAATAGAGCACTGAAAATCACTGGAAAATCGCTTTTCACTAACCGAATTTAAAGCAGGTGAAACTGAGGACACGCACAATGCACATGTTAATTCAAACTCCTAAATTATTGAGAAAATCTAAAATCCATCAAATTTTACTTCCTGGGCCGTAAGAGAGAAAGTATAGTTATAATTTACACATGGAAAATACTGGAGGGACTGTTTCTAAATCTGCACACAGATAAAACTCATTGTGAGAGTAAGAGACTTAGATGGTGCGAGTGAGAGGCATGGTAGATGGTGCGAGTGAGAGGCATGGTAGATGGTGGGGGTGAGAGGCGTGGTAGATGGTGGGAGTGAGAGGCATGTTAGATGGTGGGAGTGAGAGGCGTGGTAGATGGTGGTAGTGAGAGGCATGTTAGATGGTGGGAGTGAGAGGCATGTTAGATGGTGGGAGTGAGAGGCGTGGTAGATGGTGGTAGTGAGAGGCATGTTAGATGGTGGGAGTGAGAGGCGTGGTAGATGGTGGGAGTGAGAGGTATGGTAGTCGGTGAAAGTGAGAGGAATAGTAGTCGGTGAAAGTGAGAGGAATAGTAGTCGGTGAGAGACGAGTCATGGTAAATGACGGAAGTAAATGACATGGTAGGCAATGTGACAGGCATGGTAGGCGGTGCAAGTGAGAGACATGGTACTCAATTAGAATGACTCATGGTAGATGGTAAAAGACAGGCATGGTCGTCGGTGAGAGTAAGAAGAATGGTAGACTGTGAGAGTGAGAGGCATGGTAGACTGTGCGAGAAAGAGGCATAGTAGAATGTGGGAGTGAGAGGTATGGTAGACAATGAAAGGCATGGTAGACAGTGAGAGACATGATAGACATGGTAGATACTGAGAGGCATGGTAGACAGTGAGAGACATGATAGTGAGAGACATGGTAGACAGTGAGAGACATAGTGAGAGACACGGTAGACAGTGAGAGACATAGTGAGAGACACGGTAGACAGTGAGAGACACGAGTCAGTGGGAGACATGGTAGACAGTGAGAGACATGATAGTGAGAGACATGGTAGACAGTGAGACATGATAGTGAGACATGGTAGACAGAGAGAGACATGATAGTGAGAGACACGGTAGACAGTGAGAGACATGATAGTGAGACATGGTAGACAGTGAGACATGATAGTGAGAGACATGGTAGGCAGTGAGAGACATAGTGAGACATGGTAGACAGTAAGAGACATGATAGTGAGAGACATGGTAGACAGTGACATGATAGTGAGACATGGTAGACAGTGAGAGACATGATAGTGAGATACACGGTAGACAGTGAGACATGGTAGACAGTGAGAGACATGATAGTGAGAGACATGGTAGACAGTGAGAGACATGGTAGACAGAGACATGAGAGTGAGAGACGTGGTAGACAGTGAGACATGAGTCAGTGAGATACATGATAGAGATATGGTAGACAGTGAGACATGGTTGACAGTGAGAGAGACAGTGAAAGACACTGAAGACAGTGAGAGACATAGTGAGAGACATGGTAGACAGAGACATGATAGAGACGCGGTAGGCAGTGAGAGACATGTTAGTGAGAGACACGGTAGACAGACATGGTAGACAGTGAGAGACATGATAGATAGATATGATAGTGAGAGACATGGTAGACAGAGACATGATAGAGACGCGGTAGGCAGTGAGAGACATGTTAGTGAGAGACACGGTAGACAGACATGGTAGACAGTGAGAGACATGATAGATAGATATGATAGTGAGAGACATGGTAGCCAGTGAGAGACATGATAGACACGGTAGACAGACATGGTAGACAGTGAGACATGATAGTGAGAGACATGGTAGACAGTGGGACATGAGTCAGTGAGAGACATGGTAGACAGTGAGACATGAGTCAGTAAGACATGAATCAGTGAGAGACATGAGAATCAGTAAGAGACATGGTAGATAGTGACATAGTGAGAGACATGATAATCAGTGAGAGACATGGTAGACAGTGAGACATGATGGTGAGAGACATAGCACACAGTGAGAGACATGATAGTGAGACATGGTAGACAGTGAGAGACATGATAGTGAGAGACATGGTAGGCAGTGAGAGACATAGTGAGACATGGTAGACAGTAAGAGACATGATAGTGAGAGACATGGTAGACAGTGACATGATAGTGAGACATGGTAGACAGTGAGAGACATGATAGTGAGATACAAGGTAGACAGTGAGACATGGTAGACAGTGAGAGACATGATAGTGAGAGACATGGTAGACAGTGGGACATGAGTCAGTGAGAGACATGGTAGACAGTGAGACATGGTAGACAGTGAGACATGAGTCAGTAAGACATGAATCAGTGAGAGACATGAGAAACAGTAAGAGACATGGTAGATAGTGACATAGCGAGAGACATGATAATTGTAGATGAATGGTTCAGAGAACCGACATGTTGATAAATTAGACACATGTGCAACTCTTGGGTATCTTTATTGAGGAAACGTTTCGCCACACAGTGGCTTCATCAGTCCATACAAAGGAGAATCTTGAAGAACAGGAGGAGAATGAGGTAATCAGTCCCTCAACCATGAGTCGATGTGGTCAGTCCATCAATCTTGAATAGACTCCATCGACTCAAGGTTGAGGGACTGATTACCTCATTCTCCTCCTGTTCTTCAAGATTCTCCTTTGTATGGACTGATGAAGCCACTGTGTGGCGAAACGTTTCCTCAATAAAGATACCCAAGAGTTGCACATGTGTCTAATTTATCTGACATGATAATCAGTGAGAGACAGGGTAGACAGTGAGAGACATGTTGTGTACGAATGGTATATAATACCGACAAGATGAGATTAAGACACATGTGCAACATCTGGGTATCTTTATTGTAGACGTTTCGCCATCCAGTGGCTTTATCAATACAAATTCTAGGACATAACTTGAAGACAGTAGAACTATGTACAGAAGATGAGGTAATCAGTCCCTCAACCTAGGAGTAGGTGCGAACAGCACCATAGTCGTGGAGATTCTGAAGCAGAAGAAAGGATCCTGGCGCTTATATAGTAACGTCAGGTGTAGCAGACGAGGGCATATTCAAGTTAAGTCCTTCAAGTTATGTCCTAGAATTTGTATTGATAAAGCCACTGGATGGCGAAACGTCTACAATAAAGATACCCAGATGTTGCACATGTGTCTTAATCTCATCTTGTCGGTATTATATACCATTCGTACACAACTTGTCAGACACTGCAACATCATGGAATCTTAATTCTGTGGACATGTACATAACCTTCACGACTACGACAACTACTGCTACAACTAACCCATCTCTTTGGGAAGGACCTACTTCCACTGGGGAATCCCGCCTACCAGTGAATATGCCCTCGTCTGCTACACCTGACGTTACTATATAAGCGCCAGGCTCCTTTCTTCTGCTTCAGAATCTCCACGACTATGGTGCTCTTCGCACCTACTCCTAGGTTGAGGGACTGATTACCTCATCTTCTGTACATAGTTCTACTGTCTTCAAGTTATGTCCTAGAATTTGTATTGATAAAGCCACTGGATGGCGAAACGTCTACAGTAAAGATACCCAGATGTTGCACATGTCTTAATCTCAGTGAGAGACATGATAGTGAGAGACATAGCAGACAGTGAGAGACCTGGTAGACAGTGAGAGACATGATAGTGAGAGACATAGCAGACAGTGAGAGACATGGTAGACAGTGAGAGACATGGTAGACAGTGAGACATTGTAGACAGTGAAACATGGTAGACAGTGAGAGACATGATAGTGAGAGACATGGTAGACAGTGAGAGACATGATAGTGAGAGACATGGTAGACAGTGACATGTTAGTGAGACATGGTAGACAGTGAGAGACATAGTGAGAGACATGATAGTGAGACATGGTAGACAGTAAGAGACATGATAGTGAGAGACATGGTAGACAGTGAGAGACATGATAATGAAAGACATGGTAGACAGTGACATGATAAGTGTAAGGTACTTGCCCTTGGTAATGAAAATAACCCTCGAAGCTATAATCTAGGTGAAGTAGAGCTTGGTCATACAGAATGTGAAAAAGACTTGGGAGTCATGGTAAGCAGAAATCTAAAGCCAAGACAGCAGTGCCTCAGTGTGCGCAACAAGGCCAACAGATTACTTGGATTTATCTCAAGAAGTATAAGTAACAGAAGTCCAAAAGTTATTTTTCAGCTCTATACATCACTAGTGAGGCCTCATTTAGATTATGCTGCTCAGTTTTGGTCCCCTTACTACAGGATGGACATAGACTCATTAGAGAACATACAGAGAAGAATGACTAAAATGATTTACTGTGTAAGGAACCTCCCGTATGAAGATAGACTTAAAGCCTTAAATCTCCACTCTCTGGAGAGGCGTAGAATGAGGGGAGATATCATTGAAGTGTATAAGTGGATGACGGGCATAAACAAGGGAGACATTAATAAAGTACTGAGGGTGTCGAACCAGGTAAGAACCAGGAATAATGGATTTAAGTTGGATAAATTTAGATTTAGAAAGGACATAGGTAAGTACTGGTTTTCTAACAGAGTTGTAGATGCGTGGAACAGTCTTCCCAGTGGGGTGATAGAGGCTAGGACCTTGGGTAGCTTTAAGAAGAGACTGGACAAATATATGAGTGGGAGGGGCTGGGTTTGATTGGTGTTAAGGGGTACGGGAGTTATTTCTTGAGTAGCTTTAGGTAGATGTCGTTTTGTAAAGTAAAAGGACACAAGTGCAACTAATGTGACATTTATTGTGGCAACGTTTCGCTCTCCAGGAGCTTTATCAAGCCATTACAAACAATACATGGACACAGAGGGTATATAAAGGCTCAGAGTGAGGTGAATACTAGTGAGGTACCATTTCGATGTTCACTAGTGGTAGTAGTAGTAGTAGTAGTAGTGGTAGTGACAAAAGTAATACAATATGGTAGAGCAATTAATTCGTACATGAGTAAAAGGATATAAAAGCTATTACTTGGGTAACATAAAAATAGGTTGGACAAATATAAACTGGAATGTTACCCAAGTAATAGCTTTTATATCCTTTTACTCATGTACGAATTAATTGCTCTACCATATTGTATTACTTTTGTCACTACCACTACTACTACTACTACTACTACCACTAGTGAACATCGAAATGGTACCTCACTAGTATTCACCTCACTCTGAGCCTTTATATACCCTCTGTGTCCATGTATTGTTTGTAATGGCTTGATAAAGCTCCTGGAGAGCGAAACGTTGCCACAATAAATGTCACATTAGTTGCACTTGTGTCCTTTTACTTTACATATTGTCGGTAATTCTACCAACTTTATTACAGATGTCGTTTTGATAAGGACCTGCCTCGTATGGGCCAGTAGGCCTTCTGCAGTGTTCCTACATTCTTATGTTCTTATGTTCTTATGATAGTGAGACATGGTAGACAGTGAGACATGGTAGACAGTGAGACATGGTAGACAGTGAGACATGGTAGACAGTGAGACATGGTAGACAGTGAGACATGGTAGACAGTGAGAGACATGGTAGACAGTGAGACATAGTTGACAGAGACATGAGAGTGAGAGACGTGGTAGACAGTGAGACATGATAGTGAGACATGAGTCAGTGAGATGCATGATAGTGAGAGATACGGTAGACAGTGAGAGACATGATAGTGAGATACATGGTAGACAGTGAGACATGGTTGACAGTGAGAGAGACAGTGAAAGACACGGTAGACAGCGAGACATGATAGTGAGAGACATGGTAGACAGTGGGACATGAGTCAGTGAGAGACGTGGTAGACAGAGACATGAGAGTGAGAGACGTGGTAGACAGTGAGACATGATAGTGAGACATGAGTCAGTGAGATACATGATAGAGATATGGTAGACAGTGAGACATGGTTGACAGTGAGAGAGACAGTGAAAGACACGGTAGACAGTGAGAGACATGATAGTGAGAGACATGGTAGACAGAGACATGATAGAGACACGGTAGGCAGTGAGAGACATGTTAGTGAGAGACACGGTAGACAGACATGGTAGACAGTGAGAGACATGATAGTCATTGAGAGACATGGTAGACAGACATGATAGTGAGAGACATGATAGACAGTGAGACATTGTAGACAGTGAGACATGGTAGACAGTGAGAGACATGATAGTGAGAGACATAGCAGACAGTGAGAGACATGGTAGACAATGAGAGACATGGTAGACAGTGAGACATTGTAGACAGTGAGACATGGTAGACAGTGAGAGACATGGTAGACAGAAACATAGCAGACAGTGAGACATGGTAGACAGTGAGAGACATGATAAAGACATGGTAGACAGTGAGAGACATGGTAGACAGTGAGAGACATGATAGTGAGAGACATAGCAGACAGTGAGAGACATGGTAGACAGTGAGGCATTGTAGACAGTGAGACATGGTAGACAGTGAAAGACATGATAGTGAGAGACATAGCAGACAGTGAGAGACATGGTAGACAATGAGAGACATGGTAGACAGTGAGACATTGTAGACAGTGAGACATGGTAGACAGTGAGAGACATGGTAGACAGAAACATGGCAGACAGTGAGACATGGTAGACAGTGAGAGACATGGTAGACAGAAACATGGCAGACAGTGAGACATGGTAGACAGTGAGAGACATGATAGAGACATGGTAGACAGTGAGAGACATGGTAGACAGTGAGAGACATGATAGTGAGAGACATAGAGTGAGAGACATGGTAGACAGTGAGAGACATGGTAGACAGTGAGAGACATGATAGTGAGAGACATAGAGTGAGAGACATGGTAGACAGTGAGAGACATGGTAGACAGTGAGAGACATGATAGTGAGACATGGTAGACAGTAAGAGACATGATAGTGAGAGACATGGTAGACAGTGAGTGGCATGATAGTGAGAGACATGGTAGACAGTGAGAGACATGGTAAACAGTGAGACATGATAGACAGTGAGACATGATAGTGAGACATAGTAGACAGTGAGAGACATGATAGACAATGAGAGACATGGTAGACAGTGAGAGACATGATAGTGAGAGACATAGTAGAAAGTGAGACATAGTAGACAGTGAGAAACATGGTAGACAGTGAGACACATGGTAGACAGTGAGAGACATGGTAGACAGTGAGAGACATGATAGTGAGACATACAGTGAGAGACATGGTAGACAGTGAGAGACATAGAGACATGGTAGACAGTGAGAGACATGATAGTGAGACATGGTAGACAGTAAGACATGATAGCGAGAGACATGGTAGACAGTGACATGATAGTGAGACATGGTAGACAGTGAGAGACGTGATAGCGAGATACACGGTAGACAGTGAGACATGGTAGACAGTGAGACATGGTAGAAAGTGAGAGACATGATAGTGAGAGACATAGCAGACAGTGAGAGACATGGTAGACAGTGAGAGACATGGTAGACAGTGAGACATTGTAGACAGTGAGACATGGTAGACAGTGAGAGACATGATAGTGAGAAACATGGTAGACAGTGAGACATGGTAGACAGTGAGAGACATGATAGTGAGAGACATAGAGTGAGAGACATGGTAGACAGTGAGACATACAGTGAGAGACATGGTAGACAGTGAGACATGATAGTGAGACATGGTAGACAGTAAGAGACATGATAGTGAGAGACATGGTAGACAGTGAGTGGCATGATAGTGAGAGACATGGTAGACAGTGAGAGACATGGTAAACAGTGAGACATGGTAGACAGTGAGACATGATAGTGAGACATAGTAGACAGTGAGAGACATGATAGACAGTGAGAGACATGGTAGACAGTGAGAGACATGGTAGACAGTGAGAGACATGGTAGACAGTGAGAGACATGATAGTGAAAGACATACAGTGAGACATGGTAGACAGTGAGAGACATAGACAGAGACATGGTAGACAGTGAGATACATGATAGTGAGACATGGTAGACAGTGAGATACATGATAGTGAGAGACATGATAGACAGTGAGACATTGTAGACAGTGAGACATGGTAGACAGTGAGAGACATGATAGTGAGAGACATAGCAGACAGTGAGAGACATGGTAGACAATGAGAGACATGGTAGACAGTGAGACATTGTAGACAGTGAGACATGGTAGACAGTGAGAGACATGGTAGACAGAAACATGGCAGACAGTGAGACATGGTAGACAGTGAGAGACATGATAGAGACATGGTAGACAGTGAGAGACATGGTAGACAGTGAGAGACATGATAGTGAGAGACATAGCAGACAGTGAGAGACATGGTAGACAGTGAGACATTGTAGACAGTGAGACATGGTAGACAGTGAGAGACATGATAGTGAGAGACATAGCAGACAGTGAGAGACATGGTAGACAATGAGAGACATGGTAGACAGTGAGACATTGTAGATAGTGAGACATGGTAGACAGTGAGAGACATGGTAGACAGAAACATGGCAGACAGTGAGACATGGTAGACAGTGAGAGACATGGTAGACAGAAACATGGCAGACAGTGAGACATGGTAGACAGTGAGAGACATGATAGAGACATGGTAGACAGTGAGAGACATGGTAGACAGTGAGAGACATGATAGTGAGAGACATAGAGTGAGAGACATGGTAGACAGTGAGAGACATGGTAGACAGTGAGAGACATGATAGTGAGAGACATAGAGTGAGAGACATGGTAGACAGTGAGAGACATGGTAGACAGTGAGAGACATGATAGTGAGACATGGTAGACAGTGAGAGACATGATAGTGAGACATGGTAGACAGTAAGAGACATGATAGTGAGAGACATGGTAGACAGTGAGTGGCATGATAGTGAGAGACATGGTAGACAGTGAGAGACATGGTAAACAGTGAGACATGGTAGACAGTGAGACATGATAGTGAGACATAGTAGACAGTGAGAGACATGATAGACAATGAGAGACATGGTAGACAGTGAGAGACATGATAGTGAGAGACATAGTAGAAAGTGAGACATAGTAGACAGTGAGAAACATGGTAGACAGTGAGACACATGGTAGACAGTGAGAGACATGATAGTGAGACATACAGTGAGAGACATGGTAGACAGTGAGAGACATAGAGACATGGTAGACAGTGAGAGACATGATAGTGAGACATGGTAGACAGTAAGAGACATGATAGCGAGAGACATGGTAGACAGTGACATGATAGTGAGACATGGTAGACAGTGAGAGACGTGATAGCGAGATACACGGTAGACAGTGAGACATGGTAGACAGTTAGACATGGTAGAAAGTGAGAGACATGATAGTGAGAGACATAGCAGACAGTGAGAGACATGGTAGACAGTGAGAGACATGGTAGACAGTGAGACATTGTAGACAGTGAGACATGGTAGACAGTGAGAGACATGATAGTGAGAAACATGGTAGGCAGTGAGACATGGTAGACAGTGAGAGACATGATAGTGAGAGACATAGAGTGAGAGACATGGTAGACAGTGAGACATACAGTGAGAGACATGGTAGACAGTGAGACATGATAGTGAGACATGGTAGACAGTAAGAGACATGATAGTGAGAAACATGGTAGACAGTGAGTGGCATGATAGTGAGAGACATGGTAGACAGTGAGAGACATGGTAAACAGTGAGACATGGTAGACAGTGAGACATGATAGTGAGACATAGTAGACAGTGAGAGACATGATAGACAGTGAGAGACATGGTAGACAGTGAGAGACATGGTAGACAGTGAGAGACATGGTAGACAGTGAGAGACATGATAGTGAGAGACATACAGTGAGACATGGTAGACAGTGAGAGACATAGACAGAGACATGGTAGACAGTGAGATACATGATAGTGAGACATGGTAGACAGTGAGATACATGATAGTGAGACATGGTAGACAGTCAGAGACATGATAGTGAGAGACATAGAGTGAGAGACATGGTAGACAGTGAGAGACATACAGTGAGAGACATGGTAGACAGTGAGAGACATGATAGTGAGACATGGTAGACAGTGAGAGACATGATAGTGAGATACACGGTAGACATTGAGACATGGTAGACAGTGAGACATGGTAGACAGAGACATGAGAGTGAGAGACGTGGTAGACAGTGAGACATGATAGTGAGACATGAGTCAGTGAGATACATGATAGTGAGAGATACGGTAGACAGTGCGATATGAGTCAGTGAGAGACATGGTAGACAGTGAGACATGAGTCAGTAAGACATGAATCAGTGAGAGACATGAGAATCAGTAAGAGACATGATAGATAATGACATAGTGAGAGACATGATAGACAGTGAGAGACATGAAAATCAGTGAGAGACATGGCAGACAGTGTGAGACATGGTAGACAGACATGGTAGACAGTGAGACATGATAGTGAGACATAGTAGACAGTGAGAGACATGGTAGACAGTGAGAGACATGGTAGACAGTGAGAGACATGGTAGACAGTGAGACATGGTAGACAGTGAGAGACATGATAGTGAGAGACATAGAAAGTGAGACATAGTAGACAGTGAGACATAATCAGTGAGAGACATGGTAGACAGTGAGAGACATGGTAGACAGTGAAACATGATAGTGAGACATAGTAGATAGTGAGAGACATGATAGACAGTGAGAGACATGGTAGACAGTGACAGACATGGTAGACAGTGAGACATGGTAGTCAGTGAGAGACATAGTAGACAGTGAGAAACATGGTAGACAGTGAGACATGGTAGACAGTGAGACATGGTAGACAGAGACATGAGAGTGAGAGACGTGGTAGACAGTAAGACATGATAGTGAGACATGAGTCAGTGAGATACATGATAGTGAGAGATACGGTAGATAGTGAGAGACATGATAGTGAGATACATGGTAGACAGGTAGACATGGTTGACATTGAGAGAGATAGTGAAAGACACGGTAGACAGCGAGACATAAGTCAGTGAGAGACATGGTAGACAGTGAGACATGATAGTGAGAGACATGGTAGACAGTGACATGATAGTGAGACATGGTAGACAGTGAGAGACATGATAGTGAGATACTCGGTAGACAGTGAGACATGGTAGACAGTGAGAGACATGGTAGACAGTGAGACATGGTAGACAGAGACGAGAGTGAGAGACGTGGTAGACAGTGAGGCATGGTTGACAGTGAGAGAGACAGTAAAAGACACGGTAGACAGCGAGACATAAGTCAGTGAGAGACATGGTAGACAGTGAGACATGATAGTGAGAGACATGGTAGACAGTGGGACATGAGTCAGTGAGAGACATGGTAGACAGTGAGACATGATTCAGTAAGACATGAATCAGTGAGAGACATGAGAATCAGTAAGAGACATTGTAGATAATGACATAGTGAGAGACATGGTAGACAGTGAGAGACATGGTAGACAGTGAGACATGGTAGACAGTGAGACATGATAGTGAGACATAGACAGTGAGAGACATGATAGACAATGAGAGACATGGTAGACAGTGAGATACATGGTAGACAGTGAGACATGGTAGACAGTGAGACATGATAGTGAGACATAGACAGTGAGAGACATGATAGACAGTGAGAGACATGGTAGACAGTGAGATACATGGTAGACAGTGAGACATGGTAGACAGTGAGACATGATAGTGAGACATAGACAGTGAGAGACATGATAGACAATGAGAGACATGGTAGACAGTGAGAGACATGGTAGACAGTGAGACATGGTAGACAGTGAGAGACATGATAGTGAGAGACATAGTAGACAGTGAGACATAATCAGTGAGAGACATGGTAGACAGTGAGAGACACGGTAGACAGTGAGACATGGTAGACAGTGAGACATATTAGATAGTGAGAGACATGATAGACAGTGAGAGACATGGTAGACAGTGAGAGACATGGTAGACAGTGAGACATGGTAGACAGTGAGAGACATGATAGTGAGAGACATAGTAGAAAGTGAGAGACATAGTAGACAGTGAGAAACATGGTAGACAGTGAGAGACATGGTAGACAGTGAGACATGGTAGACAGAGACATGAGAGTGAGAGACGTGGTAGACAGTGAGACATGAGTCAGTGAGATACATGATAGTGAGAGATACGGTAGACAGTGAGAGACATGATAATGAGATACATGGTAGACAGTGAGACATGGTTGACAGTGAGAGACAGTGAAAGACACGGTAGACAGCGAGACATAGTGAGAGACATGGTAGACAGTGAGACATGAGTCAGTAAGACATGAATCAGTGAGAGACATGAGAATCAGTAAGAGACATGGTAGTTAATGACATAGTGAAAGACATGATAGACAGTGAGACATGATAATCAGTGAGAGACATGGTAGACAGTGAGAGACATGGTAGACAGTGAGACATGATAGTGAGACATAGTAGACAGCGAGAGACATGATAGACAGTGAGAGACATGGTAGACAGTGAGAGACATGGTAGACAGTGAGACATGGTAGACAGTGAGACATGATAGTGAGACATAGTAGACAGTGAGAGACATGATAGACAGTGAGAGACATGGTAGACAGTGAGACATGGTAGACAGTGAGACATGGTAGACAGTGAGAGACATAGTAGAAAGTGAGAGACATAGTAGACAGTGAGAGACATGATAATCAGTGAGAAACATGGTAGACAGTGAGAGACATGGTAGACAGTGAGAGACATGGCAGACAGTGAGACATGGTAGACAGTGAGACATGATAGTGAAACATAGTAGATAGTGAGAGACATGATAGACAGTGAGAGACATGGTAGACAGTGAGAGACATGGCAGACAGTGAGACATGGTAGACAGTGAGAGACATGATAGTGAGAGACATAGCACACAGTGAGAGACATAGTAGACAGTGAGAAACATGGTAGACAGTGAGAGACATGATAGTGAGAGACATGGTAGACAGAGACATGATAGTGAGAGACATGGTAGACAGTGACATGATAGTGAGACATGGAAGACAGTGAGAGACATGATAGTGAGATACTCGGTAGACAGTGAGACATGGTAGACAGTGAGAGACATGGTAGACAGTGAGACATGGTAGACAGAGACGAGAGTGAGAGACGTGGTAGACAGTGAGGCATGGTTGACAGTGAGAGAGACAGTAAAAGACACGGTAGACAGCGAGACATAAGTCAGTGAGAGACATGGTAGACAGTGAGACATGATAGTGAGAGACATGGTAGACAGTGGGACATGAGTCAGTGAGAGACATGGTAGACAGTGAGACATGAGTCAGTAAGACATGAATCAGTGAGAGACATGAGAATCAGTAAGAAACATGGTAGATAGTGACATAGTGAGAGACATGATAGACAGTGAGAGACATGATAATCAGAGACATGGTAGACAGTGAGAGACATGGTAGACAGTGAGACATGGTAGACAGTGAGACATGATAGTGAGACATAGTAGGCAGTGAGAGACATGATAGACAGTGAGAGACATGGTAGGCAGTGAGAGACATGGTAGACAGTGAGACATGGTAGACAGTGAGAGACATGATAGTGAGAGACATAGTAGAAAGTGAGACATAGTAGACAGTGAGAAACATGGTAGACAGTGAGAGACATGGTAGTGAGAGACATGGTAGACAGAGACATGAAAGTGAGAGACGTGGTAGACAGTGAGACATGATAGTGAGACACGAGTCAGTGAGATACATGATAGTGAGAGATACGGTAGACAGTGAGATACATGGTGGACAGTGAGACATTGTTGACAGTGAGAGACAGTGAAAGACACGGTAGACAGCGAGACATAAGTCAGTGAGAGACATGGTAGACAGTGAGAGACATGATAGTGTGAGACATGTTAGACAGAGACTTGATAGTGAAAGACACGGTAGACAGTGAGAGACATGTTAGTGAGAGACACGGTAGACAGACATGGTAGACAGAGACATGATAGTCATTGAGAGACATGGTAGACAGACATGATAGTGAGAGACATTGTAGACAGTGAGAGACATGATAGAGACACGGTAGACAGACATGGTAGACAATGAAACATGATAGTGAGAGACATGGTAGACAGTGGGACATCAGTCAGTGAGAGACATGGTAGACAGTGAGACATGAGTCAGTAAGACATGAATCAGTGAGAGACATGAGAATCAGTAAGAGACATGGTAGATAGTGACATAGAGACATGATAGACAGTGAGAGACATGATAGTGAGACATAGTAGACAGTGAGAGACATGGTAGACAGTGAGACATGGTAGACAGTGAGACATGATAGATAGTGAGAGACATGGTAGACAGTGAGAGACATGATAGTGAGAGACATAGACAGTGAGAGACATGGTAGACAGTGAGACATGGTAGACAGTGAGACATACAGTGAGAAACATGGTAGACAGTGAGAGACATGGTAGACAGTGAGAGACATGGTAGTGAGAGACATAGAAAGTGAGAGACATGGTTGACAGTGAGACATGGTAGACAGTGAGACATACAGTGAGAAACATGGTTGACAGTGAGAGACATGGTAGACAGTGAGAGACATGGTAGACAGTGAGAGACATGGTAGACTGCAAAATACGTCCTGCAAAATGCCTAATGCTCATGAAGATGTCACTATTAATTAATAAAAGATAAAACGCCTTTTAAAATTCTTTGTTGAAATACTTTGTGGAAATTACCGCTAGACCTACAGTATAACTCTCTTCTAGTGAGTTACACAAAGCCCTGGGTTTGGTACTTACATAAGACTGCATGTAACGAGTAATAACAGTTGGATTGACCAGTCTGTAAACATCGGTGAGTGGTCAGGATCATGGACAGCTGATGAGATTAAGACACAAGTGCAACATCTGGGTATCTTTATTGTAGACGTTTCGCCATCCAGTGGCTTTATCAATACAAATTCTAGGACATAACTTGAAGACAGTAGAACTATGTACAGAAGATGAGGTAATCAGTCCCTTCTGTACATAGTTTTACTGTCTTCAAGTTATGTCCTAGAATTTGTATTGATAAAGCCACTGGATGGCGAAACGTCTACAATAAAGATACCCAGATGTTGCACTTGTGTCTTAATCTCATCTTGTCGGTATTATATACCATTCGTTCACAACATCATGGACAGCTGCTGATGATTCCCGAAATAATTATAACTTGTTTTCAGGACTGATCATCAGTCGTAACTTATTCATCACTTGTGACGATAGTCTGCCACTGGTCATTTTCACTCATCTTCAGCACTCATCATGCCCACCTCTAATCACCAGCATCACCATCACTCATCAACAAGAAACCGCACACTCACGAGTGTGAGAGCCACAGCCGGCCGCCCTGTATCTTAATGTTTATACTAACTATTTAGTATTTTAGCAGAGGTCAGTGATGGCAACGGGGTCAGTGAATAACCCCACAAGCGAGAAAAAAGATTTCCATGTGTGAAAGGTGAGGGAAAGACTACAATTTCATAGAAAATTTGAGTGTCAGTATTTGCTAGAAGCAGTGAGGGGCACGACAAGCCTACCGGGTAGACACCGCTGTTGCCACTAGTGACCATATTTATACAGATAACACAGGATAAGTGATGACCCCAAAGTAAGGAAGATAAATGCAAAAACAGATTAGTGGGTAAGCAAGTGAGAGGAACACAAAAAATAACAAAACAAAACACTAGAGGAGTAGCAGCATCAGGCATCATTGTGTGGACTGAAAAGTGAAAACTCGAGGACGAGTGGAGTGCATACGAGTGGTGTACATAGCGAGTTAATCAAACAGGTAGCAAACAGATTGGGAGATCGGACGCAGTACGACATCGACCCAGCAAGGAAGCAACAAAGACCTGCTATGACCACTCCTACGCTGCCAGACATGAAAGTATTCACATCTCTTCTGGCAGCAATCGTCAGGTCAATAACCCCAAGTATTCTGCCACAGCTGGAAGAGTTCATTCAGCCCTAGAGA
>NC_091292.1:50378443-50510943 GCF_038502225.1 Cherax quadricarinatus | reverse complement strand
CTGTTGTACAGCCACATCAGGAGGAAAACAACAGTCAAGGACCAGGTAATCAGGCTAAGGAAGGAAGGAGGAGAGACAACAAGAAATGACCGTGAAGTATGTGAAGAACTCAACAAGAGATTCAAAGAAGTGTTCACAGAGGAGACAGAAGGGACTCCAGAAAGACGGAGAGGTGGGGCACACCACCAAGTGCTGGACACAGTGCACACAACCGAGGAAGAAGTGAAGAGGCTTCTGAGTGAGCTAGATACCTCAAAGGCAATGGGGCCAGATAACATCTCCCCATGGGTATTGAGAGAGGGAGCAGAGGCGCTATGTGTACCCCTAACAACAATATTCAATACATCTATCGAAACAGGGAGATTGCCTGAGGCATGGAAGACAGCAAATGTAGTCCCAATTTTTAAAAAAGGAGACAGACATGAAGCATTAAACTACAGACCAGTGTCACTGACATGTATAGTATGCAAAATCATGGAGAAGATTATCAGGAGAAGAGTGGTGGAACACCTAGAAAGGAACGATCTCATCAACAGCAGCCAACATGGTTTCATGGACGGGAAATCCTGTGTCACAAACCTACTGGAGTTCTATGACATGGTGACAGCAGTAAGATAAGAGAGAGAGGGGTGGGTGGATTGCATTTTCTTGGACTGCAAGAAGGCGTTTGACACAGTTCCACACAAGAGATTGGTGCAAAAACTGGAGGACCAAGCAGGGATAACAGGGAAGGCACTACAATGGATCAGGGAATACTTGTCAGGAAGACAGCAGCGAGTCATGGTACGTGGCGAGGTGTCAGAGTGGGCACCTGTGACCAGCGGGGTCCCGCAGGGGTCAGTCCTAGGACCAGTGCTGTTTCTGGTATTTGTGAACGACATGACGGAAGGAATAGACTCTGAGGTGTCCCTGTTTGCAGATGACGTGAAGTTGATGAGAAGAATTCACTCGATCGAAGACCAGGCAGAACTACAAAGGGATCTGGACAGGCTGCAGACCTGGTCCAGCAATTGGCTCCTGGAGTTCAATCCCACCAAGTGCAAAGTCATGAAGATTGGGGAAGGGCAAAGAAGGCCGCAGACGGAGTACAGTCTAGGGGGGTCAGAGACTACAAACCTCACTCAAGGAAAAAGATCTTGGGGTGAGTATAACACCAGGCACATCTCCTGAAGTGCACATCAACCAAATAACTGCTGCAGCATATGGGCCCCTAGCAAACCTCAGAACAGCATTCCGACATCTTAATAAGGAATCATTCAGGACCCTGTACACCGTGTACGTTAGGCCCATATTGGAGTATGCGGCACCAGTTTGGAACCCACACCTAGCCAAGCACGTGAAGAAACTAGAGAAAGTGCAAAGGTTTGCAACAAGACTAGTCCCAGAGCTAAGAGGTATGTCCTACGAGGAGAGGTTAAGGGAAATCAACCTGACGACACTGGAGGACAGGAGAGATAGGGGGGACATGATAACGACATACAAAATACTGAGAGGAATTGACAAGGTGGACAAAGACAGGATGTTCCAGAGATTGGACACAGTAACAAGGGGACACAGTTGGAAGCTGAAGACACAGATGAATCACAGGGATGTTAGGAAGTATTTCTTCAGCCACAGAGTAGTCAGTAAGTGGAATAGTTTGGGAAGCGATGTAGTGGAGGCAGGATCCATACATAGCTTTAAGCAGAGGTATGATAAAGCTTACGGCTCAGGGAGAGTGACCTAGTAGCGATAAGTGAAGAGGCGGGGCCAGGAGCTCGGACTCGACCCCCACACCTCAACTAGGTGAGTACAACTAGGTGAGTACACGCACACGCACACGCGCGCGCGCACACACACGCGCACACACACATATGCATCAAGCAATATGCCCAAAACAGCTGTTAGCAGCACAGCATCAGGAAAGGAAGGAAGATTGCGACACAAATTGAGAATCCACCTGTCCTCTATAAAAGGTAAGAAACTCCAAGATCTCAGTTCAGTAGTTTGTAGAACCTTCAATGCGACAGTCAGAACAAATTATATCGAGAGTTAGACAGGGGACCTGAATCTTATTGAGAATCTCAAAGCACAACTGTAATTTGCCAAAAGCTACTAATTTTATATAAATCTCTGGGAATATAATTACAAACAGGACAAGAAGTATGATTTGTCAGTCAACTAGATCCTACTCAACCACTAAACTGAGTCTGCATCACAGCATCATAGAACAGTGTTGTCGACGATGGAAGGAGATAGGTGTTACTCCGCCTTTGTCCATCCAGAAAGAGTGATTAAAGCTATAATATAGTAATAGTAGGTGATTTTAACTTTAGTCGAATTGACTGGACTTCGTCGACCATTAATCTGGAGTCCAGTAACTTCCTGGAAATAGTTCAGGACTGCTATTTGAAGCAGTTTGTAACAGAGCCTACCTGAGGTAATAATTTGCTTGATGTAATTTTGACAAATAAGAAAAAACTCTTAAATCTACAAATCACTGAAGAGCTTGGTGCAAGTGATTACAAATCTGTTACCTTTAATATTACATGGCAGTACAAGAATAAGGATAATACAGTTAAAGTCCCTGATTTTCGTTCTGCTAATTATGGACTTAGAGAACACCTGTTTAGTCTCGACTGAGGTTATCTTGCTAATGATTCTGTTTATGAAGATAATAACGAAGAGATCTGCGACTATGACCTTTTTCTTAATAATGTACAACGCTCTTAAAGTGTATATGTTCCCAGAGAGAAATTTTGTCAAATAAAGATGACCGCAAATGAATGAATAGAAGACTGAAGCATCTATTAGGAGGAAAGAGAGGAATTTGGCATGAAAAGAGTAGGATAACCTTACAGACCAGTATGTTGATATTAAGAGATATCAAAGAACGGGATTAGAAAGGCTACATACAGCTATGAAATTAAAGCTGATAGTGAATTAAAGACAAATCCAAAAGGTTCTCTTAAGTGTAGAGGACAAAGATCAGGGTAAAAACAAGCCTACTGAGAATTGAAGCTGGACAGCTAACTGATAAGGAGGTAATGTGCACTCTTTATTGGTTATTGCCATAAATGATATCTTGGCAATTAATAATTATTCAGTAATGTGAATATGATAATGTAAGACACAAAGGCAACAGTTAGGCAAGTAAGTAAATAAGTAAGTAGGTTTATTCAGGTATACACAAATACAGTTACATAGAAATTATCATACATAGCGGCATATGTGTAGAGAACCTAGGATAACCCAAAAAAGTCAGAAAGAGTGACTTATTTCCATTGGGGTCCTTTTACCTTATTATTATAATATAAAGGTTATAATATTTTCTTATTATTCTACAATGAAGATAACATCTTATTATCATACTAAAAAGACTATCTACTACACGAGGGTCATTAAGACTATCTACAATACGAGGGTCATTACTAGGAATAAGGTAAAATTTACATGTATTTTAGCTAAAAAATAGAAAATCATTCCCCTCCCTTTCTGTAGCTACATTCATCAGACACTTTTTGGCACTCTGGCTTTGACATGTGCGGGTAGTCTGTTCCATTCCTTTATTGCTGTACAATAAAAGGTGTTTGACGCCTGGCCAATGACTGTGGGTACTACAAAGTTGTGCTCTCTCCCCCTAGTACTTTATTCCGAAACGTTTCGCCTACACAGGAGCTTGTTCAGTCGAGTACAGAAAGTAGGCAGGAACAGTAGAGACGTGAAGACGATGTAATCAGTCCATCACCCTTGATTTGAGGTTGTTTCAGACTATGGAACAGAACTCTTCACCAGGCTGTGGGACTGACAACCTCAAATCAAGGGTGATTACAGCGTCTTCACATCTCTACTCCTGCCTACTTTCTGTACTCGACTGAAGAAGCCTACTGTGTAGGCGAAACGTTTCGGAATAAAGTTGCCTAACTGTTGCCTTTGTGTCTTACCTACCAACCTGTCGGTATTGTATACATTTTTTATATTCAGTATGATAATGGTATACAACATCGACTAGTTGATAAATAAGACACATGTGCAATGGTTAGGTATCTTCCGAAACGATTCGCCTACACAGCAGGCTTCTTCAGTCGAATACAAAATAGGCAGCAGAAGCGTAGAAATGTAAAAACGATATACATGTAATCTGTTCATTACCCTCGAAGACTATGGAGGGACTGACCACCTTAACACTGCATTTATATCCGTTCTGTATTATGTCAGATTAGACAAAAATGAGCTACATAATCTGAGGCCTTACTAGTGATTTATAGAGCCGAAAAATAACTTTCGGACTTTTCGGTACTTATACTTTTTAATATAAATCCAAGTAATATGTTATTCTTAATACGCACTCTTAGGCACTGTTGTCTTGGCTTGAGATTTCTGCTTACCATGACTCCCAAGTCTTTTGCACATTCTGCGTGATCGGACACTCTATCACCTTGTTTATAAATGAGTTATTTCTCATTTCCAAACCTTGTCGACACTGAATTGCATCTGCCACTTTTCAGACCACGATATTAATTTGACCAAATCTTCTTGAAGCTCATTGATGACCTCCTCCAGATCAATTATTTTGCCTATTTTTGTGTCATCAGTGTTATTGTGTTTTGTGTCATCACTTGTTATTCCTTCGTCAAGGCCATTAATGTAAATTATGAAAAGTAATGGGCCTAAAACTGATCTTTGTGGAATGTCACTAGTGACAGGTCCCCATTCAGACTTGACCCCATTAAGGAAAACTGTTTCCTACTGATCGATCCATCTTAGGACTTTACCTCCTATACTCTGTCGAAGGTCTTATTGAAATCCAAATAATCATATTCATTAGATTTGTTCACTGCCCCAAATACTTTATTAAAGAATGTGAACATATTTGTCAGGCAGGAACGACTTCTTATGAATCCGTCCTGAAACTAATTAATTTATGCTCATTAAGATAGATTCTAGCAATATTGAATAATTGATTCTAATAATTTATGAACTCTAGACGTTAGGCTTATTGGGCGGTAATTTAGAGATGACGACATATTCCCAGATTTACATATAAGAATTACACGAGCATAAATAATTGTACTCAGGGTCTGAACCTCGGAAACATTTTGCTCGAGGGACTGCTCACTAGGGCACGAAATATGAGGTTATCATCTTCACGACAGATGCAGTTTACGTGCAGTTTTCTTTCTGCCGAAGGCTGCACGAGTTTTATTGTGTATTGTTGTAATTTATGACTGGTTCACCACATCACAGAGGACCTGGGCAAGGAACATTAGAACACTAGCAAGAACTGGATCTGGACCCTGAGCTCCAAAATACGGGGGACCTTTGTAATTAGAAGCAGAATAAGAACCTGACATTTCACTTGTTTAATTTGATTGGGTTGTCTTAGGTTAATTTAGTCCATAGTAAAAAAATGAACTTATGTAGGCAACCTAAATAAAAACGTAATACATGGGCACTGAGTAGCATGGAACTGGGAACTTAGAAAGAGAGAGATGAGCGTGCCAGGTTACAAGGCAAATGAAGACATGAAGATACAGGGTATTAGGCAATAGGTTTTGGGAATTAGAGTAATAGGCAGTAAAATATGGTGAACATAAAGAGAAAATATTATTCTTACAGGTAGAGGCCGTTGACCCTGATATAGTGGACACGGCGGGACTAGTATACAGTGTGGGCGGTGATGGTGCGGGCGGCAATGGTGCAGGAGGTCACACCACCAGGGGTGCATTGTTCACTATAAACCCTCACACCGGCCACCTCCTGCAGCTGAGGGTGAGTAGTGACTCCTGTAATTTTATGTTAAGTCTCGGTATGTTACTGTGTCTCTGGTAAGTAAAAATGTAGTGAAAACCATTATAACCATTTGTGTTATAATCTATTTGCCATTTTTCAGTTCTTAAAAACAGAAAACTGAAGGCATTCAAGTCCCTCTATATCTGTCTAAGAAACTATTCTTCCCTCCGTTATTGAGGAAATACTTGAACACCGTCTCACCGAAGAGCCAGTTTTGACTTATAAAAATGTCATGGGTATCCATGTATCAATGTCATGGGTATCCATGTATCAATGTCATGGGTATCCATGTATCAGTGTCATGGGTATCCATGTATCAATGTCATGGGTATCCATGTATCAATGTCATGGGTATCCATGTATCAATGTCATGGGTATCCATGTATCAGTGTCATGGGTATCCATGTATCAATGTCATGGGTATCCATGTATCAATGTCATGGGTATCCATGTATCAATGTCATGGGTATCCATGTATCAATGTCATGGGTATCCATGTATCAATGTCATGGGTATCCATGTATCAGTGTCATGGGTATCCATGTATCAATGTCATGGGTATCCATGTATCAATGTCATGGGTATCCATGTATCAATGTCATGGGTATCCATGTATCAGTGTCATGGGTATCCATGTATCAATGTCATGGGTATCCATGTATCAATGTCATGGGTATCCATGTATCAATGTCATGGGTATCCATGTATCAATGTCATGGGTATCCATGTATCAATGTCATGGGTATCCATGTATCAGTGTCATGGGTATCCATGTATCAATGTCATGGGTATCCATGTATCAATGTCATGGGTATCCATGTATCAATGTCATGGGTATCCATGTATCAGTGTCATGGGTATCCATGTATCAATGTCATGGGTATCCATGTATCAATGTCATGGGTATCCATGTATCAGTGTCATGGGTATCCATGCATCAGTGTCATGGATATCAATGTATCAATGTCATGGGTATCCATGTATCAATGTCATGGGTATCCATGTATCAGTGTCATGGATATCAATGTATCAATGTCATGGGTATCCATGTATCAATGTCATGGGTATCCATGTATCAGTGTCATGGGTATCCATGTATCAGTGTCATGGATATCAATGTATCAATGTCATGGGTATCCATGTATCAATGTCATGGGTATCCATGTATCAATGTCATGGGTATCCATGTATCAATGTCGTGGGTATCCATGTATCAATGTCATGGGTATCCATGTATCAATGTCGTGGGTATCCATGTATCAATGTCATGGGTATCCATGTATCAGTGTCATGGATATCAATGTATCAATGTCATGGGTATCCATGTATCAATGTCATGGGTATCCATGTATCAATGTCATGGGTATCCATGTATCAGTGTCATGGGTATCCATGTATCAATGTCATGGGTATCCATGTATCAATGTCATGGGTATCCATGTATCAGTGTCATGGATATCAATGTATCAATGTCATGGGTATCCATGTATCAATGTCATGGGTATCCATGTATCAATGTCATGGGTATCCATGTATCAATGTCATGGGTATCCATGTATCAATGTCATGGGTATCCATGTATCAGTGTCATGGGTATCCATGTATCAGTGTCGTGGGTATCCATGTATCAATGTCATGGGTATCCATGTATCAGTGTCATGGGTATCCATGTATCATTGTCATGGGTATCCATGTATCAATGTCATGGGTATCCATGTATCAGTGTCATGGGTATCCATGTATCAGTGTCGTGGGTATCCATGCATCAGTGTCATGGGTATCCATGTATCAATGTTATGGGTATCCATGTATCAGTGTCATGGGTATCCATGTATCAGTGTCATGGGTATCCATGTATCAATGTCATGGGTATCCATGTATCAGTGTCATGGGTATCCATGTATCAGTGCAGTGGAATAATGTTCACCCAAGTCATGTAATGGTCTTGTTCTGGAGAATGGTATTAATAAATATATTTTTATATTCGTTGCTTTTTCCATCTTTGATTTTTAGTAACTGGTTAATGTTAATTGCTAACTTTAATAAACGATTTACCAAATTCGAAGTAATTTCGTGTGAGAGAAATGAAGTTGCCTTTAAGTAGAGATGTATTTCATAAAAAAATAGTCTTTATATTACTCTTATGTACATTTATGTGGTACTTTTCCTAAGACATGTTCTGCAGAAGGTTAAGGTACGGTTTCAAGACCGAATTGCAAAACCTGCGTCTTTAATCAGTCGATTATTGACAATGTCACTTGTGATTGGTTTAAAGTCTTCTTTCAAAGGAAACTGAAGATAATCATTAAGTCTTGGGATGTAAAACAGTGAACCCCAGGATCCGATTTTAGATCGTTCCTCCAAAGCTTCTAGTTAATTATGTATGCAATATCCGTTCTGAGGTAGGTAGTGTAAGATCAAGGGGATACACAAAAGGCCTATGACCTAGGCTCTAAAACTGATATTTTCCCTAGAACATTCCTCTGAAAGTAAACAGCTAATATTTAAACCATACCACGGGCGGGATTTGAACCCGCGGTCAGAGAGTCTCAAAACTCCATATTTAAGTTATGTATGGACGGATGCTGATTATTGTTCCAGTTTCTGAACACACTAGTTATTTATTATTAATGAGGAAACTATTTTTATTGTACATTACAATTATGGTAAAAATTATTGACAAGATGAGGACTAAGGCACATGCACAACACCTGAGCATCTTCATTTAAAGATGCTTCCCTAAAGAAAGGTTGTTACAGCTCGATACTAAGATGATATATGATGATAGTGTGAGATGAAGCAGTCAGTCCCTCAGTCTTGCAGAACTATACACACAAGAAAGTTGAAATGAAATAATAAATCCTTCAACGAAGAAGCTGGGGTTCAGTACCTCGGTCTTGATTCACCAAGACCTGATTAATCAAAACTAAGGTAATTAGCACCGGCTTCTAGGATGAAGGACAAATTTCTAGATCTTCCACTTTCTTTTCTGTATAATTCTGCAAGATGAAGGGGTTGATTACGTCATCTTCTACTGTCATCGTATATGTTTGCAGTGAATTGAAAATTTCACTGGCTAGTAAACCCCTTCAAACAAACATACCCAGGTCCTGCACATGTGTTTAATTCCTCTTTTACTATACGTATGCGCACTGTATTCAAACTGGATTACAAGACCTGAATCAACAAGTGAATTAAAGAATGCTAGTAGGAGGCATTTTCCCAGTAACATCGCCTGCCTAACCTTCGATTGCCATGAACTCCCATCTTCAGTTTTTATGGCGGGCCATCGCCTAGAGGTTCGTAAAGTAGTCCCTACTTCCCAACAGTGTCGAAATTGTTGGTGCTTTGGACACTTCGCTAAATACTGCAGATCTGCGGTGGAGTGCCCAGTCTGTGGTGCTACAGATCATGCCGATACATCTTAGTCTTCCCCCTACTTGTCTCAATTGCAATGAACCTCATCCTTCATTTTCCCGCCGTTGTCAGGTCTACCCTAATGAACGAGAAATCCCTTGTCTTAAGGAGAGAGAAAGCTTTATGCTATGGCGGTCTTTTGGCTCCGCCCTCTGAGGAATCTTCCTCGTATCATTTATTCGCGAGTAGCTAGGAGACCTACAACTTTGGCTGTCCCCCCAGCCTACCAGCTCCTCCAGTGTTATGTCTTCTGGGTTTACCCCCATCTCTAATTCTTTTGCTGTTTTACTCTCTGAAACCCTCACCTTCTTACCTACTCCTACCTCCTCGTGTGGTCCCCTCTTCTCCTGTTCTTCCCCAGACTTCTTCCTCAGTTACTTTCCAACTTCCTCCCTCCCCTGTTCCACCACAGGACTCTTCTGTCCCAGCTGGCACATCTCTCCAGGTTCATACCCCCCCCCATCTCAAACCTCTTTGGTTCCTTCCATATTCTCCCCGATCTCTACTTGCTCTACCTCGCCTGTCTCTGAAGTCATGGTATTGGCGTCTTCCTTATCCGCTTAGACACTTGACGTCATCTCCAACTGTATTGCTGAGATGAATCCGTCGATGGACACCGGCGTGCCTCCTTCCACCCCTTCTTATTTTTCACGACTGTCGCGGCAATCTTTTCCTTCACAGCATTCTGATTCCTCCTTCCTTACACACTATCCGTTGCCTCCACACATTAATTTCACTGACCCTAATAGCCCAAAGATTTTTATCGCTTCTTATTATTGGGATACCTGTCTTTGTGAATAATGACTTATTTACAATGGAATATTCACGGCCTCAGGGGTAATTCGGGAGAGCTCCAGGTGTTGTTCTCCCAGTTTTCCCCACTATGTGTCGAGTTACAAGAGCCCAAAATTCGTTCAGCTGTCATTTGTCCCGTTTCAGGCTATGTGCTGTTGCATTCTTCTGATACCTTGCCTGATGAATCATTTAATAAGAGTACACTTCTTGTGCACATTGGTATACCGTATAAACAGGTCTTCGTTCTCTGCTGCATTTTTTTTTACACAGGGTTTGACAAGGTTAAGGATCCCTAACTTTATTGACAAGCTATTTACAGGTTAAAGATTCCTAACTTTATTGACAAGCTAAGAGCTGTTACCTACATCAGCTCATTTCAAAGCATTTTATTGTTATGAGACATACAAGTAGGGAACAGGATGAAGTTGGAGCCATCTGTGGGCCAGCATTTTCATTTGACATTTTCGTTGACATCATTATGCTGTATGAATGTGTTCCATACTCGAGTCATCCTGGGTATATATGATCTCAGATGGAGTGATATTCTGGAGAAGGGTACAGCCAGAGTGAAGTTGCTGCTTTCTGCCCGTCTTGTGGCATAAAAGCTTGTTTCACGCTGTCCTGGAAGTGGATCCAAGTGTGGTACTTTGACAATATTGGCCTTGTACATAACAGTAAGGCCACCCACATCCCTCCTGTATTGAAGGCTTTGCTGAAATGACAGATCTATCCAGGATGGGTCCAGGCGAGAGATGAGACGTCTTGCTCTGTTCTCTACTCTGTCAAGCAGTCGCAGATGAGAGGGAGGGGGGGGAGCAGGCAAACCAAGAAAGTGGAGAATACTCAAGGTGTGAGCGTACTTGTGCCTCGTACAGAATCTTGCAACCCCTACTGTCAAGCAGATGCGAGATATGGCGAAGTGCTGTAAGCTTCCTGGCTGCCTTGTTTGCTAGATTTATAACATGGTTCTTCATGGTTAGTTTGGAGTCAAATTTCACCCCAAGGATATCAACTACTTCTTCAGGTGCCATCACCCTCCCATTCATCCTTACTACTGCACCAGCATTACCATCATGGTGCCTAGAGACGATCATTTGCGTTTTCTCAGGTGCAAATGTTACTTGCCATCTATTTCCCCAAGCTGATATAGCTCTTAGCTGGTGATTGATGTAGCTTAGAGCAGCTGGCATTTCTTCTCTTGGATAAGTGAATGTCAGTGTACAGTCATCTGCATATGCATGTGATTCTGGGATGAGATGAAGAAGGTCGTTGAAGTAGACATTCCATAACAATGGTCCCAGCACGTTTCCTTGTGGAACACTTGCCCCAATAGGATGTCTTGCTGATTCCGTTCCATTGAGAACTACACTTAGAGATCTACCATGAAGGTAATCACTGAGGAGACATGGCGTAGAGCCTGCAATTCCCAGTGCTTGAAGTTTTGCTAAGAGGCTCTGGTGCCACACCCGGTCGAAAACACGAGCAATGTCCAGTGCTACCACACAGCTGACTTTGGATTCATCCAGTGACTGGTGCCACTTGGTGGAGAGGTTTAACAACAGATCAGCAGCAGAGTAACCTTTCCTGAAGCCATATTGACGATCACAAAGTAGTGAGTGGTAGTCAAAAAACTCTGTCATTTGTCTTGAGATTATTGTCTCAAGGATCTTACCAGTGATTGACAGGAGTGACACTGGTCTGTAGTTTCTGATTTCTGCTCTGCTCTTCTTTTTGTGAACAAGGACTACATTTGCCTCTTTCCACAGAGAGGGTCATTTACACTGTACTAGGCAGTGCTGAAAGATGCGAGTTAGAGGTGCTGCTAGCTGGTCTGCACATCTTCTCAGCAATCTTGGGCTCAACTTGTCTGGGCCCACAGCCTTTTCTTGGTCTAGCGATTTAAGAAGGAAATGCACCTCCTCCTGCCTTATTGTCACCACTTACAGTTTTGACACAGTTCTTGCAGCTAGCCAAGGAGGGTCCCTTGCTGGATCAGGAACTTGCATTTTAGCAGCAAAGTGTTCAGCAAAGAGGTCTGCCTTCTCTTGACTCCTAGTAGAGGTGATCCCATCCTGTCGATTTAGAGGTGGAATGAGTTCATCAGGCAGATAACCTTGTCTGTCCTTGACCAGGGACCACCAGGTTTTGGAGCCTACCCTACCTGATGCAAGCTTTCTTTTTGTGTTCACCTCCGATTTAGCAATGGCCCACTTTTTAACGTCACCCATATGCCTACAGGCTTGCCTGTGCAAGTTCCTGTTATAGGTGGTAGGATGTCTCATACCTTCGCCATGCTTTGTACTTAGCAGTAGCAGCCTCTCTACAACGAAAGCCAAATCAAGGCTGATCTGTAGGCTTCGTCACATATTGCCAGTGAGGAATGTGTTCTTGTTGTTGATTAAGAATGTGTCCAGTGAAGGCTTTCACTTGGTTGTCAACATCCCCTTGGAGAAGAGCATTCCAATCGGTGGTGGCGAGCTCAGAGCAAAGGGCTGGCCAATTACCTCTTTCCCATAGCCAGGTTGTGCGTGTGGACTCCTCACCTCGTTCTGTTGGGATCTTAAGTGTCGTAAAAACAGCCTTGTGGTCAGACGATCCAACATAGCCGAGGGGTTGACAAGTGACTATGCCTTCTGCCAGATCACTCACTACTTGGTCAAGGGAGGAGCCAGAGATGTGAGTAGGGAAATCAGCAAAGTTTCTCATGTCAAATACTGCAAGAAGGTCATCAAAGTCCCTCTGTATAAGGTGTTGGTTGAGGTCACCAACAATTATGATATGTTGACAGTTGTGTTGTAGCAGAAGGGAGTCCATATTTTCCATTAGGAAGTTGATGGGTCTGCATGTTGCCACTGAGGTCTGTACATTGCACATGCTAGTACAGAGGTACTAGTGTTTATGCAGAGCTTGAAGAACATCATTTCAAGATGAGTAGGGGTGGCAACATCAGTGTGCTGGGCATGAACACTTTTAGAGAAGCACACAGCAACACCTCCTCCTTGCCCTTGCCTGTCTCTTCTCATCCATGAGGTGAAGCCAGCAATTCTTGCAAAATTTTCTGGAGTCCTGTCGTACAAAAATGTTTCAACAACAGCTGTCATGTCGGGACGTCGAGTGTTCACAAAACTATGTGTGAACTCTCCAACATTAGTAATGAAACCTCTAATGTTGGCCGACAGGATGCTGATAGACTGGCTCCTCATGATGTGGTCAGCTTGAGGTGGTGGGTGTGTAGGGCATGTAAGGTGCCTGCCCTTGAGAGAAGTAGGGTGCTGAGGCAGCTGCAGGGATGTAGGTCTGTGGTCTTGTATAAGGCACAATACCACCTGCTGGTATTATACTGCACAGATGATATACAGTTTGCTCTCTATATCTCTCACCTTCCCATGCATTCTGTATCTCGGATATTGCGTTCTTGATCTCTACAGCCACCGATCTTGCTGTTAGGTGATTTTAACGCTCACCATCGTCTTTGGGGAGAGTCCCACTGTGACTTTCGTGGTGATCAGTTGGTGACTCTGCTCATCCTCTTCATATTTATGCTTGGTCTGTTCTCCCAGATTTGCATGACAGTGATCACTTTCCTATTCTTCTTACTTCTACTATGCATTCCTGACTGCCTCATAGCCCCAGTTGGCAATTTAGATGAGCAAATTGGAACTTATATTCTCATCTTACCGCCTTTTGTGGGGACCCACCTTCGTCCTCTATTGATGAGCTGGAGCACCAGTTTTCGAGCTTAGTTTTGACTGCAGCAATTTATTCTAGTCCTTGGTAGTCTCCAGAGTGTGCCCATGAAGTGCGTTTGAAACATGCTGCATGGGATCATTATCGATATAATTGGACCTCAGATCATCTTTTGGATTTAAACAGGCAAAGGCAGTCGCTCACCGCGTTAAATGCGACGCTAAATGCACTTGTTGGCAAGACTACATGTCTACCATTACCTCGACTTCCCCTATGTGTGCGCTTTTGGAAGAAGGTACGAAAGTTGTGTGGCAAGTACACTCCGGATCCAGCTCCCGTTTTGCAGGTTGCTGGTGTTAGTGTTGCAGAACCCCTTGAAGTTGCCACGGGAATCGGGAACTATCTTGTTCGTGTCTCCCAAGTGCTTCAACTTTGTGCCTCTATCTTGCATCTAAGTCTACCAAGGAGCAATTGCCTTTGAATTTATCTTCTAATGGAATGGAGCCATAAAATGTACCATTCACTCTCCTAGAGCTAGAGTCCACGCTTTCCGCTTGCCAGTCATCGGCAGCTGGACGTGATGATATTCATATCAGTGTGCTACAACATTTGCATTCTACAGCCCTTAAAGTCCTTTTGTATCTTTTCAACCTTATTTGAATGCAAGGGGTTCTCCCTCAACAATGGAAATCTGCCTATGTCCTACCTTTTCGCAAACCAGATACCTCAGGGCTTGAAACCTCTCACTATCATACCATTTCTCTGACCAGTGTGGTCTGTAAGGTGATGGAACGATTGGTGAATAGACGTTTGATATGGTATTTGGAAATTCACAGTAGACTTTCCCCTCGCCAATATGGCTTTCCCAAGGGCCGCTCTACGTTGAACCTCTTACTCCGTTTAGATAGATATGTGCGAAATGCCTTTGCTAACAAACACTCCATCCTAGCAGTCTTTTTTGATCTTGAGAAAGCAAATGACACCACTTGTAGGATTAACATTTTAGTCCAAGCCTACTCCTTAGACCTCCACGGTAATCTACCAACCTTCCTTGCTGCTTCCTTATCTGACAGACATTTTCGTATCCGGGTTGGCGCCTTGCTTTCCTCAGACTTTGTTCAGGCCGAGGGTATCCTACAAGTTTTGTCCTTAGCACTATTCTTTTTCTCTTGGCTATAAATGACCTACCTTCCATTCTTCCATCGCATATTTGGTTGTCACTTTATGTGGATGACTTCACTATAGCTCACACAGGCGCTGACTGTCGACTGATAGCAGCCTTCCTTCAGGATGCTATTGACCGAGTTTCCCATTAGGCCACTTCTCATGGATTTAAAATTTCTAGTACGAAAACCCATTTCATTACCTTCACTAGATGTCCTATTTTCCCAGATATTCCATTGCATTTACACGGCTCACATATTCCAGAATGTGATACAGTAAAGTTTCTTGGCCTCTTCGATCGCCGGTTGACATGGAAACCTCACATTTCCTCTTTGAAGGCAGCTTTCCATGGTCGGTTGAATCTCCTTAAAATTCTTGCGCATCGATCATGGGGAGCAGGTTACCGAACTCTCCTCTGTTTGCATTCCACCCTAGTTTTGTCCAAGTTGGATTATTGCGACCAAATCAATTCTGCAGCTTCTCCTACAACTCTTTCTAAGTTAAATCTCCTTCATCATCAGGGTTTACATTTATGCATTGGTGCCTTTCGTTCATTCCCTGTTGAAAACCTCTATGCAGAGGCGAATGTTCCTTCCTTAGCTGATCATCGTGATACTCATTGTCTTCGTTACTTTGTGCTCATGACCTTCATGTTCCTTCTGCGTATAGGTTGGTCTCAGACGGTAGTAGAAGCCCATTATTTGTTCGGTGCACCTGCTTACTCCAACCGTTTTCTCTTCGCCTTCACTCATTCAGGTCTTCTCTCCAGTTACCTCTCTTATACATGTATGTTCATTTAGCGTCTGCCTTTTCCCTTCCTCCTTGGGAGGTTCTGATGGTGTGTGTGTGTTCTCCCCTACTGCCTTGCGCCAAAGCTCTCCTGCCTTCGACTACTTCTCACTCTCTTTTTCTCGATCACTTCCGGTCACATGCTGATGGTTCTAAATCTTCTGACAGTGTTGAGGTGGCGGCAGTGTTAGACTTGGCTAGTATTTTTACCGCTAAGTTGTATGCCATCCTCAGCGCTTCTCCATATTACATATGTCTCCTTCGTTTGTGATTTCAGATTCCCTGAGCGCTTTACAAGCCATTAAGTTTGATTCCCCTCATCCATTAGTCCTTCGTATTCAAATATGGTTGCGCCATGTGGCTAGCAAAAACAAAGACGACATTTTCTGTTGGGTCCCTAGACACGTTGACGTGCAGGGCAATGAACAGGTGGATGCTGCTGCGCGGTCAGTGGTACGTGATCTTCCGGTTTCCTGTAGAGGTATTCCGTTTAGGGATTATTTTAGTGTCTCTGCCCATCTTCGTGGCCGATGGCAACAACGGTGGTCAGACATCCACCATAACAAATTGCACTCTATAAACTGCTTTTAGGTTTGTGGCCATCTTCTTACCACCATTGCCGACCTGGGGAGACTGCACTCTCTCGTCTCCGCATCGGCTTTGCCCGCCTTACCCATGGGTATCTCATGGAACGACACCCTATTCCTCTCTGTGAGGTTTGTCAGGTCCTTATTTCGATTCTTCACTTTCTTGTGGATTACCAGCGAGCTCGCAGGATTTGCCCCGACGATGCCGCTGCCCTACCGCTCTTACCTTATCTTCCCTTCTTGCAGACGGCCCTGCCTGTCTTACATTCACTTTGACTTTTTGTCAGCAACTGCTTTACTGTACGAACTTTGAAACGTAGCCCTCAACATCCCTTACACATAGCCCTTAGCATCCCTTCCAGCCCTTTTTCCCCCTCGCTTCTGATCCACTCTCCACCTAGCTGTTTATAGCCCTGGCTCTGTTTTCTGCCCCGCAGCACTGCATGACCCTTGTCGGTTTAGTGCTTTCTTTGATTATAATAACCCTTAGCAATCCCAACTTTCGAACATTGCAAGCACATCCATCGATTTCTATTACGACAGGTTACTCAATGGTTTGTCTAGTAATGTTAAGATCCATCTTCAATGAGTGCCTAGCCAGCTGGGGTTTTGTGACTTCCGTATGCTGCCTTTATCTTGAGAGACAGTTGATGTAACCGTTGCTAGCTCATATGCAAACCTGCTTCGGTCCGGGGGGTCTGTTTGTGTACGCTTTGACCAGCAAATGTTGCTGCAGCTCACCAAAGGATATACAGATCTCTCCATTGGCCACTCGGTGAGGCTTTCGCTTGACACTGACTGTGCTTATCCGTTTGACATTTTGAGTACAATGTTCCCGAACTTCTGACTTGTCGGTTTATTATGTCTTTGTAGGGCATCATTTTCCGCATTATCCACATTTACATGGTCATCAACACTCAGTCATTTTACTATATATCTTAACTCTGGATTCTCTGCGGATTTGAAATGAACTTCTGAAGGTTATCAAAATCACGTTCATGGAAACCTGGATTCATCTCTGACCGTTTTCCAGTAGAAGCGGTAGTGAGAGTTCGTATACTGGAGCATAATATGGGTAGATGGCAACCGTTTTGTCCTTGCAACCTCTTTGTGGTTGATGTCTGCAGGACCACCACTTGTCATGCCACCCCTCACGAGACATAGCTCGATAGTCATTTCAGTCCAAGCTCCGCTCAAAAAAAAAAAAATGGTTTCTCATTCCAGTGGATTGTGAACAACCATAGGTCTGTGAAGAGATGAAAATAATTCTGACTGTCTTCAAGACACAGAAGGAAATGCCGCGTGTCCCACAGCTGCAAAAGACATCTGTGCAGCCATCAGGTGCAGCATCCAGTCGCCAGTTCCTTCAGCAATGATGAACATCTGGACAATATCAACCACAGTTTCCTTGTTCACGAAATCTTGTTGGTTTTTATGTCCCGAACGTTCAAGACATAAAAATGTCACATGATTCCAAATTTTCGGATGTTATGTGGGTCACCATAATCATAGAACACACTCACTGACATGGTGTCATGAAAAGACATTAATTCTATGTTGGCATCAACAGTACACTGTTTCAGACATCTATTAGGCTGCTACGTGGAGAAGAAGCTTTGAAAATTATGCTAATGTTCCTGGTCTTACTATTGATACTACTGGAAAAACGGCTTAGAAGGAAGATTTACTCTCGAGTGACTGACAACTGCTACTGGCATGTACATGTAAAAAGGCAGATCATCACACTTTATATCTTTAATTCTCGTAAATTCACACTATTTTGTAATCTATAGTCATGTTCAAATATAAGGAAGATAATGACGCGAAGGATCCGTGTTACAGTGGAGATGTTGACCGAATTTCTATGCAAATTTTGGTACTATAATGCAGAATAGCATCTATTTCTTTAGAGATTTTCCTAGTATCTATACTAAGTATATAATCTTATAGTTTTACGAGGAAATGCGGAAGATCTGTGTTACAGTGAATATCATGATTAATCATACACCACTGTACGATTTTAATACAGTATTCATTCACTGTTCGAATGAGCTTACTTCTTTATATTTTAAGCGTATTATTTGATTAATCTGTGAGTTATTTGTTGTACCTCAGAAAGTAACAGAAGTCTTCACACAATTTTACTTATTTCATATTTCTGCTTATCAACTATCTTCGGAAAGCAAATTGTTAACCTGAAAATATGCAAAAAATTTGTTTTCGAAATATTTCCATATCTTTACCTGCGAACTTTACTAAAATTCTTCGACTTATGTAAATGAAATTTTAAAAATTTTAATAATTGGTACATATTTGTAGGATCATCTATTAATGAGTTCTAGTCCAAAAACTGATACACTTCAGATATACCGAGAATGGACGATAGTTTTCAAAGATGGCGCCAGAAAAGGTATTTAATAGAGAATCTGAAGTGTCCATCATTAAAACTGTCCATCACACTAAAAGTCTCCATTATACTAATTACAAATCACAGTGACATTTAGTCCCTTTTAAAAAATGGGGTCTGGTACACGGGCATCAGCCTCCCCTGATGCTCAGTGTTAGTCACCATCAGAAATTACTTTTGTCTAAGCATCCCTGGTAGAACCTTGTATACAGAAGCAAACATCCAGACTCAATGCAGGATCGCAGTGATGTTCATTGCTTTCAGTAATTTTTCTATCTACACGACCTTCACAGTCGTCATACATAACGAATAATGACGAATATTAGTAAAACATAATTTTAATGGTCGACCGAATTAGCTGCAGTCCTTTACCCTCCCCCCTTTCTCTTCATATTCACTCCATATCATATTCTTCCTTCGTTCATTCCTTCCTTTCTTCCTCGAGAAGTTCCAGCAATTCACGCTTGCTCCCAACATACCGTCTTCAAACTGTGACTCACTCTTCGTTGAACACTTTCAATCACATCTACATTCCATGGCGGTGTATACCTAAGATTCCAAGTAATCAAATGGAGTAGCACAAGCACAAGGGTCATTATGGATAACGACCACAAACACTCAGTTGCTCGTTTCGCTATTCACAATCTCTCAATCCCCCGCAGAACAGTCCGTTTTTTTGGGGGGAATATTTTCGAGTGCTGTTCCAGGCAACAATGTTGGCAACAGCGTCCGAGCCAGAGGAAAACAAATTGGTTACCAACAAGCCGTAGTTGGGCTACTGACGGGCATGCTAAAACGCCTGATACATGCACTTGCATCTTCCTAGTTGAAGTTAATAGATTCGAACCTAATGCATTAAACATACACTTAAGATACACGTAAATATTCACTACTAGGCATGAGCTAATATTTCTTAGATATACTGCTCCTGCTAATAATAATAATAATAATAATAATAATAATAATAATAATAAGAAGAAGAAGAATGAGTAATATACATATTTAAATATCATTCATTAACATAATTCTCTTTAACCGTCTGAATCAACATTCACATTTCATGGCTTATCAGGGGAACAATGGAACAGTTACAAAGGTCAGTGTATTTTATCCTTGTATTACTGTCCTTGCAATGACTTTTGACGCACTTAGTACAGCCACAGCTGAATTCTGGCTTTTAAGGTTTGGGTAATTGATACTTACACCCAACGTCTGTCGACATATCCCAACCAAACTTTTGGGGTGAGGAAAAGTTCACTTGGATGATTTGATCATTAATCTAGATCGATTTTCGGTAATGTACTGTTATGATTGAATATACCAGTGCATCTTTGTTAGTGGCAGTTTTCTAAACTGAACTTCTTACTTATTGTATTACTGCAATCTGTATTTTAGGAAGAAATAAGTGACATAAATTGTTCCAGTGTCTGCATAGCGCCATCATGTGGTTCGATTTTATTTCAAAAGTTGTCAAAAGCAGATATGATTTCCACACTGGAGTTCTGAAATAACTTTCAGCATGTTAGGTTTCCCCAGCCTGCAAAACTAACAGTAATGTCATTTCCAAGAAAGAGGTGGAATCGAGGAAAGGCGTAACCTTAGAGCATCAACTGGTGGTCGTAGAGGAAGTAATTTTAATAAAACAATAAACCAGAACTGAAAAGCAAAGATGACGTACAAAAAATGCATTACCACCAGCCCATCTTTTACATATATGTATGGATTAATCAAAACACAAACCAGGTAATACAGCCAGACTCATAATTAGCTTCATTGTCTCAATCGCCTGCAAATTATCTAAATGGCTAGTAGATATATTGATCCCAATTGTATGCAGAGTTTCTAACATTAATATTAAGAATAATATTGATTTAGATGACAATCTAATCACCATGATTGACTTAAATGATTACAGTGTGGTTAGTTTTGATGTCACATCGTTGTTTTCAGGAAAGTTGTAGTTAAAATTACCAATGAAAGTGCCCATCATTAATGGCTATATTAAGCTTTGTATTGTTGATGTAAAATATGTGTTTAATGGTGAGTTATACACACAGTCCTAAGCGATTTGTAGATGAATTTAGTTTTTAAACAAGTCTGCTTAACAGAATTCTTCCTAGTAAACCAAATAGAACAGATATGTAGACGATATTTTATGCTTAATGCTCAAGAATATTAATATAAACCAAATCCTACTTAAATATTCTAGCTACATTCATAAAGGCTGTTGTTGAGTTAGAACGAAATGGCTCATTGCCTTTTTTAGATACTATAGTTTTAAGGAGAACCAAGAAAATATTCAAGAAACCAAGAAATAACTGATCTTATGTACACAATCATTGTTCACACCATGACGGAGATAAATATTCTGTAGTTCATGTTTTTTGAGAACTGCGCATTTGCTGCCCAGAGTTCACACGGGAGTAAATGTTAAAGATTTATGAAATAGTATGTGATTTAAAACATCAAAAAATTTATTTGACATATCTTTGAAAATTGCTCGAGGTACAATTTATAATTAATAAAAAAATGGACAAAGAAACATATTCAACTAAGACTACCGTACCATGAAAATTTTCTTGATATACCATCCCTACTTAAGAATATAAAAAATCCAACATGTATTTAATAATCTTGATATACTAAAATAACATTTTGTTAAGAATATTTTTAAAAATGCTGATGGTTGTGTTTATACAATTACCTGTAAGGAATCTAATAAAGTTTGTTTTGGTCAACCAGGAAAAAAGTCTTGAACAAAGATTACAGCAACACACACACACACACACACACACACACACAGACACACACACACACACACACACACACACACACACACATACACACACACACACACACACACACACACACACACTGCTCTCTCTCTGTCACTCATATATATATATATATATATATATATATATATATATATATATATATATATATATATATATATATATATATATATATATATATGTCGTGCCGAATATGTAAAACTGGTCAATTACCAAGAACTCGTTTAAAATTAAGCCCTTTCTAAAAATTTCTCTTGTACGTTTCAAGATATATATTTTTTCATTAATGTTAATGAAAAAATTTTTAATTTTGCAGCAAAAGAATCTTTGAAAACTTACCTAACCTTATTATAACAAGAACAATTTATTTTAGCCTAACCCAACTAAATATGTTTTAGATTTGTTTACAATAATTTAATACTAAACAAACACAGTGAAATATATTTTTTCGTTAGGTTCAGAATGATTTTGGCGAAATTATTGCATACACAAATTTTCACTTGTCCTATATGGCAAGATGAGCGTTTGTAGATGAATGGTTCAGAGAACCGACATGTTGATAAATTAGACACATGTGCAACTCTTGGGTATCTTTATTGAGGAAACGTTTCGCCACACAGTGGCTTCATCAGTCCATACACAGGAGAAACTTGAAGAACAGGAGGAGAATGAGGTAATCAGTCCCTCAACCTTGAGTCGATGTGGTCAGTCCATCAATCTTGATGGACTGACCACATCGACTCAAGGTTGAGGGACTGATTACCTCATTCTCCTCCTGTTCTTCAAGTTTCTCCTATGTATGGACTGATGAAGCCACTGTGTGGCGAAACGTTTCCTCAATAAAGATACCCAAGAGTTGCACATGTGTCTAATTTATCAAGATGAGCGTTGCTATTTAAGCCAAGATCGCAAGTTCTGCCTATTCGGCACGACATATATATATATATATATATATATATATATATATATATATATATATATATATATATATATATATATATTATATATATATATATATATATATGCAATAAGATCACAGTAAACAGGTGATTTCAGAATATGCAAAACAACCACTCTGAAAGAATAGAGAAATTTCATGCGCTTTCGTGACTACTCACATTATCAAGGAACTATGAAAGTAAAGCATCCAAGGAAGCTATACAAGGGGTCTGGCCGGCACCTCACCGTTGTGGGATCTGATAGTGAGGTGCCGGCCAGACCCCTTATATAGCTTCCTTGGATGCTTTACTTTCATAGTTCCTTGATAATGTGAGTAGTCACGAAAGCGCTTGGAATTTCTCTATTCTTTCAGAGTGGTTGCTTTGCATATATATATATATATATACATATGCAATAAGATCACAGTAAACAGGTGATTTCAGAATATGCAAAACAACCACTGTGAAAGAATAGAGAAATTCCAAGCGCTTTCGTGACTACTACACTTGATAATGTGAGTAGTCACGAAAGCGCTTGGAATTTCTCTATTCTTTCACAGTGGTTGTTTTGCATATATATATATATATATATATATATATATATATATATATATATATATATATATATATATATATATATATATATATATATATATATATATATCATTTACCAATCTGCAGCAGGCCAGGGTTAGATCCCACGACACATTGTCCCGCTTCAAGAGACAACACAGCATACATGTCACCTTATCCACTCAGCCATCGATCCTACAAAGATGACGCACCCAGCAGAGCTAGGTGTTTTTCGTGATCCGAGGACACTCGTGGCAGTGGTATGCTCAAGGATTAATTTCATCCTCCTCCTGTTTGAATATGCGTGTGTATGCAATAATTTCGCAAAAATCATTCTGAACCTAACGAAAAAATATATTTCATTGTGTTTGTTTATTATTAAACTATTGTAAACTTATCTAAAATATATTTATTTGGATTAGGCTAAATTAAATTGTGCTTGTTATAATAAGGTTAGGTAAGTTTTCTAAGGTTCTTTTGGCACAAAATTAATTTTTACATTATCATAAATTAAAAAAAAAATGTGTAAACATTTAAGAACATTTTAGAAAGGACTTAATTTTAAATGAGTTTTTGTTAATTGACCAGTTTTACCTACACACTTCTGGATTGTGTGATCTAGTGGTCTAAAGCGTCATGCGTTTTCGCTCACCAAGAGGCGGGCCAAAGCAGCATGGGTTCGACTCCTTGGCTAGTGCGGTGTTATTATTGATCAGTACCACTCGTTTCGTGCGTACAATAATATATATATATATATATATATATTATATATATATATATATATATATATATATATATATATATATATATATATATATATATATATATATATACATTAGAACACATTTAAGAGCGCATATATATTATATATATATATATATATATATATTAGAGCACATTTAAGAGCATATATATTATATATATTCTTTCTTTCAACACACCGGCTGTATCCCACCGAGGCGGGGTGGCCCAAAAGGAAAAACGAAAGTTTCTCCTTTTGCATTTAGTAATATATACAGGAGAAGAGGTTACTAGCCCCTTGCTCCCGGCATTTTAGTCGCCTCTTACAACACGCATGGCTTACGGAGGAAGAATTCTGTTCCACTTCCCCATGGAGGATATATATATATATATTTATATATTTATATATATATATATATATATTTATATATATATATATATATATATATATATATTTATATATATATATATATATATTAGAGCACATTTAAGAGCATATTTTATCCATAGAGTTATAAACATTGTAGTTTGAACGTGAAGAAGTCTGGTAAGGACTTAAATAATTTAGATACATCTGGCGTTTAAAGGTGAAGATACCGACCTCGTGGAAGGAAAGAGCGGAGGTACAAGAAGACGAATGTAACAAAAAGAATGAAATGTAGTTTGAAATTAATAAGTGTTGATTTTTTTGTTTACGCCTGAGTATGTGTGAGAATATCAGATACAGTCAAGACTATGCTGTTTGTATCAAAATAATCAACCGAGGACTACGCTATAGTCTTAGAATTTTTGCTTCTTTTTAGATAGTTTCTTTGGATAGTATAATAAAATACTTTCCCCTAACCCTTCAGTTTTCCTGTCCACACTACTAGCAAGAATAGAACAGTTGAGATATTACTGTGATCCCACATGACTAAGAAGAAACCATTGTTTGCAAGCATCTGTGAAACATTCTCTTTAATAAAGTTGATTTTGTTTTAATATTCTTCTCAGAAAACAGAGGAGCTAAATTGGTCGCCACATTTTTAAGACAAATCGATTAGTTTTTTTCATCTTCCAGTGTGGTCTTTGTTCATGGTAGAGAAAACTAAGATGTCGGACACTGGACAGCTTTCAGTATCTTTGAAAGAAGAACTGCAATACCTGCAGAGACATTGATAAGGCACTATAGTCGAAGGGGGACTTTTGAGTGGTTTCCTAATATTTTTCCTTTTCTTTTTTCTTCAACTTTTTGTTTTCTCTTCGCTCATAAATATAGGCCTCTTTCGATCTGCTTCAAATTCTTGTGTATAGTAACTAAAACCAGTTACTTGAAGGAAATGACATTGGTACATACTCTGCACCTAAACTTGTTGAACCTATTTTCTACATCTCGGAATGAGTCCAATAACTCCCATAATCCTCAGCAGCAAAGATTGAGTTGCATCGGCTTACGGCTAGGATAGTACCCATTATGTTTTGTTTTCGTGTGGGTCAATTTTTCAGCATAATAAAATAGGTAAAATTTGGACTTGCAGAATTCTGTGACTCATCTGAAGTTATCTGAACGTAAGATTGTTATTGGTGGCATAAGTTCCAAATTGCATTTTTTTAATAATATAATATCTTTATTTGCTACAAGTACATGTACAAGGTATACAGTCCTAGCTGACATCAGTGACATACTACTATATAGAAAGCCGCTTGTTATGCAGACATTTCGGGCAAATTAGGTCAGTTTTGTCCGAGGATGCGACCCACACCAGTCGACTAACTCCCAGGTACCCATTTTACACTGATGGGTTGACAGAGACAGTAGGTGTGTTATGGAAACACGTCCCTAATGTGTTCCAGCCGTTCCGGAGGAGATTCGGATCCCGGACCTCCGTGTGTGAGAGCGCTAGCAATCGAGCTTATTTTTACCAACTGAAATTGTTAAAAGGATCTGAAACGCTGGAATCAGATCAATTACTGGAGATTGTCTTTTGTGGTCAGCTTCAATTTTTCACCTTTGATAGGCTCTGTTAAAAGAAACCTTTGGAGTGCCCTTGGATCTGTGTAAATTTAAATCTGCCAATTTTATTAAATATTTTTTCCCATGCAATAACTAGAGGATGATTCCTTTAAGTGACTTTAAACCCTAAATGCTGGTGTATCTTGATTATAAATATTTGTTTAATTTGGGATGTGTGGATGCAATTTGTTAAATTTTAAAACGATTTGATTAAAAAAATTCAGATATGTTCTTTATAGAATTGCGAAGAATTTCAAATGAAAAATAAATGAAAACTGAAATTTGCGATTGTAGGGAGCTTTTTCCTATTTAGGAAGATTCTCAATAACATCCTTTCTTTTACCAAAATTTTCTTTTATAACTCCACAATGTCTTATTCAATCAACTTCAAGTTTTAACTCTGGTATAGTATATATAGTAAGATTCAAGGGACTATGTACATGCGTGGGGCGCCATGAATATTGTTACCGTTCGATATCTGGAGAAGACCTTATCTGATAGGCTTCAATATTTCATCACTCTTGTGTCCTACTTAGAAGGTTGGTACTGTTAATGTAATCTGTAGATGACACTGTCACTTTTAATCTCGAAATGGTATTGTATTATTATACATTAATGTATTATTTTGCCTTGATACTGGAGACAGGTTTTTCATTAATGGAACTCGATTTATCCTCCTGATTCTTAGTCGAATTTGAATATCTCTCATCCTGTATGAGCTATATGATCCCTTAATGGTTTAGTGCTTTCCACTGATTAAAATAATAAAACTGCTTTAGTCTGTGTGGATGCTGATTTCTTCGAGTCCGTTCAGTATCTTGAGAATGTCTCTTCTGGTAGGCTTTAAACTTTTAGTACTGATGTGTGTCTCTCGAAGGCAACTTTGTCTTTATTTTTGGTAGTGTATCTTTTAATATGCCAGTTTTATTAATCAGTTTGTTTGTGTGAAGTAACCAGAGAATATCTTCTGATGAGAAATAAATCACAGTGTCTGACTTTATTGGAAATTCATAGATTAAATCTAGACAATGATCATTTAATAACACTTATTTAATTACTAATATACATGCATGCTTAATTAAACCATCAATGGTAATAAATCTTACATAGATAAAAGCTCGGATTTATTTTGGCCCATGTTGATATTGATTTTCAAATAATTTCTGTTTGTTTCACTCGGTTACCTTCACTCATCAACGCTGGTAACCTGATAATGCACCTTCTGAGCGGTTTCAAACTTAATGTGCTCGTGTATTTCAGGATATCAGTCCCTCTGAGATAACAGATCAATTCCTCTACAGTTTGGCTTCAAAGTTGGTGTTTCTTAGAGGAAGGTTTGAATTACTTTGACTCTGTATTTCTTAATTCGTCATTTGTGTTGACAAAATTAGGACATTTGTGTCTCATGTTAACTTGTGTTTACCAAATATGACAACTTTAAATTTTCACCGCCAATACTTAACTGCAATAGAAACTTAGGCCGCACTCTGCACTAATCTTTTCGCATGTACTGACGTTCAAGGTCCTGGTGTTATACACTGGTGTTATGCCCTAGTGTTATGATCGGGTGTTATGCTCTGGTGTTATGATCTGGTGTTATGCCCTGGTGTTATGACTTGGTGTTATGCCCTGGTGTAATGCCCTAGTGTTATGCTCTGGTGTTATGCTCTGGTGTTATGTCCTGGTGTTATGTCCTGGTGTTATGTCCTGGTGTTATGTCCTGGTGTTATGTCCTGGTGTTATGTCCTGGTGTTATGTCCTGGTGTTATGTCCTGGTGTTATGTCCTGGTGTTATGTCCTGGTGTTATGTCCTGGTGTTATGTCCTGGTGTTATGTCCTGGTGTTATGCTCTGGTGTTATGCCCTGGTGTTATGCCCTGGTGTTATGCCCTGGTGTTATGCTCTGGTGTTATGCCCTGGTGTTATGTCCTGGTGTTATGCCCTGGTGTTATGCTCTGGTGTTATACACTTGTGTTATGACCTGGTGTTATGCTCTGGTGTTATGCCCTGGTGTTATGCTCTGGTGTTATGCTCTGGTGTTATGCCCTGGTGTTATGCTCTGGTGTTATGCCCTGGTGTTATGCTCTGGTGTTATGCTCTGGTGTTACGCTCTGGTGTTATGCCCTGGTGTTATGCCCTGGTGTTATGCCCTGGTGTTATGCCCTGGTGTTATGCCCTGGTGTTATGCTCTAGTGTTATGCCCTGGCGTTATGCTCTGGCGTTATGCTCTGGTGTTATGCCCTGGTGTTATGCTCTGGTGTTATGCTCTGGTGTTACGCTCTGGTGTTATGCCCTGGTGTTATGCCCTGGTGTTATGCCCTGGTGTTATTCCTTGGTGTTATGCTCTAGTATTATGCCCTGGCGTTATGCTCTGGTGTTATGCTCTGGTGTTATGCTCTGGTGTTATGCTCTGGTGTTATGCCCTGGTGTTATGCTCTGGTGTTATGCTCTGGTGTTATGCCCTGGTGTTATGCCCTGGTGTTATGCTCTGGTGTTATGCTCTGGTGTTATGCTCTGGTGTTATGCCCTGGTGTTATGCTCTGGTGTTATGCCCTGGTGTTATGCCCTGGTGTTATGCTCTGGTGTTATGCTCTGGTGTTATGCTCTGGTGTTATGCCCTGGTGTTATGCTCTGGTGTTATGCCCTGGTGTTATGCTCTGGTGTTATGCCCTGGTGTTATGCCCTGGTGTTGTGTTATGCCCTGGTGTTATGCCCTGGTGTTATGCCCTGGTGTTATGCCCTGGTGTTATGCTCTGGTGTTATGCTCTGATGTTATGCTCTGGTGTTATGCCCTGGTGTTATGCCCTGGTGTTATGCCCTGGTGTTATGCTCTGGTGTTATGCTCTGGTGTTATGCCCTGGTGTTATGCCCTGGTGTTATGCCCTGGTGTTATGCTCTGGTGTTATGCCCTGGTGTTATGCCCTGGTGTTATGCTCTGGTGTTATGCTCTGGTGTTATGCTCTGGTGTTATGCCCTGGTGTTATGCCCTGGTGTTATGCTCTGATGTTATGCTCTGGTGTTATGCTCTGGTGTTATGCCCTGGTGTTATACTCTGGTGTTATGCTCTGGTGTTATGCCCTGGTGTTATGCCCTGGTGTTGTGTTATGCCCTGGTGTTATGCTCTGATGTTTTGAAGTTGTCAGTGAGAGGGTTGAAGTTGTCAGTGAGAGGGTTGAAGTTGTCAGTGAGAGGGTTGAAGTTGTCAGTGAGAGGGTTGAAGTAGTCAGTGAGAGGGTTGAAGTTGTCAGTGAGAGGGTTGAAGTTGTCAGTGAGAGGGTTGAAGTTGTCAGTGAGAGGGTTGAAGTTGTCAGTGAGAGGGTTGAAGTTGTCAGTGAGAGGGTTGAAGTTGTCAGTGAGAGGGTTGAAGTTGTCAGTGAGAGGGTTGAAGTTGTCAGTGTGAGGGTTGAAGTTGTCAGTAAGAGAGTTGAAGTAGTCAGTGAGAGGGTTGAAGTTGTCAGTGAGAGGGTTGAAGTTGTCAGTGAGAGGGTTGAAGTAGTCAGTGAGAGGGTTGAAGTAGTCAGTGAGAGGGTTGAAGTAGTCAGTGAGAGGGTTGAAGTTGTCAGTGAGAGGGTTGAAGTAGTCAGTGAGAGGGTTGAAGTTGTCAGTGAGAGGGTTGAAGTAGTCAGTGAGAGGGTTGAAGTTGTCAGTGAGAGGGTTGAAGTAGTCAGTGAGAGGGTTGAAGTAGTCAGTGAGGGGGTTGAAGTTGTCAGTGAGAGAGTTGAAGTTGTCAGTGAGAGGGTTGAAGTTGCCAGTGAGTGGGTTGAAGTTGTCGGTGAGAGTTGAAGTTGTCAGTGAGAGGGTTGAAGTTGTCAGTGAGAGGGTTGAAGTAGTCAGTGAGAGGGTTGAAGTTGTCAGTGACAGGGTTGAAGTTGTCAGTGAGAGGGTTGAAGTTGTCAGTGAGAAGTTGTCAGTGAGAAGGTTGAAGTTGTCAGTGAGAGGGTTGAAGTTGTCAGTGAGAGGGTTGAAGTAGTCAGTGAGAGGGTTGAAGTAGTCAGTGAGAGGGTTGAAGTAGTCAGTGAGAGGGTTGAAGTAGTCAGTGAGAGGGTTGAAGTTGTCAGTGAGAGGGTTGAAGTAGTCAGTGAGAGGGTTGAAGTAGTCAGTGAGAGGGTTGAAGTAGTCAGTGAGAGGGTTGAAGTAGTCAGTGAGAGGGTTGAAGTAGTCAGTGAGAGGGTTGAAGTAGTCAGTGAGAGGGTTGAAGTAGTCAGTGAGAGGGTTGAAGTAGTCATTGAGAGGGTTGAAGTCAGTGAGAGGGTTGAAGTTGTCAGTGAGAGGGTTGAAGTTAGTCAGTGAGAGGGTTGAAGTGAGAGTCAGTGAGTGGGTTGAAGTTGCCAGTGAGTGGGTTGAAGTTGTCAGTGAGAGAGTTGAAGTTGTCAGTGAGAGGGTTGAAGTTGTCAGTGAGAGGGTTGAAGTGTCAGTCAGTGAGTGAGAGTTGAAGTTGAAGGGTTTGTCAGTGAGAGTGTTGAAGCTGTCAGTGAGAGGGTTGAAGTAGTCAGTGAGAGGGTTGAAGTTGTCAGTGAGAGGGTTGAAATAGTCAGTGAGAGGGTTGAAGTTGTCAGTGAGAGGGTTAAAGTAGTCAGTGAGAGGGTTGAAGTAGTCAGTGAGAGGGTTGAAGTAGTCTGTGAGAGGGCTGAAGTAGTCAGTGAGAGGGTTGAAGTTGTCATTGAGAGGGTTGAAGTAGTCAGAGAGTTGAAGTAGTCAGTGAGAGGGTTGAAGTAGTCAGTGAGAGGGTTGAAGTAGTCAGTGAGAGGGTTGAAGTAGTCAGTGAGAGGGTTGAAGTAGTCAGTGAGAGGGTTGAAGTAGTGAGAGGGTTGAAGTAGTCAGTGAGAGGGTTGAAGTTCTCAGTGAGAGGGTTGAAGTAGTCAGTGAGAGGGTTGAAGTAGTCAGTGAGAGGGTTGAAGTAGTCAGTGAGAGGGTTGAAGTAGTCAGTGAGAGGGTTGAAGTAGTCAGTGAGAGGGTTGAAGTAGTCAGTGAGAGGGTTGAAGTAGTCAGTGAGAGGGTTGAAGTAGTCAGTGAGAGGGTTGAAGTAGTCAGTGAGAGGGTTGAAGTAGTCAGTGAGAGGGTTGAAGTAGTCAGTGAGAGGGTTGAAGTAGTCAGTGAGAGGGTTGAAGTTGTCAGTGAGAGGGTTGAAGTTGTCAGTGAGAGGGTTGAAGTAGTCAGTGAGAGGGTTGAAGTAGTCAGTGAGAGGGTTGAAGTAGTCAGTGAGAGGGTTGAAGTAGTCAGTCAGTTGAAGTTGTCAGTGAGAGGGTTGAAGTTGTCAGTGAGAGAGTTGAAGTAGTCAGTGAGAGGGTAGTCAGTGAGAGGGTTGAAGTTGTCAGTGAGAGGGTTGAAGTTGTCAGTGAGAGGGTTGAAGTTCAGTGAGAGGGTTGAAGTGTCAGTGAGAGGGTTGAAGTGAGAGGGTTGAAGTTGTCAGTGAGAGGAAGTTGAGAGGGTTGAAGTGTCAGTGAGAGGGTTGAAGTTGTCAGTGAGAGGGTTGAAGTTGTCAGTGAGAGGGTTGAAGTTGTCAGTGAGAGGGTTGAAGTAGTCAGTCAGTGTCAGTGAGAGGGTTGAAGTAGTCAGTGAGAGGGTTGAAGTAGTCAGTGAGAGGGTTGAAGTAGTCAGTGAGAGGGTTGAAGTAGTCAGTGAGAGGGTTGAAGTAGTCAGTGAGAGGGTTGAAGTTGTCAGTGAGAGGGTTGAAGTTGTCAGTGAGAGGGTTGAAGTTGTCAGTGAGAGGGTTGAAGTTGTCAGTGAGAGGGTTGAAGTAGTCAGTGAGAGGGTTGAAGTAGTCAGTGAGAGGGTTGAAGTAGTCAGTGAGAGGGTTGAAGTAGTCAGTGAGAGGGTTGAAGTTGTCAGTGAGAGGGTTGAAGTAGTCAGTGAGAGGGTTGAAGTAGTCAGTGAGAGGGTTGAAGTAGTCAGTGAGAGGGTTGAAGTAGTCAGTGAGATGGTTGAAGTAGTCAGTGAGAGGGTTGAAGTCAGTGAGAGGGTTGAAGTAGTCAGTGAGAGGGTTGAAGTTGTCAGTGAGAGGGTTGAAGTTGTCAGTGAGAGGGTTGAAGTAGTCAGTGAGAGGGTTGAAGTAGTCAGTGAGAGGGTTGAAGTAGTGAGAGGGTTGAAGTAGTCAGTAAGAGGGTTGAGGTCATTGAAAGGGTTGAAGTTGTCAGTGAGTGGGTTGAACTAGTCAGTGAGAGAGTTGAAGTTGTCAGTGAGAGGGTTGAAGTAGTCAGTGAGAGGGTTGAAGTTGTCAGTGAGAGGGTTGAAGTAGTCAGTGAGAGGGTTGAAGTAGTCAGTGAGAGGGTTGAAGTAGTCAGTGAGAGGGTTGAAGTAGTCAGTGAGAGGGTTGAAGTAGTCAGTGAGAGGGTTGAAGTAGTCAGTGAGAGGGTTGAAGTTGTCAGTGAGAGGGTTGAAGTAGTCAGTGAGAGGGTTGAAGTAGTCAGTGAGAGGGTTGAAGTTGTCAGTGAGAGGGTTGAAGTTGTCAGTGAGAGGGTTGAAGTAGTCAGTGAGAGGATTGAAGTTGTCAGTATGAGGGTTGAAGTTGTCAGTGAGGGGGTTGAAGTAGTCAGTGAGAGGGTTGAAGTTGTCAGTGAGAGGGTTGAAGTTGTCAGTGAGAGGGTTGAGTTGTCAGTTAGAGGGTTGAAGTGAAAGTCAGTGAGAGGGTTGAAGTAGTCAGAGAGTTGAAGTAGTCAGTGAGAGGGTTGAAGTAGTCAGTGAGAGGGTTGAAGTAGTCAGTGAGAGGGTTGAAGTAGTCAGTGAGAGGGTTGAAGTAGTCAGTGAGAGGGTTGAAGTTGTCAGTGAGAAGGTTGAAGTTGTCAGTGAGAGGGTTGAAGTTGTCAGTGAGAGAGTTGAAGTAGTCAGTGAGAGGGCTGAAGTAGTCAGTGAGAGAGTTGAAGTAGTCAGTGAGAGGGCTGAAATAGTCAGTGAGAGGGTTGAAGTAGTCAGTGAGAGGGTTGAAGTAGTCAGTGAGAGGGTTGAAGTAGTCAGTGAGAGGGTTGAGGTAGTCAGTGAGAGGGTTGAAGTAGTCAGTGAGAGGATTGAAGTTGTCAGTATGAGGGTTGAAGTTGTGAGTGAGAGGGTTGAAGTAGTCAGTGAGAGGGTTGAAGTAGTCAATGAGAGGGTTGAAGCAGTCAATGAGAGGGTTGAAGTAGTCAGTGAGAGGGTTGAAGTAGTCAGTGAGAGGGTTGAAGTAGTCAGTGAGAGGGTTGAAGTAGTCAGTGAGAGGGTTGAAGTAGTCAGTGAGAGGGTTGAAGTAGTCAGTGAGAGGGTTGAAGTAGTAAGTGAGAGGGTTGAAGGGTCAGTGAGAGGGTTAGTCAGTGAGAAGGTTGAAGTAGTCAGTGAGAGGGTTGAAGTTGTCAGTGAGAGGGTTGAAGTAGTCAGTGAGAGGGTTGAAGTTGTCAGTGAGAGGGTTGAAGTAGTCAGTGAGAGGGTTGAAGTAGTCAGTGAGAGGGCTGAAGTTGTCAGTGAGAGGGCTGAAGTAGTCAGTGAGATGGTTGAAGTTGTCCGTGAGAGGGTAGAAGTTGTCAGTGAGAAGGTTGAAGTAGTCAGTGAGAGGGTTGAAGTTGTCAGTGACAGGGTTGAAGTTGTCAGTGAGAGGGTTGAGGTTGTCAGTGAGGGGGTTGAAGTTGTCAGTGAGAGTGTTGAAGTAGTCAGTGAGAGGGTTGAAGTAGTCAGTGAGAGGGTTGAAGTAGTGACAGGGTTGAAGTTTTCAGTGAGAGGGTTGAAGTTCTCAGTGAGAGGGTTGGTGAGAGGGTGAAGTAGTCAGTTGAAGTGAAGTCAGTGAGAGGGTTGAAGTAGTCAGTGAGAGGGTTGAAGTAGTCAGTCAGAGAGGGTTGAAGTAGTCAGTGAGAGGGTTGAAGTAGTCAGTGAGAGGGTTGAAGTAGTCAGTGAGAGGGTTGAAGTAGTCAGTGAGAGGGTTGAAGTAGTGACAGGGTTGAAATTTTCAGTGAGAGGGTTGAAGTTCTCAGTGAGAGGGTTGAAGTAGTCAATGAGAGGGTTGAAGTAGTCAGTGAGAGGGTTGAAGTAGTCAGTGAGAGGGTTGAAGTAGTCAGTGAGTTGTCAGTGAGAGGGTCGAAGTTGTCAGTGAGTGGGTTGAAGTAGTCAGTGAGAGGGTTGAAGTAGTCAGTGAGAGGGTTGAAGTAGTCAGTGAGAGGGTTGAAGTTAGTCAGTGAGAGGGTTGAAGTAGTCAGTGAGAGGGTTGAAGTAGTCAGTGAGAGGGTTGAAGTTGAAGTCAGTGAGTGGGTTGAAGTAGTCAGTGAGAGGGTTGAAGTAGTCAGTGAGAGGGTTGAAGTAGTAAGTGAGAGTGTTGAAGTAGTCAGTGATAGTGTTGAAGTAGTCAGTGAGAGGGTTGAAGTAGTAAGTGAGAGGGTTAAAGTAGTCAGTGAGAGGATTGAAGTAGTCAGAGAGAGAGTTGAAGTAGTCAGTGGGAGGGCTGAAGTAGTCAGTGAGAGGGTTTGAAGTTCTCAGTGAGAGGGTTGAAGTTATCAGTGAGAGGGTTGAAGTAGTCAGTGAGAAGGTTGAAGTAGTCAGTGAGAGGGTTGAAGTAGTCAGTGAGAGGGTTGAAGTAGTCAGTGAGAGGGTTGAAGTAGTCAGTGAGAGGGTTGAAGTAGTCAGTGAGAGGGTTGAAGTAGTCAGTGAGAGGGTTGAAGTTGTCAGTGAGAGGGTTGAAGTAGTCAGTGAGAGGGTTGAAGTAGTCAGTGAGAGGGTTGAAGTAGTCAGTGAGAGGGTTGAAGTTGTCAGTGAGTGGGTTGAAGTAGTCAGTGAGAGGGTTGAAGTTGTCAGTAAGAGTGTTGAAGTAGTCAGTGAGTGGGTTGAAGTAGTCAGTGAGAGGGTTGAAGTAGTGAGAGGGTTGAAGAGTCAGGGTTGAAGTTAGTCTGTGAGAGCGTTGAAGTTGTCAGTGAGAGGGTTGAAGTAGTCAGTGAGAGGGTTGAAGTAGTCAGTGAGAGGGTTGAAGTAGTCAGAGAGGGTTGAAGTCAGTGAGAGGGTTGAAGAAGTCAGTGAGAGGGTTGAAGTAGTCAGTGAGAGGGTTGAAGTAGTCAGTGAGAGGGTTGAAGTAGTCAGTCAGAGGGTTGAAGTAGTCAGTGAGAGGGTTGAAGTCAGTGAGAGAAGTAGTTGAAGTTGAAGTTCTCAGTGAGAGGGTTGAAGTTGTCAGTGAGAGGGTTGAAGTAGTCAGTGAGATGGTTGAAGTAGTCAGTGAGAGGGTTGAAGCTGTCAGTGAGAAGGTTGAAGCTGTCAGTGAGAGGGTTGAAGTAGTCAGTGAGAGGGTTGAAGTAGTCAGTGAGATGGTTGAAGTAGTCAGTGAGAGGGTTGAAGTAGTGAGAGGGTTGAAGTAGTCAGTGAGATTGTTGAAGTAGTCAGTGAGAGGGTTGAAGTAGTCAGTGAGAGGGTTGAAGTAGTCAGTGAGAGGGTTGAAGTAGTCAGTGAGAGGGTTGAAGTAGTCAGTGAGAGGGTTGAAGTAGTCAGTGAGAGGGTTGAAGTAGTCAGTGAGAGGGTTGAAGTAGTCAGTGAGAGGGTTGAAGTAGTCAGTGAGAGGGTTGAAGTAGTCAGTGAGAGGGTTGAAGTTGTCAGTGAGAGGGTTGAAGTAGTCAGTGAGGTTGAAGTAGTCAGTGAGAGTTGAAGTAGTCAGTGAGAGTGTTGAAGTAGTCAGTGAGAGGGTTGAAGTTGTCAGTGAGTGGGTTGAAGTCAGTGAGAGGGTTGAAGTGTCAGTGAGAGGGTTGAAGGAGTCAGCGATAGGGTTGAAGTAGTCAGTGAGAGGGTTGAAGTAGTCAGTTAGAGGGTTGAATTTATCATTGAGAGGGTTGAAGTTGTCAGTGAGAGGGTTGAAGTAGTCAGTGAGAGGGTTGAAGTAGTCAGTGAGAGGGCTGAAGTAGTCAGTGAGAGGGTTGAAGTTCTCAGTGAGAGGGTTGAAGTTATCAGTGAGAGGGTTGAAGTCAGTGAGAAGGTTGAAGTAGTCAGTGAGAGGGTTGAAGTAGTCATTGAGAGGGTTGAAGTAGTCAGTGAGAGGGTTGAAGCTGTCAGTGAGAGGGTTGAAGTAGTCAGTGAGAGGGTTGAAGTAGTCAGTGAGATGGTTGAAGTTGTCAGTGAGAGGGTTGAAGTTGTCAGTGAGAGGGTTGAAGTTGTCAGTGAGAGGGTTGAAGTTGTCAGTGAGAGGGTTGAAGTTGTCAGTGAGAGTGTTGAAGTAGTCAGTGAGAGGGTTGAAGTTGTCAGTGAGAGGGTTGAAGTAGTCAGTGAGAGGGTTGAAGTTGTCAGTGAGAGGGTTGAAGTAGTCAGTGAGAGGGTTGAAGTTGTCAGTGAGAGGGTTGAAGTAGTCAGTGAGAGGGTTGAAGTTGTCAGTGAGAGGGTTGAAGTAGTCAGTGAGAGGGTTGAAGTAGTCAGTGAGAGGGTTGAAGTAATCAGTGAGAGGGTTGAAGTAGTCAGTGAGAGGGTTGAAGTAGTCAGTGAGAGGGTTGAAGTAGTCAGTGAGAGGGTTGAAGTAGTCTGTGAGAGGGTGGAAGTAGTCAGTGAGAGGGTTAAAGTAGTCAGCGAGAGGGTTGAAGTAGTGAGAGGGTTGAAGTAGTCAGTGAGAGGGTTGAAGTTCTCAGTGAGAGGGTTGAAGTAGTCAGTGAGAGGGTTGAAGTAGTCAGTGAGATGGTTGAAGTAGTCTGTGAGAGGGTTAAAGCTGTCAGTGAGAGGGTTGAAGTAGTCAGTGAGAGGGTTGAAGTAGTCAGTGAGAGGGTTGAAGTAGTCAGTGAGAGGGTTTAAGTCGTCAGTGAGAGGGTTAAAGTAGTCAGTGAGATGGTTGAAGTTGTCAGTGTGAGGGTTGAAGTTGTCAGTAAGAGAGTTGAAGTAGTCAGTGAGATGGTTGAAGTAGTCAGTGAGGGGGTTGAAGTTGTCAGTGAGAGTTGAAGTTGTTAGTAATAGAGTTGAAGTTGTCAGTGATAGAGTTGAAGTTGTCAGTGAGAGGGTTGAAGTTGTCAGTGAGAGAGTTGAAGTTGTCAGTGAGAGGGTTGAAGTTGTCAGTGAGAGGGTTGAAGTAGTCAGTGAGAGGGTTGAAGTAGTCAGTGAGAGGGTTGAAGTAGTCAGTGAGAGGGTTGAAGTAATCAGTGAGAGGGTTGAAGTTGTCAGTGAGAGGGTTGAAGTAGTCAGTGAGAGGGTTGAAGTAGTCAGTGAGAGGGTTGAAGTAATCAGTGAGAGGGTTGAAGTAGTCAGTGAGATGGTTGAAGTAGTCAGTGAGAGTGTTGAAGTAGTCAGTGAGAGGGTTGAAGTAGTCAGTGAGAGGGTTGAAGTTCTCAGTGAGAGGGTTGAAGTAGTCAGTGAGAGGGTTGAAGTAGTCAGTGAGATGGTTGAAGTAGTGTGTGAGAGGGTTAAAGCTGTCAGTGAGAGGGTTGAAGCTGTCAGTGATAGGGTTGAAGTAGTCAATGAGAGGGTTGAGGTAGTCATTGAAAGGGTTGAAGTTGTCAGTGAGAGGGTTAAAGTAGTCAGTGAGTGGGTTGAAGTTGTCAGTGAGAGAGTTGAAGTTGTCAGTGAGAGGGTTGAAGTAGTCAGCGAGAGGGTTGAAGTAGTCAGTGAGAGGGTTGAAGTAGTCAGTGAGAGGGTTGAATTTGTCATTGAGAGGGTTGAAGTAGTCAGTGAGAGGGTTGAAGTAGTCAGTGAGACGGTTGAAGTTGTCAGTGAGAGGGTTGAGGTTGTCAGTGAGAGGGTTGAAGTTGTCAGTGAGAGGGTTGAAATTGTCAGTGAGAGGGTTGAAGTTGTCAGTGACAGTGTTGAAGTAGTCAGTGAGAGTGTTGAAGTTGTCATTGAAAGGGTTGAAGTAGTCAGTGAGAGGGTTGAAGTTGTCAGTAAGAGATTTGAAGTAGTCAGTGAGAGGGTTGAAGTTGTCAGTGAGAGGGTTTAAGTAATCAGTGAGAGGGTGGAAGTTGTCATTGAGAGGGTTGAAGTAGTCAGTGAGAGGGTTGAAGTAGTCAGTGAGAGGGTTGAAGTAATCAGTGAGAGGGTTGAAGTAGTCAGTGAGAGGGTTGAAGTAGTCAGTGAGAGGGTTGAAGTAGTCAATGAGAGGGTTGAAGTAGTCAGTGAGAGGGTTGAAGTAGTCAGTGAGAGGGTTGAAGTAGTCAGTGAGAGGGTTTAAGTCGTCAGTGAGAGGGTTAAAGTAGTCAGTGAGATGGTTGAAGTTGTCAGTGTGAGGGTTGAAGTTGTCAGTAAGAGAGTTGAAGTAGTCAGTGAGATGGTTGAAGTAGTCAGTGAGGGGGTTGAAGTTGTCAGTATGAGGGTTGAAGTTGTCAGTGAGAGGGTTGAAGTAGTCAGTGAGAGGGCTGAAGTAGTCAGTGAGAGGGCTGAAGTAGTCAGTGAGAGGGTTGAAGTTGTCAGTGAGAGGGTTGAAGTTGTCAGTGAGAGGGTTGAAGTAGTCAGTGAGAGGGTTGAAGTTGTCAGTGAGAGGGTTGAAGTTGTCAGTGAGAGGGTTGAAGTAGTCAGTGAGAGGGTTGAAGTAGTCAGTGAGAGGGTTGAAGTAGTCAGTGAGAGGGTTGAAGTTGTCAGTGAGAGGGTTGAAGTTGTCAGTGAGAGGGTTGAAGTTGTCAGTGAGAGGGTTGAAGTTGTCAGTGAGAGGGTTGAAGTAGTCAGTGAGAGGGTTGAAGTAGTCAGTGAGAGGGTTGAAGTTGAAGTAGTAGTCAGTGAGAGGGTTGAAGTAGTCAGTGAGAGGGTTGAAGTAGTCAGTGAGAGGGTTGAAGTAGTCAGTGAGAGGGTTGAAGTAGTCAGTGAGAGGGTTGAAGTAGTCAGTGAGAGGGTTGAAGTAGTCAGTGAGAGGGTTGAGGTAGTCATTGAAAGGGTTGAAGTTGTCAGTGAGAGGGTTAAAGTAGTCAGTGAGTGGGTTGAACTAGTCAGTGAGAGAGTTGAAGTTGTCAGTGAGAGGGTTGAAGTAGTCAGTGAGAGGGTTGAAGTTGTCAGTGAGAGGGTTGAAGTAGTCAGTGAGAGGGTTGAAGTAGTCAGTGAGAGGGTTGAAGTTGTCAGTGAGAGGGTTGAAGTAGTCAGTGAGAGGGTTAAAGTTGTCAGCGACAGGGTTGAGGTTGTCAGTGAGAGGGTTGAAGTTGTCCGTGAGTGGGTTGAAGTTGTCAGTGAGATGGTTGAAGTTGTCAGTGATAGTGTTGAAGTAGTCAGTGAGAGTGTTGAAGTTGTCATTGAGAGGGTTGAAGTAGTCAGTGAGAGGGTTGAAGTTGTCAGTAAGAGGGTTGAAGTAGTCAGTGAGAGGGTTGAAGATGTCAGTGAGAGGGTTGAAGTAATCAGTGAGAGGGTTGAAGTTGTCAGTGAGAGGGTTGAAGTAGTCAGTGAGAGGGTTGAAGTAGTCAGTGAGAGGGTTGAAGTTGTCAGTGAGAGGGTTGAAGTAGTCAGTGAGAGGGTTGAAGTAGTCAGTGAGAGGGTTGAAGTTGTCAGTGAGAGGGTTGAAGTTGTCAGTGAGAGGGTTGAAGTTGTCAGTGAGAGGGTTGAAGTTGTCAGTGAGAGGGTTGAAGTTGTCAGTGAGAGGGTTGAAGTAGTCAGTGTTGTAGTAGTCAGTGAGAGGGTTGAAGTTGTCAGTGAGAGGGTTGAAGTAGTCAGTGAGAGGGTTGAAGTAGTCAGTGAGAGGGTTGAAGTAGTCAGTGAGAGGGTTGAAGTAGTCAGTGAGAGGGTTGAAGTAGTCAGTGAGAGGGTTGAAGTAGTCAGTGAGAGGGTTGAAGTAGTCAGTGAGAGGGTTGAAGTAGTCTGTGAGAGGGTGGAAGTAGTCATTGAGAGGGTTAAAGTAGTCAGCGAGAGGGTTGAAGTAGTGAGAGGGTTGAAGTTCTCAGTGAGAGGGTTGAAGTAGTCAGTGAGAGGGTTGAAGTAGTCAGTGAGATGGTTGAAGTAGTCTGTGAGAGGGTTAAAGCTGTCAGTGAGAGGGTTGAAGCTGTCAGTGAGAGGGTTGAAGTAGTCAGTGAGATGGTTGAAGTAGTCAGTGAGAGGGTTGAAGTAGTCAGTGAGAGGGTTGAAGTAGTCAGTGAGAGGGTTGAAGTAGTCAGTGAGAGGGTTGAAGTTGTCAGTGAGAGGGTTGAAGTAGTCAGTGAGAGGGTTGAAGTAGTCAGTGAGAGGGTTGAAGTTGTCAGTGAGAGGGTTGAAGTAGTCAGTGAGAGGGTTGAAGTAGTCAGTGAGAGGGTTGAAGTTGTCAGTGAGAGGGTTGAAGTAGTCAGTGAGAGCGTTAAAGATGTCAGTGACAGGGTTGAGGTTGTCAGTGAGAGGGTTGAAGTTGTCCGTGAGTGGGTTGAAGTTGTCAGTGAGATGGTTGAAGTAGTCAGTGAGAGGGTTGAAGTTGTCAGAAAGAGGGTTGAAGTAGTCAGTGAGAGGGTTTAAGATGTCAGTGAGAGGGTTGAAGTAATCAGTGAGAGTGTTGAAGTTGTCAGTGAGAGGGTTGAAGTAGTCAGTGAGAGGGTTGAAGTAGTCAGAGGGTTGAAGTAGTCAGTGAGAGGGTTGAAGTAGTCAGTGAGAGGGTTGAAGTAGTCAGTGAGATGGTTGAAGTAGTCAGTGAGATGGTTGAAGTAGTCAGTGATAGGGTTGAAGTAGTCAGTGAGAGGGTTGAAGTTGTCAGTGAGAGAGTTGAAGTTGTCAGTGAGAGAGTTGAAGTTGTCAGTGAGAGAGTTGAAGTTGTCAGTGAGAGGGTTGAAGTTGTCAGTGAGAGGGTTGAAGTAGTCAGTGAGAGGGTTGAAATAGTCAGTGAGAGGGTTGAAGTAATCAGTGAGAGGGGTGAAGTTGTCAGTGAGAGGGTTGAAGTAGTCAGTGAGAGGGTTGAAGTAGTCAGTGAGAGGGTTGAAGTAGTCAGTGAGATGGTTGAAATAGTCAGTGAGAGGGTTGAAGTAGTCAGTGAGAGGGTTGAAGTAGTCAGTGAGAGGGTTGAACTAGTCAGTGAGAGGGTTGAAGTTGTCTGTGAGAGGGCTGAAGTAGTCAGTGAGAGGGTTGAAGTTGTCAATGAGAGGGTTGAAGTTGTCAGTGAGAGAGTTGAAGTAGTCAGTGAGAGGGTTGAAGTAGTCAGTGAGAGGGTTGAAGTAGTCAGTGAGAGGGTTGAAGTAGTCAGTGAGAGGGTTTAAGTCGTCAGTGAGAGGGTTGAAATAGTCAGTGAGAGGGTTGAAGTAGTCAGTGAGAGGGTTGAAGAAGTCAGTGAGAGGGTTGAAGTTGTCAGCGAGAGAGTTGAAGTAGTCAGTGAGAGGGTTGAAGTAGTCAGTGAGAGGGTTGAAGTTGTCAATGAGAGAGTTGAAGTTGTCAGTGAGAGAGTTGAAGTAGTCAGTGAGAGGGTTGAAGTCAGTGAGAGGGTTGAAGTAGTCAGTGAGAGGGTTGAAGTAGTCAGTGAGAGGGTTGAAGTCGTCAGAGAGGATTGAAATAATCAGTGAGAGAGATGAAGTAGTCAGTGAGAGGGTTGAAGAAGTCAGTGAGAGATTTGAAGTTGTCAGTTAGAGGATTGTAGTCAGTGAGATGGTTAAAGTCAGCGAGAGGGTTGAAGTTCTCAGTGAGAGGGTTGAAGTTATCAGTGAGAGGGTTGAAGTAGTCAGAGAGAAGGTTGAAGTAGTCAGTGAGAGGGTTGAAGTAGTAAGTGAGAGGGTTGAAGTAGTCAGTGAGAGGGTTGAAGTTATCAGTGAGAGGGTTGAAGTTGTCAGTGAGAGGGTTGAAGTTGTCAGTGAGAGGGTTGAAGTAGTCAGTGAGAGGGTTGAAGTAGTCAGTGAGAGGGTTGAAGTAGTCAGTGAGAGGGTTGAAGTAGTAAGTGAGAGGGTTGAAGTAGTCAGTGATAGTGTTGAAGTAGTCAGTGAGAGGGTTGAAGTAGTAAGTGAGAGGGTTGAAGTAATCAATGAGAGGGTTGAAGTAGTCATTGAGATGGTTGAAGTTGTCAGTGAGAGGGTTGAAGTTGTCAGTGAGAGGGTTGAAGTTGTCAGTGAGAGGGTTGAAGTAGTCAGTGAGAGGGTTGAAGTTGTCAGTGAGATAGTTGAAGTAGTCAGTGAGAGGGTTGAAGTTGTCAGTGAGAGTGTTGAAGTTGTCAGTGAGAGGGTTGAAGTTGTCAGTGAGAATGTTGAAGTTGTCAGTGAGTGGGTTGAAGTAGTCAGTGAGAGGGTTGAAGTGGTCAGTGGTAGGGTTGAAGTAGTCAGTGAGAGGTTTAAAGCAGTCAGCGAGAGGGTTGAAGTAGTGAGAGGGTTTGAAGTAGTCAGTGAGAGGGTTGAAGTTCTTAGTGAGAGGGTTGAAGTAGTCAGTGAGAGGGTTGAAGTAGTCAGTGAGATGGTTGAAGTAGTCAGTGAGAGGGTTGAAGCTGTCAGTCAGAGGGTTGAAGCTGTCAGTGAGAGGGTTGAAGTAGTCAGTGAGAGGGTTGAAGTTTTCAGTGAGAAAGTTGAAGTTTTCAGTGAGAGGGTTGAAGTTGTCAGTGAGAGGGTTGAAGTTGTCAGTGAGAGGGTTGAAGTTGTCAGTGAGAGGGTTGAAGTTGTCAGTGAGAGGGTTGAAGTAGTCAGTGAGAGGGTTGAAGTTGTCAGTGAGAGGGTTGAAGTAGTCAGTGAGAGGGTTGAAGTAGTCAGTGAGAGGGTTGAAGTTGTCAGTGAGAGGGTTGAAGTTGTCAGTGAGAGGGTTGAAGTAGTCAGTCAGATGGTTGAAGTTGTCAGTGAGAGGGTTGAAGTAGTCAGTGAAAGGGTTGAGGTTGTCAGTGAGAGGGTTGAGGTTGTCAGTGAGAGGGTTGAAGTTGTCAGTGAGAGTGTTGAAGTTGTCAGTGAGATTGTTGAAGTTGTCAGTGAGAGTGTTTGAAGTTGTCATTGTGAGGGTTGAAGTTGTCATTGAGAGGGTTGAAGTAGTCAGTGAGAGGTTTGAAGTTGTCAATGAGAGGGTTGAAGTAGTCAGTGAGAGGGTTGAAGTAGTCAGTGAGAGGGTTGAAGTAGTCAGTGAGAGGGTTGAAGTAGTAAGTGAGAGGGTTGAAGTAGTCAGTGAAGTTGTCAGTGAGAGTGAAGTTGTCAGTGAGAGGGTTGAAGTTGTCAGTGAGAGGGTTGAAGTTGTCAGTGAGAGGGTTGAAGTTGTCACTGAGATAGTTGAAGTTGTCAGTGACATAGTTGAAGTAGTCAGTGAGGGGGTTGAAGTAGTCAGTGAGAGGGTTGAAGTTGTCAGTGAGAGGGTTGAAGTTGTCAGTGAGAATGTTGAAGTTGTCAGTGAGAGGGTTGAAGTAGTCAGTGAGAGGGTTGAAGTTGTCAGTGAGAGGGTTAAAGCAGTCAGCGAGAGGATTGAAGTAGTGAGAGGGTTTGAAATAGTCAGTGAGAGGGTTGAATTTCTCAGTGAGAGGGATGAAGTAGTCAGTGAGAGGGTTGAAGTAGTCAGTGAGAGGGTTGAAGCTGTCAGTGAGAGGGTTGAAGCTGTCAGTGAGTGTGTTGAAGTAGTCAGTGAGAGGGTTGAAGTAGTCAGTGAGAGCGTTGAAATAGTCAGTGAGAGGGTTGAGGTAGTCAGTGAGAGGGTTGAGGTAGTCATTGAGAAGGTTGAAGTTGTCATTGAGAGGGTTGAAGTTGTCAGTGAGAGGGTTGAAGTTGTCAGTGAGAGGGTTGAAGTAGTCAATGAGAGGGTTGAAGTTGTCAGTGAGACTGTTGAAGTAGTCAGTGAGAGGGTTGAAGTAGTCAGTGAGAGGGTTGAAGTTGTCAGTGAGAGGGTTGAAGTAGTCAGTGAGAGGGTTGAAGTAGTCAGTGAAAGGGTTGAAGTTGTCAGTGTGAGGGTTTAGGTTGTCAGTGAGAGGGTTGAAGTTGTCAGTGAGAGGGTTGAAGTTGTCAGTGAGAGGGTTGAAGTTGTCAGTGAGAGTGTTTGAAGTAGTCATTGAGAGGGTTAAAGCAGTCAGCGAGAGGGTTGAAGTAGTGAGAGGGTTTGAAGTAGTCAGTGAGAGAGTTGAAGTTCTCAGTGAGAGGGTTGAAGTAGTCAGTGAGAGGGTTGAAGTAGTCAGTGAGATGGTTGAAGTAGTCAGTGAGAGGGTTGAAGTAGTCAGTGAGAGGGTTGAAGCTGTCAGTGAGAGGGTTGAAGTAGTCAGTGAGAGGGTTGAAGTAGTCAGTGAGAGGGTTGAAGTAGTCAGTGAGAGGGTTGAGGTAGTCAGTGCGAGGGTTGAGGTAGTCATTGAGAGGGTTGAAGTTGTCATTGAGATTGTTGAAGTGGTCAGTGAGAGGGTTGAAGTAGTCAGTGAGAGAGTTGAAGTAGTCAGTGAGAGGGTTGAAGTTGTCAGTGAGAGGGTTGAAGTTGTCAGTGAGAGGGTTGAAGTTGTCAGTGAGAGGGTTGAAGTTGTCAGTGAGAGGGTTGAAGTAGTCAGTGAGAGGGTTGAAGTTGTCAGTGAGAGGGTTGAAGTAGTCAGTGAGAGGGTTGAAGTAGTCAGTGAAAGGGTTGAAGTTGTCAGTGTGAGGGTTTAGGTTGTTAGTGAGAGGGTTGACGTTGTCAGTGAGAGGGTTGAAGTTGTCAGTGAGAGGGTTGAAGTTGTCAGTGAGAGTGTTTGAAGTAGTCATTGAGAGGGTTGAAGTAGTCAGTGAGAGGGTTGAAGTTGTCAATGAGAGGGTTGAAGTAGTCAGTGATAGGGTTGAAGTAGTCAGTGAGATGGTTGAAGTAGTCAGTGAGAGGGTTGAAGTAGTCAGTGAGAGGGTTGAAGTTGTCAGTGAGAGGGTTGAAGTAGTCAGTGAGAGGGTTGAAAGTCAGTGAGAGGGTTGAAGTAATCAGTGAAAGGGTTGAAGTTGTCAGTAAGAGGGTTGAAGTAGTCAGTGAGATGGTTGAAGTAGTCAGTGAGAGGGTTGAAGCTGTCATTGAGAGGGTTGAAGTTGTCATTGAGAGGGTTGAAGTTGTCATTGAGAGGGTTGAAGTGGTCAGTGAGAGGGTTGAATTAGTGAGGGAGTTGAAGTATTCAGTGAGAGGGTTGAAGTTGTCTGTGAGAGGGTTGAAGTGAATACTAGAAAAAATGCAGTTTTCTCATGTTCCTGGTTTAATAACGGTGACAAGTGCAGGCAATCACAGTGTCGCCAGACAGTCTAGCAGGTATTGAGTCAGTGGGTGTGTTTAGCGGCGTTGACACTGTATAAATGGTTTAGAAAACTGACAAGTTAAGCTTGCGTAACATACAGGTATGACTTTCTTCCACTAGTGGATTTTTTCCGCTATTGACTTTGCCTACTCCTGTTTCACCTTATCTGTTTGCAGTACAGACGTCCTTACTCCATGAATATGCTGTACTTTTTTTCAAGACTGATGAACTGAACACTTCGACTCCAAGTTGACGGACTGATTTCCTCAATCTTCTCCTTATCTGTGGAAAAAGACACTTATGTACAGTTTAGGACATTTATTAAAGGAAACGATTCGTCACGAGTGGCTCCTTTAGGACTGAAGAAGCCACTCGGCGCGAAACGTTTCCTTTAATAAATGTCCTGAACTGTACATAAGTGTCTTTTTCCACATCTTGTCGGTACCACCATACCATTGCCTTCTCCTAATCTATCATCGTTCTTCTCCGTATTGGACTGAAGAAGTCACTGGCTGGAGAAACGTTTCCAGAATAAAGATACCCAAATGTTGCACAAGCGTCTCATTTATCAGCGTTGACACTACTTCTCAGCAACTTTTTCTATTTTTTCTGCCTTGGGCTCAGTTATCTGTGCGCAACAATGACTAGTTGCTTTTTTTAGCCACTTGGTGATAATCAAGCACAGGATATAAATCATTTACAGACAAAGGTGCTTCAGAACAGTGACTGACGGGTATAAACAGAAAGTCTCATGTCTCATGTCCAGTGACTTTATATCTATTCTGTAATATGGAGATCAGAACTGAGCTGCGTAATCTAGGTGAGGCCTTACTAATGATAAATAAAGCAGTAACATAACCTCTGGACGGAAAATGGTTTGAGTCAGTGACTTTGTATATTCAGTAATAAAATATAAATAAGTATATTAAGAGTGTAAAATGTTAAGACTTTAATGTGAGGAATTTAGAGAGCACTCAGAGTGGTTATTGGGAAAATCTATCCGGTGCTCCATAACTTAGTTTGTGGACAAATCCTTACCCATATTCTTTTTAAACTGCATCCTTAGAAGTTTTATTCCAGTGTCGGTGAGGATTTCTTTGGCATATAATGAATTCCTAGATATGTTTGTTCCATTTTAAGGTCTATAGACTACAGAAGTGTATAGATGCTGTTTCTGTTTTAGTGCCCATCAATGTACCTTTACGGTCGATTACTTGTGCTTTTGCAGTTTGGACCTTAATATTTCGTTTACGATTATTATTATTATTATTATTATTATTATTATTATTATTATTATTATTATTATTATTATTATTATTATTATTATTGTTGTTGATCTTGTTATGCCTCAGTGACAGTCTTATGACTCAATAATGATTTTAATGTTCAATAGTGAAAGGATTCAGTTGTTTAAGAAATTACTTGCAGGTATCATGATAATATTCGAGGTGTATAATTATTAACTCAGGAGATATTTTTTAGTAACAATGCCTTTACTGTGTAATCGTGGACTCAGTTTTGGGTTCACTTGATAGCCCAGAGGCACGACAACCTCTCAGCCACAGTGAACCTTTAGTGTGTAGTGCAAAGTATATGGTGATTATAATTCCTGGTAATGAAGTATAATTTGCTGTATGTAGGCGAAAACTAAAAGGTATATAAAATATGCACGATGATTATTGTTTATTTTCAAAATTACATAATGTCTGGATGATAAAGTAGCAGTTGAGGCAACTGAGAGAGAAATGCCTACCACTCGTATGAACACGAATTCTGAGAACAATTGCAATAACCATCACGTTAGAATAGTTAGATCACAATACAAGAGAAGTTTCGTGTGGACACTCTGGTCACTCACACAACTAGAATAAACACGGAAATGTTGAATGAGAATTAACGGAGGGGAATTATTTTTTCTATAGCAACTGTGTTGCTTGAACATAGACTCAGAGGAGGATGGACGCTTGCTTTACCCAGCTATGTTGCTTGAACATAGACTCAGAGGAGGATGGACGCTTGCTTTACCCAGCTATGTTGCTTGAACATAGACTTGGAGGAAGAGGAATACTTGCTATACATGTATGCTAGATAGTGAAGATGAGGTCAGTACGAATAATAACAGGAATTTTAAAGGGGTTTAGTCCCTTCTTGGGATAGGTTATAATGTTGATGGAGGAATCTTGAACCAAGGAATTGTAATAATCCTTCCATTCCTGTGATCATATTGTAGTTATCCTTCCTTTCCTGTGATCATATTGTAGTTATCCTTTCTTTCCTGGGATCATATTGTAGTTATCCTTCCTTTCCTGGGATCATATTGTAGTTATCCTTTCTTTCCTGGGATCATATTGTAGTTATCCTTTCTTTCCTGGGATCATATTGTAGTTATCCTTTCTTTCCTGGGATCATATTGTAGTTATCCTTCCTTTCCTGGGATCATATTGTAGTTATCCTTCCATTCCTGTGATCATATTGTAGTTATCCTTCCATTCCTGTGATCATATTGTAGTTATCCTTCCTTTCCTGGGATCATATTGTACACAAATAACCCGCACATAGAAGAGAGGAGCTTACGACGACGTTTCGGTCCAACTTGGATCATTTACAAAGTCACACTAACGAGATGTAGAGCAGGACGGGTATATATAGGCAGGAAGAGGTAGTGGTAGTAGTAGTAGTAGTAGTAGTAGTGGCGGAGAACACCCGTGACTTAACCTGATTCTCCTTTTTTCTTCTTCTCCCTCTTCCCCTTTCCTCTTTTCTTTTTTCTCTTCTGGGATGTCTTTCTTCTGCCTTGTGTTTCTGTTCCTTCATTATTTATTTCATTATTTTCCCTTCCCCCCACCTCTGTGTTCTTGCTCTCCCTCTGTGGGCACCTAGCTCCCTTGTGGGCACCTAGCTCCCTTGTGGACACCTAGCTCCCTTGCAGTGCTCCCCTTTCTTTGTATTTGACTGGCTCCTCCTCCGTACTTCCCTACTACTACTACTACTACTACTACTACTACTACTACTACTACTACTACCACCTCTTCCTGCCTATATATACCCGTCCTGCTCTACTTCTCGTTATTGTGACTTTGTAAATGGTCCAAGTCGGACCGAAACGTCGTCGTAAGCTTCTCTCTTCTATGTGCGGGTTATTTGTGTATCGTTCCATTCACGGTATTGTGCCTTTTTTTATCATATTGTAGTTATCCTTCCCACCATACAAAACCCACCACACAAAACCCACCACACAAAACCCACCACACAAAACATCCCACCACACAAAACAACCCACCACACAAAACAACCCACCACACAAAACAACCCACCACACAAAACAACCCACCACACAAAACAACCCACCACACAAAACAACCCACCACACAAAACAACCCACCACACAAAACAACCCACCACACAAAACAACCCACCACACAAAACAACCCACCACACAAAACAACCCACCACACAGAACAACCCACCACACAAAACAACCCACCACACAAAACAACCCACCACACAAAACAACCCACCATACAAAACAACCCACCATACAAAACAACCCACCACACAAAACCCACCACACAACCCACCATACAAAACAACCCACCACACAAAACCCACCACACAACCCACCACACAAAACAACCCACCATACAAAACAACCCACCATACAAAACAACCCACCACACAAAACCCACCACACAACCCACCATACAAAACAACCCACCACACAAAACAACCCACCATACAAAACAACCCACCATACAAAACAACCCACCATACAAAACAACCCACCACACAAAACCCACCACACAACCCACCACACAAAACAACCCACCATACAAAACAACCCACCACACAAAACAACCCACCATACAAAACAACCCACCATACAAAACAACCCACCACACAAAACCCACCACACAAAACACCCCACCACACAAAACAACCCACCACACAAAACAACCCACCACACAAAACAACCCACCATACAAAACAACCCACCACACAAAACAACCCACCACACAAAACAACCCACCATACAAAACAACCCACCATACAAAACAACCCACCACACAAAACCCACCACACAAAACATCCCACCACACAAAACAACCCACCACACAAAACATCCCACCACACAAAACAACCCACCATACAAAACATCCCACCACACAAAACAACCCACCATACAAAACATCCCACCACACAAAACAACCCACCATACAAAACCCACCACACAAAACATCCCACCACACAAAACATCCCACCACACAAAACCCACCACACAAAACATCCCACCACACAAAACATCCCACCACACAAAACATCCCACCACACAAAACAACCCACCATACAAAACAACCCACCACACAAAACAACCCACCACACAAAACAACCCACCACACAAAACAACCCACCACACAAAACAACCCACCACACAAAACAACCCACCACACAAAACAACCCACCACACAAAACATCCCACCACACAAAACATCCCACCACACAAAACCCACCACACAACCCACCACACAAAACAACCCACCACACAAAACAACCCACCACACAAAACAACCCACCATACAAAACAATCCACCACATAACCCACCACACAGAACAACCCACCACACAAAATAACCCACCATACAAAACAACCCATCATACAAAACAACCCACCACACAAAACAACCCACCACACAAAACAACCCACCACATAAAAGAACCCACCATACAAAACAACCCACCACACAAAACAACACACCACACAACCCACCACACAAAACAACACACCACACAAAACAACCCACTATACAAAACAACCCACCGCACAACCCACCACACAAAACAACCCACTATACAAAAAACCCACCACACAAAACATCCCACCATACAAAACAACCCACCACACAAAACCCACTACACAACCCACCACACAAAACAACCCACCACACAACCCACCACACAAAACAACCCACCACACAAAACAACCCACCACACAAAACAACCCACCACACAAAACATCCCACCATACAAAACAACCCACCACACAAAACCCACCACACAACCCACCACACAAAACAACCCACCACACAAAACATCCCACCACGCAACCCACCACACAAAACAACCCACCACGCAACCCACCACACAAAACAACCCACCATACAAAACAACCCACCACACAAAACCCACCAAACAAAACATCCCACCACACAAAACCCACCATACAAAACAACCCACCACACAATCCACCACACAAAACAACCCACATACAAAACAACCCACCACACAAAACAACCCACCACACAAAACAAACCACCACACAAAACAACCCACCACACAAAACAACCCACCATACAAAACAACTCACCACACAAAACCCACCACACAAAACAACCCACCACACAAAACCCACCACACAAAACAACCCACCATACAAAACAACCCACCACACATCCCACCACACAACCCACCACACAAAACAACCCACCACACAAAACAACCCACCACACAAAACAACCCACCATACAAAATCCACCACACAACCCACCACACAGAACAACCCACCACACAAAATAACCCACCATACAAAACAACCCATCATACAAAACAACCCACCACACAAAACAACCCACCACACAAAACAACCCACCACACAAAACAACCCACCATACAAAACAACGCACCACACAAAACAACCCACCACACAACGCACCACACAAAACAACCCACCATGCAAAACAACCCACCACACAAAACAACCCACTATACAAAACAACCCACCGCACAACCCACCACACAAAACAACCCACTATACAAAACAACCCACCACACAAAACATCCCACCATACAAAACAACCCACCACACAAAACATCCCACCATACAAAACAACCCACCACACAAAACAACCCACCACACAAAACAACCCACCACACAAAACAACCCACCACACAAACCACCACACAAAACAACCCACCACACAAAACAACCCACCACACAAAACAACCCACCACACAAAACATCCCACCATACAAAACAACCCACCACACAAAACCCACCACACAACCCACCACACAAAACAACCCACCACGCAACCCACCACACAAAACAACCCACCACGCAACCCACCATACAAAACAACCCACCAAACAAAACAACCCACCACACACAACCCACCACACAAAACATCCCACCACACAAAACAACCCACCATACAAAACAACCCACCACACAAAACAACCCACCACACAAAACAACCCACCACACAAAACAACCCACCACACAAAACATCCCACCACACAAAACAACCCACCATACAAAACAACCCACCACACAAAACAACCCACCACACAAAACATCCCACCACGCAACCCACCACACAAAACAACCCACCACACAACCCACCACACAAAACAACCCACCACACAAAACAACCCACCACACAAAACATCCCACCATACAAAACAACCCACCACACAAAACCCACCACACAACCCACCACACAAAACAACCCACCACGCAACCCACCACACAAAACAACCCACCACGCAACCCACCATACAAAACAACCCACCACACATAACATCCCACCACCCAACCCACCACACAAAACATCCCACCACGCAACCCACCACACAAAACAATCCACCACGCAACCCACCACACAAAACAACCCACCATACAAAACAACCCACCACACAAAACAACCCACCACACAAAACAACCCACCACACAAAACAACCCACCACACAAAACAACCCACCACACAAAACAACCCACCATACAAAACAACTCACCACACAAAACAACCCACCACACAAAACAACCCACCACACAAAACAACCCACCACACAAAACAACCCACCATACAAAACAACCCACCACACAACCCACCACACAAAACAACCCACCCCACAAAACTGCCCAGGTAAGTACTGGTTTTCTGATAGGTAAGTACTGGTTTTCTAACAGAGTTGTAGATTGTTAGGTAAGACACATACGCAACAGTTAGGTATCTTTATTTCGAAACGTTTCGCCTACACAGTAGGCTTCTTCAGTCGAGTACAGAAAAGTTGATAGAAGCAGAAGATACTTGAAGACGATGTAATCAGTCCATCACCCTTAAAGTTTTGAGGTGGTCAGTCCCTCAGTGATGGACTGATTACATCGTCTTCAAGTATCTTCTGCTTCTATCAACTTTTCTGTACTCGACTGAAGAAGCCTACTGTGTAGGCGAAACGTTTCGAAATAAAGATACCTAACTGTTGCGTATGTGTCTTACCTAACAACCTGTCGGTATTTTATACCATTTTAATGTTCAATCTGTCAGACACTGCAACACAAGGGTATCTTGGTACAGACCTGCAATCAACTTCGACAACCTCCACTAGTGAGAACGGCTGGATTTGAGAGGGACCTGACCTCCCAACATCTGAGTTCTTACCTCTTCTAGTGACCTACGTCTCACCTCTTGGCGCTATATAAGGCTCCATCCTGTCACTTCATCTCCATATTGTTTCATACTATGGAACAATGCTCTTCTCCAGACTGAGGGACTGACCACCTCAAAACTTTAAGGGTGATGGACTGATTATATCGTCTTCAAGTATCTTCTGCTTCTATCAACTTTTCTGTACTCGACTGAAGAAGCCTACTGTGTAGGCGAAACGTTTCGAAATAAAGATACCTAACTGTTGCGTATGTGTCTTACCTAACAACCTGTCGGTATTTTATACCATTTTAATGTTCAGAGTTGTAGATGCGTGGAACAGTCTTCCTAGTAGGGTGATAGAGGCTAGGACCTTGGGTAGCTTTAAGAGATTGGACAAATATATGAGTTGGAGGGGCTGGGTTTGATTGGTGTCATTGGGTACGGGAGTTATTTCTTGGGTAGCTTTAGGTTACCTGGTTACCTGGAGGTTATTCCGGGGATCAACGACCCCGCGGCCTGGCCCACGACCAGGCCTCCCGATGGATCAGGGCCTAATCAACTAGGCTGTTACTGCTGGCCGCACGCAGTCCATCGTACGAGCCACTGCCCGGCTGATCCGGCACTGACTTTAGGTATCTGTCCAGCTCTCTCTTGAAGGTAGCCGGGGGTTTATTGGCAATTCCCCTAATGGTTGATGGGAGGCTGTGGAACAGTTTTGGGCCCCGGACACTTATGGTGTTTTCCCTTATTGTACCAATGGAGCCCCTACTTTTTATTGGGGGTATTTTGCATCGCCTGCCCAGTCTTTTACTTTCGTAGAGGTTGTTTTGATAAGGACCTGCCTCGCATGGGCCGGTGGGCCTTCTGCGGTGTTCCTCCATTCTTATGTTCTTATAACATAAGAAAGGAGGAATGCTGCAGCTGGCCTGCTGGCCCATGCGAGGCAGGTCCATGTCTCCTACCGGCTTAAGCCAATGCCCCAACCTAGTCAGGTCAGGTCACATTCAGCTAAGGAAGGAGCGGATATAAAAGTGAACATGACCAGAAATAAGATCTGTTGTATATGTGAAAAAAAAAATTGGGAGAAATGTTAGGGACATTGATTGTGAAATATGTGGTAAAACATCCCATATATCATGTACAAAGCTTAATTCAACCATGAGAAATTACCTAAAACAGTGAGTTGGAAAGCTGGTCGGGTATAAGAGAAGTGCTGAAATGTGAAAACCTAGAAAGCGTAAGAAAGTTCCTAAGGAGTTTGCCAGATATATACAAAGAGTGGAAAAATGGGAGTAAGGAACAAGAAAAGGAGGAAGGCACAAATAAAGGTAAAAACCAAGGAGTGGAAATAAGAATGGAGAACGTCATTCAGAGCAAGGCGGAAAAGAGCAAAACATGGGTACATTCCATAGAGAAAAGGGAAGGGCGGAAGAGAAAGCTAGAGCAGAAATAAACGAAAATGCAAAAAGGGAAGAAATACGCCTAGATGAAAGAAAATAAGAGAATTCAGATCAGGTGGCAGAACTTGGGAAATACACAAAATCAGTAAGTATAGGTAGTCAAAACATTTGCAGATACTAAGTAAAAGGTATGTACCTATAGGCAGAGCTTGCTGGAATAAACACAACAGAAAGGGAAAGTGTCACTTTGACAAAGAGTGCAGCAGGTACTTCCACTCACTGATGTGCAAAGCTTCAACACAGTTCAGAGAATGTCATGATCTAAGCTGCCCAGACCATCCTGTAAAAGGAACGCGGTGTTCAGTGGTCAGTCGTCACGTTAGGTCACAGACCCTGAGCTGCTTTGGGGATTAGCGTGGACGGCTACAAAGGATGGCTTGCTTCTGCAGTGTTTTAAAAATTGAGGTTGGAGAGTTGAAGGAGGAGGTCTTGCGTCTCCAGGAGGAGATTAGGAGGCTGAAGGTCCACCTCAGTGGGTCTGAGAGAGAGTGTGAGGTGGCTGGAGTTGTGGGGAATGAGGCTTCTAGCAGTGAGGTGCAGTCTGTCTCTTGCTGTGAGGAGGCTGTAGGTGGGGAGGTAGCAACGGCTACCAGCAGTGAGGTGCAGTCCAGCACCTGCTACAAGTGGCGAGTGGTAACCAGTAATGGGAGGAGAATCAGAATAAGGAAAGTTAAGAGTGAAGATCTGAAGGTAGGAAATCGCTTCTCTGTTCTTCAGGATGAATGTACTTCAGTGGCCAGTGAAGGTAAGGGTACTACTGCCCCTGCTAACAGAGGTAAGCGCATTCTTGTGGTTGGTGACTCTCAGGTAAGATATATTGACCGTGCTTTTTGTAATAGGAATAAGAAGATGAGAGATAGAGTGTGCTTCCCTGGAGTTGGTGTTGGGGACATAGTTGACAGGCTGGATAATATCATGTCAGGTAATGGGAACGAGCCCATTATTTGTCTCAGTGCTGGTGGAAATGATGTTGGGAAGGGTAGGAGAGAAGAGCTGCTAGGTAAGTACAGGTCAGCTATAGATTTCATTAAGTCTAAGGGAGGGGTCCCAATCATATGTAGCATCTTGCCTAGAAGGGGAGTAGGAAATGAATGGTTGTCTAGGGCAATTGGTGTAAATTGCTGGCTAGACAGATACTGCAAGGAACTTGCAATCCCATTCATTGACAACTGGAACAACTTTTATGGCAAACATGATATGTATGCAAGGGATGGGGTACATCTCTCTGGGGCTGGGGTGGTAGCACTTGCAAACTCAATTGAGAAGGCCATTGGTGAAATGCCTATGATTTTAAACTGATAGAAGATAGAGGTATGGGTGTGTGTGGGAAACAAGCAGGTTGCAACACTAGGGTTGGAATCAGTAAATGTATAAAAGGCATTCAGCATGAAGTTATAAATAAAGACAATAGATCAGGTCAGCAAACAAAGGGGGACAGCAGAGGACAGCAAGGGACTAGCTCCCTTAAGGTTTACTATACTAATATCAGGAGTGTAAGAAATAAGATAGATGAGCTAAGATTAATTGCAAGTGCAGGAAACATAGATATTATTGCTATAACAGAGACCTGGCTCAATCTGAAAGATAGAGAGATGCCCTCTGAATGTCACATACAAGGCTATAAATTATTCCACACTGACAGGGTCAACAGGAAGGGTGGTGGAGTAGCGATGTATGTCACAGACAATTTAAATTGTTGTGTTAGACAAGATATAAAAGTAGAAGCGTCAGCCACTGAATCTGTTTGGTTACAGCTTCTCGAGGGCCGAGAAAAACTAATTTTGGGTGTGATTTACAGGGCCCCAAATCTTGAAAGGGAGTGCAGTAAACTTCTATGGGACGAAATTCGTAAGGCATCTACATACGAAAATGTTGTGGTAATGGGAGATTTCAACTATAGACAGATTGACTGGAGCAATTTGACAGGAAATTTAGAGTCAGGTGACTTTCTTGATACGATCCAGGATTGTTTTTTAAAACAGTTTGTGACAGAGCCAACTAGAGGAAATAACCTCCTTGACTTGGTTCTTGCCAGTAGGGAAACACTAATTAATAATCTTGAGGTTAATGATGAGCTTGGGGAAAGTGATCACAAATCACTCAGTTTTAATATATCATGGAATTCCCCTAATAATGGCAATCAAGTCTCCGTCCCTGACTTTCGCTTGGCTGATTTCATAGGACTGAAAAATTACTTAGGTGGGCTGAACTGGAATGACCTGACTAAGGGTCAGGTAGGTGGTGATGGTTGCCGATATGATGCTTTCCAGGGCATAGTTCTAGCTGCTCAGTCAAATTATGTTCCAAATAGGGAAATCAGATCAAACAAAAATGATCCTAAATGGATGAACAATAGATTAAAATATCTGATTGGTCAAAAGAGAGGCATATATAGGCAAATCAAAAGAGGAGAGGGGCAGTTAAGAAATCGATATATTCAGTTAAAGAGAGAAATAAAAAAGGGAATTAGAAAAGCAAAAAGAGATTATGAGATTAAAGTTGCAAGAGAATCGAAGACTAACCCAAAAGGATTCTTTCAGGTATACAGAAGTAAGATCAGGGACAAGATAGGCCCACTCAAAAGTTCCTCGGGTCAGCTCACTGACAGTGATAAGGAAATGTGTAGAATTTTTAACACATACTTCCTCTCAGTTTTTACACAGGAGGATACCAGCGATATTCCAGTAATGATAAATTATGTAGAACAGGACGATAATAAACTGTGCACGATTAGGGTCACAAGTGACATGGTCCTTAGGCAATAGATAAATTAAAACCTAACAAATCCCCAGGCCCTGATGAACTGTATGCAAGGGTTCTAAAGGAATGTAAAGAGGAGCTTAGCACACCTTTGGCTAATCTTTTCAACATATCACTACAAACTGGCATGGTGCCAGATAAGTGGAAAATGGCAAATGTGATACCTATTTTCAAAGCAGGTGACAGGTCCTTAGCTTCGAACTATAGACCAATAAGCCTAACCTCCATAGTGGGAAAATTTATGGAATCAATAATTGCCGAGGCAGTTCGTAGCCACCTTGAAAAGCATAAATTAATCAACGAATCTCAGCATGGTTTTACAAAGGGGCGTTCCTGCCTTACGAATTTATTAACTTTTTTCACTAAGGTATTTGAGGAGGTAGATCATGGTAATGAATATGATATTGTGTATATGGACTTCAGTAAGGCTTTTGACAGGGTCCCACATCAGAGACTATTGAGGAAAATTAAGGCACATGGAATAGGAGGAGAAATTTTTTCCTGGATAGAGGCATGGTTGACAAATAGGCAGCAGAGAGTTTGCATAAATGGGGAGAAATCAGAGTGGGGAAGCGTCACGAGCGGTGTTCCACAGGGGTCAGTGTTGGGCCCCCTGCTGTTCACAATCTACATAAACGACATAGATGAGGGTATAAAGAGCGACATCGGCAAGTTTGCCGATGACACCAAAATAGGCCGTCGAATTCATTCTGACGAGGACATTCGAGCACTCCAGGAAGATTTGAATAGACTGATGCAGTGGTCGGAGAAGTGGCAGATGCAGTTTAATATAGACAAATGCAAAGTTCTAAATGTTGGACAGGACAATAACCATGCCACATATAAACTAAATGTAGATCTTAATATTACGGATTGCGAAAAAGATTTAGGAGTTCTGGTTAGCAGTAATCTGAAACCAAGACAACAGTGCATAAGTGTTCGCAATAAAGCTAATAGAATCCTTGGCTTCATATCAAGAAGCATAAATAATAGGAGTCCTCAGGTTGTTCTTCAACTCTATACATCCTTGGTTAGGCCTCATTTAGATTATGCTGCACAGTTTTGGTCACCGTATTACAGAATGGATATAAATTCTCTGGAAAATGTACAAAGGAGGATGACAAAGTTGATCCCATGTATCAGAAACCTTCCCTATGAGGATAGACTAAGGGCCCTGAATCTGCACTCCCTAGAAAGACGTAGAATTAGGGGGGATATGATTGAGGTGTATAAATGGAAGACAGGAATAAATAAAGGGGATGTAAATAGTGTGCTGAAAATATCTAGCCTAGACAGGACTCGCAGCAATGGTTTTAAGTTGGAAAAATTCAGATTCAGGAAGGATATAGGAAAGTACTGGTTTGGTAATAGAGTTGTGGATGAGTGGAACAAACTCCCGAGCACAGTTATAGAGGCCAGAACGTTGTGTAGCTTTAAAAATAGGTTGGATAAATACATGAGTGGATGTGGGTGGGTGTGAGTTGGACCTGATAGCTTGTGCTACCAGGTCGGTTGCCGTGTTCCTCCCTTAAGTCAATGTGACCTGACCTGACTAGGTTGGGTGCATTGGCTTAAGCCGGTAGGAGACTTGGACCTGCCTCGCATGGGCCAGTAGGCCTTCTGCAGTATTCTTTCGTTCTTATTTTCTCATGTTCTTCCTTTCCTGGGATCATATTGTAGTTATCCTTTCCTTCTTGGGATCAACTCGGATTTCCTTCATTACCCAGGTGCTGTATGGCCTCACAGGACAAGTGTTTCCTGACGCGGGTCTTAGTCATATGATGACCCACAGCTGGAGCTTTTGGTCATCTGATCGAGGCCTTCTGCTGGCTTACCGGTCCACCCCTTCACAAATTATGGTGATAATTATAACCAGAGAATGTTATGTATGGCACCTAGGATAATGTATATGGAATATTATAAGAAAGTGATGGGAGAAAAACTTCAGCATGAAACAGTAACAAATAAAAAATGGCGAATTGCGTTATTCAACAAATTTTAGTAGCGTAATCTTTTGTGGAAATTATTATATAATTTGTTTTTGAATGTACTATGTATTATTTATAGCAGTTAAATGAGCTAGGAGATCGGTAAAGAACCAGAGAGTGCAGCAAAGGGGGACAAGTCCCTTTACAAAGTGGAAGAAAACGAATCTGTAATTTATTAAAGAAAACCAATGTCAAAATGACGTCACGTTTAAGCACCAATCAGAGTCCAGCTGGAGTCACTTTGAAACTCTCACATTTGAGAATATACACCTCCATAAACCTTGTAATTACACGCTATGTACAATTTATGTACAATTTCATTTTTTTTGCGTCATTTTTCATAAATAAAATAAGACGGGTATAACGAGATCAGTGAAGCAGTGTAGTTAGGTTGGAGGTGTGAGGCAGTAGTTGACATCCAGTGGTCAGCAGAGTGACGTACGAGGAAGTAGTTCAGGAGTTGAACGGATATCAAAAAACGAAAGGAGTCATTAATATTAAGTAGATGAGCAGCATAATACAGTGTGACTAGCAGCTGACAGCAGAAGTTGCACGGCTGTTAGAGGAATTATCAGTGGCCATCGTAAGACTACGGTGGTAACCTCAGGTATGGTAGGTAGTACCTGTATGTAATGGCCATTGGTGTGTAGGTATTATAGCTATATGTATTTAGAGAGGGATGGGGAAGGGGTTATGCCACTCCGAAACTACCCATGACAGGTAAGAGACTGAAGGTCACCTTGTGCAACAAGAGAAAGTCTACAGTAAATGAGATAACTATTTTAGATAATAACAAGATGGCAAGCAAATTACGAAATGGGTGGTGTTTCAACTCCTTTATGACTCGCTCACCATTGATTGGTTCAAACCCCACCCATTTCGTCCTCTGTTTGAAATAAGACGTGATATCAAGGGGAAATATCGGCTAATTTACTCCATTATTTGATGGTAATGACTTACCTCCTGCTGTAAAAACAAGAATTATAATAGCCATCATCCCCATCTCATGCACTACAACAGTTTAAAGAGATAAATTAGTTTAGTTATTAGCTCATAAAGTTCCATTTTGCCTTTGAAGAACCCTTACGAAAAGTTCACATGGGCCTGGGGGCTTATTTTGCATTAATCAGTCAACTTGATTACTATATTCCTAGTGACTGTGATGTTACTTATTTTCTTCAGGCCCATTATCAAAATTAATTACTGGGATATCGTATGTCTTCTGTGAAAACCGATAGGAAATAATTATTAAAAGTCTAGTACATTTCATTCTGTTTATCAGTAAGCTTTGCAGAGTTTTAAGAGGACCTAACTTTTCTCTAGGCTTTGTTCTATATACCTGGAGAAAACCTTTCTGGTTTGTTTCCAGATCCTTAGCAACTTTAATTTCATAATCTCGTTTAGCTTTTCTTATAGGCATAGGATGACCCTCGTCTCTTTTAGTACTACTGTAAATTCTTATATTCTGCCCTGAAAGGTATTTGAGCCTTTTGTTCATCCATTTCGGATTCTTCAGTCTCGTTTCCCTGTACAGAATTTGTACTGATAAAACCACTGGATGACGAAACGTCAACACTATAGATACCCAAATGTTGCACAAGTGTCTTATATCAACTTGTCAGTTTTCTAAAGCATTTGCTGTCTCCCTGCCTGTGCTTCAGAGTTAAGACTATGATGCTTATCAGAAACTAAGTTTGAGAGACTGATTACCTCGTCTTTTGTATATAGTATATAGATCTACAGTCTCCACGTAATGTTCTTTAAATGTATTGATTGATGGTGAAACGTCTACAGACAAAGATACCCGGATATTGCACTTGGCCAGTTCATGTTTTCGGTAATGTATACCATTCATGTACAAGAGTATATTTGCCTGAACCAAATCAAGCAGGTTATTTCCCCTCGTTGGTTCTGTCACAAACTGCTATAAAAATCATACTTGAATTACATCCAGGAAGTCGCTTGACTCTAAATTGCTAGTCAAGGAATTCCAATCAATTAGACTAAAGGTAAATTCCACACTGCGTTATCGCGCCTTGTAGCTTTAACAATTTCCTCAGAGTAGCCTTCTTGTTCCAAACCAAGTTCGGAGAAAGTTATATCAGGCCTAAAATTGTTTTCATGTCCTCTGAAAATTCTACCCAGACACTGTGTGTTTTCAGTCTTTATACCATTTTTTATGCAGCAATCAAATGTTCAGACAGTGACACCAACCCTCCCTTTCCGTTATTTCTATCAGTGTGGAACAACATTAAACCCTGAATGCGACATTCAGTAGGCATATCCCAATTATTCATATTAAACCATATCCCAGTTATGGCCAATATTTCAATGATACCTGCACTCGCAACTAAAATTAACTTATTTCTAGTGCTACAACTATTTGTATAATATGTACAAGAAACCTTTTCTTTCCTCTTCTTGCTCCTCCACTATCTCTATTACTGTTCTTATCACCTGGCACTACTGGCCTTGCAGTATTCACCAATAGCCCTACCTCATTCTGCCCATGACTGATATCTCCAAAACTTTCATAATCGTAAGCACAACCCATTTTTCTAGTACAGAAATCCATACCAATATTTCTAGTTTAAAGCTGTAACAGCCCCCTCCAGATCAGGCCTATATAAATAAACCCCCATCACTGGCATACATATTTTTGCCATAGAAGAGGTCGCATTTGTCTATAAATGGTACTGCTGCAGTGCCCTTAGCATTTATCCAGCAGCAATTAACACCAATTGCCATGGACAACTATTTATTTCAAACTCCTTTCCTCAGCAAAATGCCACATATTACAGGGTGCCCTCCCTTTCTAATTGTTTATTGCTTACTTATACCTGCTAATCACGTCCTCGCTCTCACACCTGCCAACATTGTTGCCTCCAGCACTGACAGTTAATTATAATAGGATTACTTTCATTACCTTTTGTGATGTTGTCAAGGCAGCTAACGATATCCTGCATCCCAGTCCTAGGAAAATGCACGATCTGCCTCTTTTTCTGAGACAAAATGCCCTACCCATGAATTTAATGTGAGTGACCGAACTAAAACAATGTTCTTTCCTTCACTGGCGGTGTTTGTGATGTTCTCAACGTTCTTCATTGGGATGTTCTTAATCTGTGATTCACAATCATCTGTTGAGAGAATGAGAGAGGGAGAGAATGAGAGAGGGAGAGAATGAGAGAGGGAGAGAATGAGAGAGGGAGAGAATGAGAGAGGGAGAGAATGAGAGAGGGAGAGAATGAGAGAGGGAGAGAATGAGAGAGGGAGAGAATGAGAGGGGGAGAGAATGAGAGGGGGAGAGAATGAGAGGGGGAGAGAATGAGAGGGGGAGAGAATGAGAGGGGGAGAGAATGAGAGAGGGAGAGAATGAGAGAGGGAGAGAATGAGAGGGGGAGAGAATGAGGGAGAGAATGAGAATTGTTGGTCTCCAAAGCAGTCCTTGATTAACATTTCGTCCAAGTACATGATAATGCTTATCCAAACTAAACTCGCAACAATTATTGTAAGGAGGTTAGAAAAGATTTTAGTAGAGTTAAGCAATATGTTATATATTTTTTATTTTTTTTCACACGTCGGTCATTTCCGACTGAGGCAGGGCGACCCAGAAAAAAAAAACTCTTGCATCATCATTCACTCCATCACTGTCTTGGCATATCTCCACTCCCTCAGAGCACACTGTACTTTCGACCTCCAGGAATCGAGTCTGGCTAACTGGTTTCCCTAATTCCTCCAGGATGTCAACAACACTTCAAGTTATAAAAGCCCTTTGCCTCCACTCGCTCGTATCTAACACACTTACGTACGCTTACTGGAAGTCTTAGCCACTTGAACACAAAACCTCCTTTACCCTCTGCCTCCAGCCTTTCCTAAAATAACCCCTGCCCTCCACTACAGATTTATACGACCTCAGTCGCTATTTTCTGTCCTCTCTAAATGACCTCTCTTCAGCCCCCCCTGGATAATAAATTTAGTAACCCCATACCTCGTAATCTCCAAGCTATGGATTCTTTGCATAATCACCCCACACATTGCCCTCAGACACGATATCTCCACTGCCTCCAGTCTTCACCTCATTGCAACATTCACATCCCCGTTTTTACACTACTTTCATACATTCTCCCCTCTGCTTCCATGGATAATGTGTTTTGTCTCCACAGACGCCTGAGTGCACCACTTGCCTTTTTTCCCTCGTCAGTTCTGTGCTTCACCTTATCCTTCATAATCCACTCCCAAATACATAAACACATTCACTATCTCCATACTTCCTCCAATCTCTTATCCAATCTTTCATTACCAAAATTCTTTGTTATCGTTATCGCCTTGCTCTTTCCTATTTTCACTTTCCTTTTACATTCCCTTTCCATATTAGTCTACCAACCTCTAACTTCTCTCAAATGCACAGTCTTATCAGCAAAAAGCAACTGTGAGAACTCACACTTAGATTTTTTCTGCTTTTAATCCCACACCTTTTCTCAACACCCCAAGCATTCACTTCTCTTCTAGCCTCTTCGATAAATATATTGAACAACATGGTGACACCGTGCATCCCAGTCTAAGGCGTACGTTTATTGGGAAATAATCTACTTCTCTCTCCTATATACCCCAACCTCATAAAAACTCTTCACTGCTTTCAGGAACCTACGACCTACTCCATACACTTGCAACATTGCTCCCCAATTCTCCCTATCATATTACTTTTTCAAATCCATAACTGCAACGAAAACCTCTTTGTTTATCAATATGATGTTATCTAGATGCTTCACAGTAAACGCTTAATCAACAATTCCTTTACCCTTCTTAAAGCCTCCATGTTCATTTGCGATCTTGCTCTCCATCTTACTCTTAATTCTTTCAATAATAACTCTACCATACATTTCACCAGGTATACTCATTAGGTTTATTCCTCTATAATTCTTATTCTCTTCTGTCTCCTTTACCTTTATCAAAGGAATTATTCATTCTCTCTGCCAGTCACTAGGCACCTTCACCTCTTTCATTTATTAAAGAAGAGCACCAGCCATTCTGCCTTGGTCCAGTCAATCCCAGCTTTCATTTTTTTCCACCGCTTCACACACTTTCCCCACATTCCTACAAGATGTCATACCTCGCTGGCCAGTGCACGATAATACAGCTTCCCTATCTTCATCAACATTTAGCAGTTCCTCAAAATATTCCTTTCTTCTTCCTGATACCTCCAGCTCTCCATCTAATAACTCTTCTGCTTTTATCTCTCAAATCCATTCGTTCCCTAGAGTTTCTCTGCTCATTAATCTCCAAAACGTTCTTATTCTAAGCAAAATTTGTTGACAGCATCTCGTCCACTTTCTCATTTGAACCTCTTTTACATTCCTTTGCCATTCTCTTAACCTATATCTCTCCATATACTCCATCCTCCTTAAATCACTTTTACACATTCGTCTCTCAGCCTTTGAGTAGAGAGGACGTGTGCTACTGCTGCCCCCTATAGTTGACCGGTGGCATTTCATTTTCACAACATGGCGTTGGCGGCTAGACGCCGCGTCAATACTGTGTGTATTGAATTGACCCGTGGGGCCGTGCTTGGACCATCGACGGCGCTACTATTGCCTGCGATAATTAGTGATACCTATGGTAATGCCAATGAGGACTTGTGTGGTGTGGCAATGAATGGCGTATCAAGGATATTTGTGAAGTTCTGCTCGGCTCATGTTTACGAGGCGGTGGTTGACAAGTTCCAGGAGGTTAATCTAGTGGTTAACCCTGCAGTGTCGGTGAACCTACACAACGTCTCCCGCTATTACACATGGGTAAAGGTCAGAAATGTGCCCTTTGAGACTGATGTGTCGGACATTTGAGCTGCACTGGGTAATTATGGCACCATACACATGGCTACAGCAGGGAGGTGGTCTGACGGCCCATATGCAGGGATACCAGAAGGTACGTTTTCTGTAAAGATGATGTTATGACACCCAATCCCTTCTTACGTGATCTTGCAAGACTTCAGGGCTCAGATAATGGTGTATGCAGGGCAACGCCGCACTTGCAGGTTGTGCGGCGCATATGATCATATGGTGGTACAATGTGAACGACAAGGTGCCAAGGTTGGCAACAAAGCATGGACGTTGAGGAAGCAGCGGGGCAAGATGTGCCTGGTGCACAGGTGCTACCTTCGGGATTGTCCTGGAGCGAAGAGGTCGAGAGGTCTACGGAGACAGCGTGTGCCACACTCCCGGAAGTGTCGCTTTCTTTGGAGGTGGAACCAGTAGAAGGCCCGGCTCTGCAAGATGTGCATAACAACGACATTGAGGAATTCATTGCCTCCGTGCTGGATGAATTATTTACGGAGAGGAGCACGCATCCTGATACGGACTCGCCCCTAAACCTGGGACCTGCTGCAAAGGTGGACTTTGGACACGAAGAGCAGCTGGTCATGGGCGTCCCAGACGCTTTGCTGAAACATACGGTGGAGGTGGAAATCCACCAGGACTGCACTATGGATGAAAGACATGCAGGTGGAAAGTGTAACGCGAAAGCATTCTGTAGCGCTTTCAGACTCTGAGGAAGTGCTGACGCCAGCCCAACGGTCAGGAAAAAAAACCTGGGCGGATGTGGCAGAGAGAGGGCCCTGTGGACCTAAAGCACAGGGGTTGGTCAAGAGTGCTTCAAAAGGGATGGGGGTTGAAAAAAGTGGGAACAAAAGAACCAGTGAGAAACATTCAGTATAGAGAGGAAAACCCCCACTGACCAATTTAGGTGCCTGACAATAAATATTAATGGTTTGAGGACTGTGCAAAAGCGTGTATGGTTCCGAGAATTATTGGTGCGTAATAATGTTGACGTTGTGTTCGTACAGGAACACAATCATAAATTAGGAAGTGAGTTGCAGATAGATGGGTACGATGTGTATGTGGAGAATGCTATACAGTTGAAAGGTGGCATTGCCATCATGATCAGGAAGGATAGTCAGTTTGTTGTGAGACATGGCGAGGGTGGGGAGGGGAGAGTAATAAGGGTGGAAGGTCTATGGGGCAGGGTGAAGCCAGCCTTCGTGTGTGTGTGTATGGACCAGCAGAGAATGATGGGAGTGTAAAAACTACCTTTGTGAAGGAGGTATTAATTTACTATTTGCAGTCACTTCCTGAAGTGGCGGTCATAGGAGGGGATTGGAATTGCGTGATCCGGCATAGGGATGTTGAACCCCGGGGAAGTGGACACTTTTCTGGGGTATTGGGGGATTTATTGATTGGGGCGGGATTAATGGACTTGTGAGGTTGAGCACACATTTGTACGTCGTGGGTACGCGGCGCGACTTGATAGTGTATGTGCCGTGTATCGTTGCAGTTAAGAGCGTGCGTATCGTGGACGTGGTGTTTTCTGATCATATAGGTGTTCTTGTGGATGTAGGGTGGGAGGGATTACCTAGGAGGAGTCGTAGTTATTGGAAAATGAATGTTAAATTGTTGAAAGGGGATGAGAGCAGCCAATCATTTGCTACTTTGTGGGAGGGTTTGTGGGCGGGGGCACCTGGGGAGGGTGACTTGGTTCGGTGGTGGGATATGGTGGCTAAGACATGTATCCGGGATTTTTATGTTCGGGGAGGGCGGGAAAATAATCGAATGTTGTACTGGCTTCAGGGGTATTTGGAAGGACAGTTACACGATTATGTGGGTGATGGTGCATGATACCCTGTAGAGGAAATTGAGGATATAAAGGAATGTATAAAGGGCTTGCATAATGATCGTTTTGATGGTGCACGGGTGGTGGGAGGTTTGGAGGAGGTTCTCTACGGGGATCGGCCTTCGGCTTGTGTGTTGAGGGAACAGAGGCAGCGGAGAGCAGCAACGGAAATGATGGGGTTAACAGTGCATGCAGGGAGAGAAGGCTATCACGAGGGCCAAGTGTTAGTGACGATGGAGGGCATGAGCGGGTATATAGATGCTTGGTTTAAGACATACATGTCAAGCATTGGGATAAGTAATATAGCACTACGGGACATCGGTAACAACGTGCAGTGTGGGCTTAGTACGCAAGACAGAGAAGCATTGGAAAGGCCTATTTTGGAGTGCGAAATATGGCAGGCTCTGGCTGAGGCGAGCATAGGTAAAGCACCTGGTATTGATGGGCTACCGAGTGACTTCTATGTAACAAATTGGAGCGTGATGAGAGAGTTTTTGGTATGGTTATTTAACATCTTAGAGACTGACGGGGTTATGGGAGAATTGCAATGGACAGGAGTGGTGGTATTGGTGCCAAAAGGGGATCGATCAACAGTTCTGGACTATAGGGCCATTTCACTTAAGCGCTGTGATTACGAGTTGTTCGCGAGGATACTGGGGAACACTGAAAAAGGTGATGGAAAAAGTTAGATAGGGCACAATATGGGATACCAGGCAGGTCCATGTTCGAAGGTCATGGGATGATTCGAGGTTTCATAGAAAGGCAACAGGTGTCAGGTGGGGGGGGGGTCGGATTTTAGCTTTGGATTGGGCTTCTGTATATGATAGTGTAGAAAGGGGAGCCTTGTGGCAGTTCATGCGTTGGCAGGGTTTTGGGAATGAAATCATCTCTTGGGCACACTTTATACAAGGGGGCGACTATGCGTGTGCAGGTCAATGGTAAGTTAGGTGTGCCAGTTCAGATGGGTCGGGGTTTGAGGCAAGGTTGTCCCCTTTCACAGTTATTGTTTGCATGTTTTCAGGATCCTGTTTATAGGGCGGTGCGGGCTAGGGTTTTGGGGGGTTATGAGAGCGATGGGTGGCCTGGTATTGTGGGTTACGTAGATGATACATCGGTCTTAGTAGGTGGTGTAGACTTGCAGCAGGTGGAAGGAATCGTGGACGTGTTTGGAGAGGCGACAGGGATGAGAATGAATGCCACGAAGACTAAGTTCAAGGCAGTGGGAAATTGGGTCCAAGTAAGTGGGGGTAGGTGGAGTGTGGTGGACCAGCTTAAGATATGTGGGATTGTGTATGTGTGTGATCCATTTGTGGCGCGTGAGGTGAACTCGGTGAGGGCCGTGGATAGTGCGTTAAAAAGATTAGGAGGATTGAGGTCTGCACATCTCACGTTGCACCAAAGAGTAATTGCTGAAAACGTACTATTATATAGTAAATTATGGCATGTGGTGCTCATGTATCCATTAATGCGCAGAGAGGTCACGAAATTGTTGCGTAGGGTTTATCGGTTTATTTGGGGATCTGGATGTGAGTGGTTAAGCAGAGGGGTAATTACTTTGCTGATTGGCCAAGGAGGGCTGGGGCTCATACCGCTGGAACGAAGGATTGAGTATTTACATGAAACGGAGTTTTCTGCGGGAGGGTGTGAATAAGGGGGGGGGATCGAGAATGTGCATGCGGACATAAAACGTTGGTGGGCAGGGAAGAACTTACGAGTAGGGGAGGCGATGTTGAGATTTTTGATGGTGGCAAGGGATCCTGCTCGAATCAATCTGCGTGTAATCGAGAGTGGATGGGGGGATGGTTGGAGGTGGCTCCTGTGGAAGGAGCATACCCGATGTATGCCTGGCGCGACATATGGGAACGTCTCCGGAAGTTGCGTATTAGTCCGGGTGTACGAGAGGTGATGTATCGCTTTTTACACTGTATTCTGCCGTCTGGGATCGTCTTACTTAATCGAAAGCTCAGGGAAGGCGGGGAGTGTCGAGCGTGTAGTGAACTAGAAACCATTTTTCATGTTATGTATTTTTGTGAACGCATAGGGAGGGTCAGGGAATGGTTTGGAAGGGTAATTCGATTTATGGGAGAGGGTGGGTTGCAGGTATTGCGAGTGTTTAGATATTGATGGGGAGGGAGGTTAAAAACAGTGGCATATCTGGTAACTGATTTCGTGTTCACATCATGGGCAATGAGAGATGTAGGTGCGGGTGAAAGAATAAAGGCGCTGGCAGCGACATTTTACAGATCTAAGTGCCGCAATCGGGAAGTATATGGTAGGAAATGGAACACTGAATTTACAGAGGTTATAGGAATTTTCGGATGCGTGATTTATGGAATTTGTAGGTCAATGGGAAGCAACGGGCTAGCCTCCCGTTCAGAGGCGTGTGGTACATAGTTTCAGTATTGGAGTATCACAGGATTCATTATTTTAAGATTGAGATTAATATTTCTGTTTATGGTCAAATGTAGGTGTGGTACGTACGAATATTAAGTAATATAAGGAAGAGTGCGTGTGGGGGGAAAGCGTATTACACTGTTTGACACCACTGCTTTCTTTTAAGGTGTTTTTCCTTGGCTATGATAGGGACAGTGATGGAAACGTACGTTTACATAAATATGTAGGTGCGTGAGTGTGTATGTATATATGTTCGCATATGTACGGAAATATATATAGATGTATTTATAAATGTATACACGTGTGTGCGAGGGCATGTTTGAACAGGAGAATATAGTGGGTGACAGTGTAGCATATTAGTCATAAGATGTTTACCAAATATATACATTAAGGCGAGAAGTATCATTTGTTCATAATTTATCCATTGTAAAAATTGAACTAAATATAAGCTGATCTTCAGGAATGTTTTTGGATTTAGTGTACAATTATTACAAATGTCTGTAACGTGACTATTAAGTAAGCAAGTTTATTCAGGTATACACAAATAGTTACATAGAATTATCATACATAGCAGCATATGTGTAGAGAACCTAGGATAACCCAAAAAAGTCACTTATTTCCATTGGGGTCCTTTTACCTTATTATTATAATGTAAAGGTTATAATATATATTTATTCTATAATGATAACATTTTATCATACTAAAAAGACTATACTACACGAGGGTCATTAAGACTATCAACAATACGAGGGTCATTACTAGGAATAAGGTAAAATTTACACACATGTTAGCTAAAAAATAGAAAATCATTCCCCTCCCTTTCTGTAGCTACATTCATCAGACACCTTTTGGCACTCTTCTTGAACTGGTTCATGTTATGACTGGCTTTGACATGTGCGGGCAGTCTGTTCCATTCCTTTATTGCTGTACAATAAAAGGTGTTTGAAGCCTGGCCACTGACTGTGGGTACTACAAAGTTGTGCTCTCTCCCCCTAGTACTATGATTGCTTTGGTTCCCAACCTTGACAAAATTGACAGCAAGATATTCGGGACACTGTTTGTGAGCAATTTTATAAACATGATTTAGCTTCAGTTGTTTTACTGTCTTCAACATTCAGCATATCCAACTGCTGTAGTTCATTCTGGCCTACATGTTCTCTTGGTCCCAGCCCCAGGATGAATCTTACGATTTTGTTCTGGGTGATTTGCAGTCTATCTTTCAGTTTTTTTTGTCAAGGCAAGGTACCATGAAGAGCAAGCGTAATCCATATGGCATTGTATAAGGGCTAGACATAGGGTCCTGCGAGCCTCAGTAGGTAGACACTGTGCTTGTCTATACAGGAACTTCAGTCTGGCATTCGCTTTCTTTACTACACTGTTCCCTATCAATTCTCCTGACATGCATGGGTCAAAGGGGATTCCCAGATAGTTTACTGATGAAACGAAAGTGATGGGCTCCCCGTTACACTGGACATTAAAATTATTTACCCTTCTCAGTTTGTTTCGTGCCAAAGAGAATGGCTTCAGTTTTCCCGAGGTGTAATGATAGTTTGTTGCTGCAGGACTCCAGTTCGTGTTAAAACATTAGCTATATCTTGTGGGTCTTCACCTGACACTAACAGAGCACTGTCATCTGCATGCAGTAGGAGTTTGCACTTGACACTGATAGGCGTGTCATTGACATGACATAAAAATAAGGGACCCAGGATACTACCTTGGGGAACTCCACATGCTATCGGCAGGGGTTCTGATTCCGTTTTGTTGATTTTGACAATTTCTCTTGTTGCTAAGGTAGGACTTGAACCAGTCTACAGAACCTATACCGATAGCTTGAAGTTTCTTACATAATATATTGTGGTTCAGTATCGAAGGCCATTTGCAGGTCTAAGGTTACCATACATATGAGGTTCCCCTTTGACATTCAGTTCTCAGGTAATCCATCAGATTAATTAGGGAGGTATCTGTTGAGTAGGATCTTCTAAAGCCCGATTGATAGCTATGTTGTTGTCATAAAGGTACTTAACTACTTGAGAGTACACCACACCGCCCTCTCTAGAATTTTGGATATTATACAGAGTATACTAACAGGCCTATAGTTGCTTACATCAGACCTACTATTTTTCTTGAAGATAGGAGTAACTCTGGCCTCCTTGAACCCATCCAGTACGGTATTAGTGGTCATTGATAGATTTATTATGTGAGCAATTGGGATTGACAGTTCAGAAGCACCATCTTTGAGGAACTTAGACGGGATGTTATCCGGGCCACTGCTCTTAGTTGGGTTTAACCTGCTTAGTTCTTTTTGAATAAAGTCATGAGATACACTTACTAGTTGACAACTGTTTGGGGTTACCCCTTTGTTGGTACAGTATGTTCGAAACTTACCAGAGTCTGTGTTAAAGGTATTTGATGCAGCTGGTAGTTTACTAGTGTTGATGCAACAGATGTGTAGTAGGAATTAAAGCAATTTGCCACCTTAGATATTTCGTGGCATACCTCGTTATCGATAGTGAGTACTATGTTAGACCTATCTACTGGCTTATGGCTATATCCCAACTGTTTTAGTTGTTGCCAGAGCTTTCTGGAGTTATGCTTATACTCTTCAATTTTTGAGCAATAGTGCTTTGCTTTTGCTCCTTTTATAAGTTTCTGCACTCTGTTCCTCACCCTTTGGAATTCATTTAGTGCTGCAATATCCTGTCTGTTTGCTTTAAATCTTTTTAGCAGCTGGTCTCTGAATTTCATATTATCTAATATCTCAGTAGTCATCCAGGGCTCAGTTCTCCGTTTAATCCTAACCTCTTTACTGGTGCAATATTATCAAGGATGGTAGTGAACATTGTTTTGAATTTTTCCCAGTCATCATTTACGTCCGTGCAACTTATCACTGTCCAGTCACAATTGTGTAGCCTATTTACCAGTGTTTCTTTACTGTAGTTTCTAGTTGACCTCATTTTTATTGTCCTGTGTAGGCCTATCCTATCCCTAATGATTTTCCTGGTGCAGTAAATGATGAAATGATCACTAAGACCTGTGGTAATGACACCTGACTAATGTTCTCAGAGCGGTTACAAAATATGTGGTCAATTAGGGTGGCTGAACTGTGTGATCCGGGTTGGTGTATTAATTACTTGAGTGTAACTATTTAAACCTAGAATTTGCTTATACCTTTTGCATAGCCCGTTATTTTGCTGCTGAAAACAGATATTAAAGTCTCCCAGTATTATTGTCTTGCAATTGTTTTCAACTCCGGACAAGACTCTGGAAAAGTCTTCTAAGAACTGGTCCTGGGTAGGAGGGCGGTAACTAGTTCCTACTAAGATGGGTTTGGTCTTGGGAAGCAGCACTTCATACCATAGAATCTCCAGTTTATTGTTATATAAATCAGGTCTTGGGTTGTAAGCTAAGTCATTTCTAATGTAGGCACATACTCAATCACCCTTTCTCTTCCTATCTAAGCGTTTTATATTGTAACCTTCTATTTTGACCTCGTCAGTCACCGTATCATCCAACCAGGATTAAGAGATGGTTATAATTGCCGCCCTAATTTTGTTAGCTAGAATCCTAATCTCTGCCAATTTAGGAAGAAGTGATCTTGCGTTGACATGAATAAAGTGAAGGCCTGTTTTCATAAAGCAATTATAATCATCAATATATGGCAATGGGTCATATGTATTAAAACTAGGTAAATCAATGTCATCATTGCTGAAGGGTAACTGTGCCAAAGTGCATTTGTTACACACAGTGAATTCTGGCACCGTTACTATAATTGTACATACATCCATCATGCAATGAGGCTCAAGTTAGAGTATGTAGGAAAGAGGGGAATTTTTTCCCAGTAAAAGTAGGCCTTAGACAAGGATGTGTGATGTCACCGTGGTTGTTTAATATATTTATAGATGTAAGAGAAGTAAATGCGAGGGTCTTGGCAAGAGGCGTGGAGTTAAAAGATAAAGAATCACACACAGTTGTCACAGCTGATGACACTGTGCTCTTGGGAGATTCTGAAGAGAAGTTGCGATGAATTTGGTAGGGTGTATTGTGTACAGGAAAGAGTAAGGTTATGAGGATAACAAAAAGATTAGGTGATGAAAGATTGAATATCAGATTGGAGGGAGAGAGTATGGAGGAGGTGAACGTATTCAGATATTTGGGAGTGGACGTGTCAAGTTTGAAAGATGAGGTGAATCATAGAATTGATGAGGGAAAAAGAGTGAGTGGTGCACTTAGGAGTCTGTGGAGACAAAGAACTTTGTCCTTGGAGGCAAAGAGGGGAATGTATGAGAGTATAGCCGCCCATTTTGTTAGGTGATTGTAACGCTCACCATCTGTGGGGAGGGTCCCACTGTGACTCTCGTGGGGATCAGTTGGAGACTCTCTTCTTGCTTCTCATTCTCTTTGTTTTAAATACTCAGTGTCTCTTGTATTGATCTATCTGTTCCTCCTCAATTGCACTTGATTACATTTGGTTTGTTCTCCTGGATTTACACGACAGTCATCACTTTCCTATTCTTTCTTCTACGTATTCCTGACCACCTCGTAGTCCTCGTTGCATGAGCGAATTGGGACTTAGTCTCATCTTACCGCTTTTTGTGAGGACCCTCTTTGGACCTCTATTGATGAACTAGTGCACTCGTTTTCGACATGTGTGCCTTGGTCTCCTGCGTATGCCCGTTTGAAACGTGCTGCATGGGTCTGTTATCGATATAATTGGACCTCAAATCGTCTTTTGGATTTTAAGCTGGCAAGGGCAGTTGCTCACCGCGTCATACACGATGCTAAACGCACTTGTTGGCAAGACTGTGTGTCTACCATTACATTATCTCGTCTTCCCCTATGAGTGCGGTTTGGAAGAAGGTCCGGAAGTTGTGTGGCAAGTACACATCTCCCGTTTTGTGGGTTGCTGGTGTTAGTGTTGCGGAACCTCTTGAAGTTGCCATGGAACTCGGGAACCATCTTGTCCATGTCTCCGAAGGGCTTCACTTTTGTCCCTCCTTTCTTGTGTCGAAGTATACTAAGGAGCAATTGCTATTGAATTTCTCCTCTAATGAAATGGAGCTGTATAACGTAACTTGGACTCTCCTAGAATTAGTCCATGCTTTCTGCCTGTCAGTCATCGGCAGCTGGACCTGATGATATTCATATCAGTATGCTACATCTGCATTCTACAGCCCTTATAGTCCTTTTTTGTCTTTTTAATCTTATTTGGATGCGATGTGTTCTCCCTTGATAGTGGAAATCTGGAATTGTACTACCGTTTAGCAAACCAGGCACCTTGGGGCTAGGTACCTCTCACTGTCGTCACATTGCTCTGACCAGTGTAGTCTGCAAAGTAATGGAACGATTGGTGATTAGAAGTCTGATATGGTATTTGGAGTCTCACAATAGTATTTCTCCTCACCAATATGGCTTTCGCAAGGGCCCCCTGCTCTACTTAAATGCATATGTGCAAAATGCCTTTTCTAACACACACACTGTTCTAGCAGTCATTTTTGATCTTAAGAAGGCCTATGACACGACTTGGAGGTATAACATTTTAGCCCAAGCCCACTCTTTAGGCCTCTGCTGTAATCTGCCAGCTTTCCTTACTGTTTATCTGATGGATATTTTTTGTGTCTAGGTTTGCTCTTCTTTATGTGGAAAATTTCGCTATAGCTTATGCAGGTGCTGACTGCCCCCTGGTAGTGGCCTCCCTTCAGATGAGATTGACTGGGTTTCATATTGGGCTACTTCTGATGGATTTAAATTTTCTTGTACAAAAACCCATTTCATTACCTTCACTAGACGTCATCTTGTCCCAAATATTCCATTGTATTTACACGGCTCGCGTATTCCTTAATGTGATACGGTCAAGTTTCTTGGCCTTCTCATCGATCACCTCACATTTCCTCTTTGAAAGTTACCTGCCATGGTCGGCTGAATCTCCTGAAAATTCTTGCACATCGTTCATGGGGTGTCACATCACCGGACTCGCCTCCGTTTGTATTCCACCCTAGTCTTGTCCAAGCTGGATTATTGAGACCAAGTCTATTCTGCAGCTTCTCCTACCACTCTGTTAGATCCTTCATCATCAAGGTCTACGTTTATGCCTTGGTACCTTTCGTTCAACCCCTTAGCTGATCGTCGCGATGCTCATTGCCTTCGTTACTTTGTCTGCTCTCATGACCTTCGTGTTCCGTCTATGTATAGGTTCATCTCAGACATTAGTAAAAGCCCATTATTTGTTCAATGCCCCTGCTTACTACGACCGTTTTTTCTTCATCTTCACTCACTCTAGTCTCCTCTCCAGTTGCCTCTCTTGTATGTTCATTTAGCTTCTGCCTTTTCCCTTCTCCCTTGCGAGGTTCTGACAGTTCGTGTCTATTCTGTCCTACTGCCATACGCCAAAGCTCTCCTTCATCCAACTGCTTCTTGCTCTTTTTCTTGATCACTTCCGGTCGCATGCTCATGCCGTTGCTCTTTATATAGATGGTTCTAAATCTTCTGTTGGAATTGAGTTCACAGTGGTATTCCCTGATGATGTCATTTGTTAGACTTGGCTAGTATTTTTACTGCCGAGTTGTATGCCATCCTCATTGTGCTTCTCCATATTACATACGTGTCTCCTTCGACATTTGTGATCATTTGATTCTCTCGGTGCTTTACAAGCCATTAAACAATTTGATTCCACTCATCCATTAGTCCTTAGTGTTCAACTATGGTTGCACCGTGTGGCCAACAAGAACAATGACATAGTTTTCTGTTAGGTCCCTGGACATATTGATGTGTAGGGCAATGAACAAGCGGATGCTGCTGCATGGTCAACGGTACTCAAGCTTCCAGTTTCTTATAGATGTATTCCGTTCAGGGATTATTTTTCAGTCATCTGTTTGTCTTCGCGACAGTTGGCAACAACGGTGGTCTGGCATGCACCATAACAAATTGCACTCTATTAAACCACTTTTAGGTTTGTGGCCCTCTTTTTTCCACCATTGCTGTACTCGGGAGAATTTCTCTCCTGGCTCCGCATTGGCCATACCCGCGTTACCCATGGGTACCTCAAGGAACGGCACCCTATTCCTCTCTGAGGTTTGTCAGGTCCCTATTTTAGTTCTTCACCTTCTTGTCAATTGCCCAGTTGACCAGTGAGCTCGCAGGATTTGCCTCCAACGACGCCATCGCCCTACCACTCTTACCTTATGTTCCCTTCTTGCAGACGGCCCTGCCTTTGACTTACAATCACTTTTTGACTCTTTGTCAGCAACTGTTTTACTGTACGAACTTTGATACATAGCCCTTAGCATCCCTTTCAACCCTTTCCTTCCCTCAATTTTGGTCCCTCTCCACCTAGCTGCTTATAGCCTGTCAAAATTGCTGGTGCTTTGGACACCCCACTAAATACTGCAGATCAACGGTGGAGTGACAGTCTGCAGTGCCAGAGATCATACCGATACATCTTGCAGTCTTCCCCCCATTTGTTTCAGTTTCATTGAACTTCCTTTCTTTTCCTGTCTATCGTAATGAACAAGAAATTCGTCGTCTTCACGAGAGCGAAGGCCTTATGCTATGGCTGTCTCTCAGCTCTGCCTTCAGGGGAATCTTCCTCATATCCCTTATTCACGAGTAGCTAGGAGACCTCCAAAATTGGTGGTCCCCTTGCCTACAAACAAAGGGACAGTGTCTTCTGGGGTCACCCCCATCTCTAATTCTTTTTGGGTTTTACCCTCTGAAAACCCCACCTCCATACCTACGCCTACTTTTACTTTTTCTCGTCTGCTAGTTTCTCAATCTGCAAGGTCTCACAAGCCTGCATCTTTTTCGTGCCCATCACCTGCGAAGGTGAACCTGTCTCATAAGCCCAAGTCTTTTCACATTCCTCCAGTACTTACAACTCCCCAACAGTTTTCTCTTTAGGCCTCAGTGCCTCTTTCTAACTCACAGGGAGGTGGAGGTTCATTTCCCCCCTCATGTGGTCCCGTCTTCTCTTGTTTCCCCCCCAGACTTCTTCCCCAGTTACCTTCTAACCTCCTTCCTCTCCTGTTCCACCATAGGACTCTTCTGTTCCCGCCAGCACATCTTTCCAGGTTCCTGCTCCTCCCCCCTCTCAGACCTCTTTGGTTCCCTCCATAGTCTCCCAGTCTCTACTTTCTCTACCTCACGCGTCTGAAGTCATGGTATTGGCGTCTTCTTTATCGGCCGAGACACTTGACGCTATCTCCGACTATATTGCAGAGAGGACTCCCTCGATGGACACTGGCATTCCTCCTACCCCTTCTTATCTTTCACAACCCTCGCAGCAATCTTTTCCATCACAGCATTACGATTCCTCCTTGCTTAAACGTTTTCCGTTGCCTCCACACATTGACATCACTGACCCTAATAGCCCATAGATTTTTATTGCTTCTTATTGTTGACATACATGTCTTTGTGAATAATGACTTATTTACAATGGAATATTCGTGGCCTCGGGTAATCGGGGAGAGCTCCAGGTGTTGCTCTCCCAGTTTTCCTCAGTATGTGTTGGGTTAGAAGACCCCAAATTTCGTTCAGCTATTATTTGTCCTGTATTGGGCTATTTTCTGTTGCATTCTTCTGATCCCTTTCCTGATAAATCATTTAATGAGTGTGCTTCTTGTGCATGTTGGTATACCATAACAGATCTTTGTTCATTCTCTGCTGCATTATACTGCAGCCCATACTTATTTGCACAGATGGTATACAGTTTGCTCTCTATATCTCTCCCCTTCCCATGTATTCTGTATCTCAGATATTGCGTTCTTGATCGCTTTTCTACCGCCACCCATCTTGTTAGGTGATTTTAATGCACACTACCATCTTTTGGGAGGGTCCCACTGTGACTCGGTGATCACTTGGAGAGACTTATTATTTCTCATCCTCTCATCCTCTTGACTCTTGCACTCTCTCTGGCATTGATATAACTGCTCCTCGCCCCGTTGGCAGTTTGGACGAGCGAATTGGGACTTGTATTCTCACCTTACCACCTTTCGTGTGGACCCTCCTTCGTCCTCTATTGATGAGCTGGTACACCAGTTTTCGACCTAGTTTTGGCTGCAGCATCATGTTCTATTCCTCAAACCTCAGGCAGGCATTCTCAGACATGCGTGCCTTGGTGGTGTCCTGCTTCTAGCTCTTTTTCTTGATCACTTCCGGTCACATGCTCATGCTGTTGATGTTTATAAAGATGGTTATAAATCTTCTGATGGTGTTGGGTTCACAACGGTGTTCCCTGACGATGTTGTGCAAGATCGTTTGTTAGAATCGGCTAGTATTTTTACAGCCGAGTTCTATGCCATCCTCATAGTGCTTCTCCGTATTACATATACGTCTCCTTCGACGTTTCTGATCATTTCACATTCCCTCAGTGCTTTACAAGCCATTAAACAATTTGATTCCCCTCACCCATTACTCCTTCATATTCAGCTATGGTTACGCCGTGTGGCTAGCAAAAACAACGATGTCGTTTCTGTTGGGTCCCTGGACATATTAATGTGCAAGGCAGTGAACAAGTGGATGCTGCTGTGCAGTCAGCGGTGCATGATCTTTCGGTTTCCTATAGAGGTATTCTGTTCAGAGATTATTTTCCAGTCATCTCTGCCCATCTTCGCGGACATTGGCAACAACGGCAGTCGGACTTGCACCATAACAAATTGCACTCTCTTAAGCCGCTTTTAAGTTTGTGGCCATCTTACCACCGTTGCCGACTCGGGAGACTGTGCTCTCCTGTCTCCACATTGGCTGTACTCGCCTTACCCACGGGTACCTCATGGAACGACACCCTATTCCTCTGTGAGGTTTGTTGGGTCCCTATTTTGGTTCTTCACTTTCTTGTAGATTGCCCGGTTTACCAGCGAGCCCGCAGGATTTACCTTCAACGACGCTGCCACCCTAACACTCTTACCTAATCATCCCTTCTTTCAGATGGCCCTGTCTGACTTGCAATCACTTTTTGACTTTTTGTCAACAACTGCTTTTCTATACGAACTTTGACACATAGCCCTTAGTGTCACTTCCACCCTTTTTCTCCTCTCATCTCTGATCCCCTCTGTACCTAGCTGTACCCAGCACTTTTTTCTATCCCACAGCACTGTATGTCCCTTGTCAGTTTAGCACTTTCTTAGATTATAACAATAATTAACTTGCAATTTCTTTTAAGGCATAGTGAAGAGAGACTTGACTGAAGTGTATAAATGGAAGATGGGCATAAATATAGGTGATATAAAAAATTAAGATATCCCTCCAAGAAAAAACTCGAAATAGTGGATTCTAATTAGATAAGTTTAGATTTAGAAAGCACATAATAAAGTATTCGTGTGGAAACAGAGTACTCGATGATTGGAACAGTGCCTAATATGCTCATTGAGGCAAAAACTTGGAGAACTTAGATACTCGCATGAGTAAGAGGGGCTAGATTTAAATGAGATCTGCACAACATAAATTAGTAGGGTTATAAAATCTTATTTCTTGGGTAGCCTTGAGAAGTGGCTGGAAAAAATTGTTAGGATGACAGACGATGAAAAGGACCTGCAGAGTATGGGCCAGTAGGCTTGCTGAAATGTTCCTCCATTTTTATTTTATGTCGTGTGGTACTCTATCAAAAGCCTTATTACCTCAAAAGTCAGTAAATTAGTCCGGCAAAACAGCTTCTTGTGAATCCATGTTGAGTATCATGAATCAAATTGGCTATAATTGAGGTCAGGTTTTTTTGGGCAGTAATTTGATGGTAATGACTGATCCCCTGCTATAAGAGCAGGAATTACGTTAGCCATTTTTCACACCTTGGACACTACACATGTTTGAAGAGATGTATTTGAAAGGTTATTGGTTCACCTAGTTTCATTTTCGCCTCTTTAAGAGCTCCTGAATAAAGTTCATTGGGGTCCGAGCACTTGTTTTCCTTTAATCAGTTAACCTGTTGGATTACCATTACATAACTTATTTTCCTCACGCCCACCATAACGTTTAATTACCGGGATATTGTTCGTCTTCTTGAGTAAAGATCGATAATACATAACTTAAAAACAGAGCACACTTTTATCGTTGTCAGTAACCTGTTCAGTTACTTTCAGGTGGACCTAATTTTTCTCTTAACTTTTGTTTTATATAATTTTAATTTTAGTCTCGTTAGAGCTTTTCTTAACCATTTATATTACCTAATTTTACTGCACATGTGTTGGTTCATGATGACTATCGCCACTTTTGATACGCTTATGATTTTTCCTTCTCCCCTAAAAGATATTTGAGCCTTCTGCTCATTCATTTTGGATCATTTATATTAGATTATAGTTCTCTTTATTACCGCAGTCCACACATGATAGATGTTCTATAAGCCCATCTTAATCTGCTAAACAAAATTCTGCGATCCTTATTGACTTCTTTACTCTATACTTCCATTCACTGTTAAATGTAAGAGATTTGATGTCACTTGTCCCAAGTTCCTAAGTAATCTCTGGTTTATTAGGTTCTGGCAAACAAGGGTTTCCTTGTTTACCATAAGCTAATAAAGTACATAAATTCCCCTCATTGGTTCTGTAACAAACTGTTAAAAAGCAAAAAAAAAAAAGTATTACCTCACGAACATCGTTTGGCTCTAGCTTTTCCCTGTCAAGGAATGCCAGCCAATATGACTAAAGTTATAATCTCCTAGAATAGCTAAGTCTTACGAATTTCCTCCCAAATTGGTCTTCCTTGGTTTCTATCCAAGTTCAGAGAAGAATATATCATGCCTAAAAGAAATTATGAAAGTCTGTTCTCGTTATTTCTATCAAGGTGAAACAGTGGCATTTGGCAGGCAGGTCTCAACTCTCTTCAAATTAAAGCATGTCTCAAGTTTAGCAAATATTTTAAGTTACCCGCACACACATAGTTAATCTCGGCTCATCAAATTTTTTTTATCACTACCACTATTTGTCATACTGGTGAGAAATCTCCCTCTTCAGTTTCTTCTGTCTACTTTTCTACTATTTCTGCTGCTTCCATTTTCACTTAATACTATCAAATTTTCTATATTAACCAATAATTTTACTTCATTCTGCCAATAACTGGATCTCCAAACCCCACAATATTGCAACTTAGATAATTCACATTGCTCAATTTTGCTGTAATTATTTCATCATTTTCTCATAACTCGTACGTCTATTTCTAGTTTAAAATCCTAACAGCTCCTACCAGTGAGGGAGCTAATGCCTTCAACTCAGCCCTACATAAATGAACCTAATCCTTGACATACAAGTCATTTCTGTCATTGATGTGGCCCCTGTTGCCCTGAACAACCATTCATTTCAGACTCTGGGCAAAATTCCACATTTCAGGGCACCCTCTCTTTTTCCTAATAATGATTATTGCTGACCTTACATTGCTGTTAAAATTATGACTTCTATGCTTGCCAGAATTTACTATATCTGCACTGAGGCAGATAATTAGGATTGATCCCATTACCATTCATAATATGGTATATGTGTATGTGAGCGAGCGTTGGCGGAGGCCAGGAGCTGAGTCTCGGCCCCTGCAACCACAATTAGGTGAGTACACTGTGACTGTGACAAAATGCAAGGAGGCAGAGGAGAGGTTTGTTTCCAAGGGAAACAGAAATAATGGGAAGACCAGAACGAGTCCTTAGTTCGCTCAAAGGTGTAGGGAGGCAAAAACTAGGTGCACTGGAGAATGGAAAAGGTAGAGAAGACAAAGGACCTAGGAAAATAAAAAGATCAGCCGAAGAGCCAGAAATGAATATGCACAGATAAGAAGGGAGGCTCAGCGACGATAAGAAAATGGCATAGAATCGAAAGTGAAGTCTGACCCGAAGCTGTTGTATAGCCACATTGGTATGAAAACAGTCAAGGACCAGGTAATCAGGCTGAGGAAGGGTGGTGGGGAGTTCACAAGAAACGACAAAGAGGTATGCGAGGAGCGCAACATGAGATTTAAAGAATTATTTACAGTGGAAACAGGTAGAACTCCAGGAATTCAGAACAGGGAGAGGGAAGGGTACACCAAAAAGTACTGGATGAGGTACACATACCCGAGGAGGTGGTGAAGTTGCTATTTGAACTTGATACCTCAAAGGTGGTGAGACCAGACAACATCTCTCCATGGGTCCTTAGAGAGGGAGCAGAGGTGCTGTGCATGACACTAACAAAGATCTTCAACACATCCATTGAAATTGGGCAACTACTTGAGGTATGGAAGATGGCAAATGTAGTCCCAATTTTTAAAAAAGGAGACAGACACGAGGCATTAAACCACAGACTCGTGTCACTAATGTGTATAGTATGCAAAGTCGTGGAGAAGATCATCAGGAGGAGAGTGGTGGAGCACCGGGGAAGAAACAAGCGTATAATCAACAACCAGCACTGTTTCAGGGAAAGAAAATCCTGTGTCACAAGCCTGCTGGAGTTTTATGACGAGGTGACAGAAGTACAGCAAGAGACAGAGGGGTGGATAGACTGCATTTTCTTGGACTGCAAGAAGGCCTTCGACACAGTTCCTCACAAGAGGTTAATGCAAATGCTAGAGGATCAGGCACGCATAACAGGAAAGGCACTGTAGTGGATCAGAGAATATCTAGCAGGGAGGCAACAAAAAGTCATGGTACGTGACGAGGTGTCAGTGCGCGCTTGTGACAAGCGGGGTTCCACAGGGGTCAGTCCTAGGACCTGTTCTGTTTTTGGTATATGTGAATGACATAACGGAAGGGATAGAATCAGAAGTGTCCTTGTTTGCAGATGATGATAAGTTAATGAGGAGAATCAAATCGGTCGAGGACCAGGCAGTACTACAAAGAGATCTGGACAGGCTACAAGCCTGGTCTAGCAACTGGCTCCTTGAATTTAACCCTGCCAAATGAAAAGTCATGAAGATCGGGGAAGGGCAAAGAAGACGGCAGTCAGAATATAGTCTAGGTTGCCAAAGACTGCAAACCTCACTCAAGGAAAAAGATCTTGGGGTGAGTATAATACCGAGCATATCTCCTGAAGCGCACATCAATCAGATAACTGCTGCAGCATACGAGTGTCTGGCAAACCTAAGGATAGCGTTCCGATACCTCAGTAAGGAATCGTTCAAGACTGTACACCATATACGTCAGGCCCATACTGGAGTATGCAGCACCAGTTTGGAATCCACACCTGGTCAAGCACGTTTGTAACAAGACTAGTCCCAGAGCTATGGGGATTTTCCTACGTAGAAAGGTTAAGGGAAATTGGCATTACGACACTGGAGTACAGGAGGGTCAGAGGAGACATAACTACATATGAAATACTGCACAGAATAGACAAGGTGGACAAAGACAGGATGTTCCGGAGATGGGACACAGAAATAAGGGGTCGCAATTGGAAGTTGGAAACTCATCTGAGTCAAAGGTATGTTGTCAGGCAGTGGAATAGCCTAGAAAGTGACGTAGTGGAGGAGGGAACCATACATAGTTTTAAGACGAGGTTTGATAAAGCTCATGGAGCAGGGAGAGAGAGGACCTAGTAGCAATCAGTGAAGAGGCGGGACCAGGAGCTATGGATCGACCCCTGCAACCATAAATAGGTGGGTACACACGCACATCTGTGTCCTCTTCATAAACCAGAACAATGTTCTTGCATTTCCTAGTGTAGCTCGTAGTGTCATTCCCAGTAGTCCATGAACACTTGTCTGGCAGCACGGAGAGAGAGTTGCTTTCCACAGCAATCTCCTGGATCTTTCTCATTTTCGCCTCCATCCATCATTAAAACAACCATAAGGAACTGATGGCTTATATCTTGAAAGTTGAAAAAGTTTCATTAAATCTTATAAATCCACAAAAATTAAGCACAATTATAAATCATCCCTGACAGATGTCAGACATGTTAGATGTTTTCTGATTGTAATATCTGATTGTCAGTGATGTCTAGTGACTCAGCGGTTTCTGATGGTCGTTGATGTCTGGTGATGGTCGTTGATGCCTGGTGATGGTCGTTGATGTCTGGTGATGGTCGTTGATGTCTGGTGATGGTCGTTGATGTCTGGTGATGGTCGTTGATGCCTGGTGATGGTCGTTGATGCCTGGTGATGGTCGTTGATGTCTGGTGATAGTCACTGATATTTATTTGGTTGTCAGATATATGTGGATAACATACTTACTCTGAAGAATGGAAGGCAAGTAAGAATTATTTAATAAATGAAGAGCATCTTCATATTCTTAGTTTGAAAGTTCTTTAGTAGCGTCGATGTATCCTGGGTGAGGTTGTGTGGGAGTTGAGGAAGAATTTGGTAAAAATCTTACTTTTTCGGTTACAAGCATGAAACTTGGCAAATAGGTGAAATGGACGCAACTAATTAGTTCTGGATGTAGATCCGCGTCAGCATCAGCCCTTTGTGGCTACCACGGCAATATTTGGAAAATTACTGCCAATTTCTTCAAGAGCCTATATCTTTTTTACTGTTCAGTGTAAAATTGCAATCACGACCAAAAAATATAATTTCAGATGTATAAAGCTGTAGAACACAACATTGTGTGTATATATATATAAATTTTGGGATACATTCTTATTTGAAATATTCGCAAGACAATTTAAAATACGAGCAAGGATTTGTCAGTTTACCAATACTTCGCCGACAACTTGATAAAATATAAAGAGCTCGGTGCCATGCCATTATGTGTAAATATACATCACTTTGAAACTGGAAGATAAATTATCTGAATATTATGCAACATGGCACAAGATTTGTAAAGTAAAATATGTAATGACAAGGATCAAAAAGCATGCAATATGATGGACTGACTAACCACAGGAGGCAAGTCCAATTAAACCGAAATCTAGTTCTGATCACCAAAAACAAGAACAAAGCAAAGAATATACATCTGTATTTAGATTGCTGGACCCACTTTTGTTTGCTGATTTCAAGGTCAGGAAGTGTGTAACAGAACTTCGTGACACAACTGTTTGCAAAATTAGCTGCTGGGGACATGACGGGTGTTTTGGTGCCCAGCACCATGCTAAATATTTAGCATAACTGTTCAGTCACGCAACAACTCTCAAGGAGCGTGCATAAAGTTTACCACAAAGCCTTGTTGCATGGTATATTCTTTGCTGAATTGGCTTCGTACATTGATCCCTTTAAGGACTCGATGGAAGCCAGGCCTGTCATCAAAATGGGAGACTTAAAGAACCATTACCTATCCAAACTATCTTAGCTTAGTGAGAATGAAGTGCCACTTTATACTGTTAATCTGAAGAATCGGATACCTGCTAAAATTCTTGACATCAAATATTACACCGAAGGCAGAAATGTTCGATTTGCATATAGCCAAGATTTTGGAGTAGCTCTACAACAAGTATACAATGAAGCCTATGATTCTGATGCACTAACTTTAGCAGAAGTATCCAGAATCTTTCGACGAAATGTCTTGCATCGAATGCCTGCGATAATTTTAAGATTTATTACCGACTATCACCTTGCATCGATCTCGCAACATTAGTATGATACCGAGCCCAGTATTAAAGATCAGTCTGCTCAGCATCATTCTATATCTTGTGCAAAGAAAACTATTTCTACTCTACAACATGAGGTTGTGCATCACTTAGGAGCCCTTGGAATTTCCGCTGACATAGCCAGCAAAGTTTGTGCCATGTATGATAATGGAGGAGAGGTATCCTAGGCTTGCAAGACAGTCCTCAGTGGCTGTAGTAAAAAATATCGACCATAATCAGAGTTCCAAGACAAAAAAGAATTCATTTTATGGCACAAGCATATCATTAATACAGCACATCAATGGAAAATAAGCAGTACGTGCCATTTTAGTGATTTCTGAGAATTTCCAAGATTAAAATTATTCAGGCATTTACAGAGAACACAAATATCACCAGTAGCCATGGCAAAACCTAATCCTACTGTTCTTTAATTAAAAAGTCAGTGAGGAGAATGCCGAGCTCTTTCATTTGCTGGCACTTGCTTGAAGATAACAGTGGAATTGAGCAGTGCTCTCAGACACGCTTGGTACTGCATGTGTTAGATTCAGCACATAGGAAATATGAGAAAATTATTGTAAGAACATGACAGATAGTGATGCTAATTCTGTCCAGACTGCACACATCCCAGCGAAATGGCTTGCATCTCATTTGAAGTTGGGAGGCACCACAGATACTTTCCAGCACATGTTATTGCAGTTTCTTTGGCCAGTAAAAAGTGTTTCCTGCCTTCAGTGAGAGTGATAGGAACGCATTCTTTGCGGAAAAGGAGAAGAGATAGAATGGAGTATCTGCGTTATATTTCCAGGTGTATGTGCCATACTGGTTTTGGCAGGTACCTCGCCAAGTATCAGAAACAATGGTTTTGGCGTGCTGGAAAAATATGTTCTCGTGATGGGGAGAGCGTGTGGATTGTCGAAAGACAATCGATCTCCAGCTTTGGAAGAATTTCTTCACAAGCAGTGCTCAAAATACCTGGACTAAGAGCAGCTTACCATGGAGAGTTCGTGTCTGGGGGCAAGTTCACCAAAAAGAACCAATGCTATAAAGTCCAGCTGACTGGAGACTGAACTAAAGTAACGGATCACAGAAGCCAAATTGACTATCATTAACCGAGTTCAAGGCGTATGCTGTGAACCGATACTTCGCAAATACCCAAAACGGGTGGATTGGTCTTTGCAAATGCAACGAGACCATCCTTAAGTGTATTGCTCTGTTCATGTGAAGGCAAATGTTGCAAAGAGTGATATCGGTGAAAAGTTACTTCTTGCCTTGACTTTGTAATTGTATTATATACAGTGTATATAAAAAAAAACCTTAGCATTCACCTATATAGCCTTACTCGTACTTTCTTTGATTTGTATTTGGTATTAGGAATGAGTGCGTTTAATAGTCAATGTGAATATCAATATTCCTTATTGTAGTAGTTTCATTTAAAGTTGAATGAGGTGGCATTACGAAATTGTTTGATCTCTTGAGTGTAAACAATTTCAAAAAAAAAAAAAAAAAAAAAAAAAAAAAAATCCAATGACCAGATGTCCTCGTAAACTTAATACAATAAACCGCTAAACAGGCGGCTAATACAGGGTTTAAAAAAGTTGTTTGATCACCAACAAAGATTAAATTAAACATTATAAGAAAATAAACACATTTCAACAAACTGTATATACAGCCATCACCACTATTGTATTCTTCCCCAATACCTGGAGTTACCTGGAGAGAGTTCCGGGGGTCAACGCCCCCGCGGCCCGGTCTGAGACCAGGCCTCCTGGTGGATCAGAGCCTGATCAACCAGGCTGTTGCTGCTGGCTGCACGCAAACCAACATACGAGCCACAGCCCGGCTGATCCGGAACTGACTTTAGGTGCTTGTCCAGTGCCAGCTTGAAGACTGCCAGGGGTCTGTTGGTAATCCCCCTTATGTGTGCTGGGAGGCAGTTGAACAGTCTCGGGCCCCTGACACTTATTGTATGGTCTCTTAACGTGCTAGTGACACCCCTGCTTTTCATTGGGGGGATGGTGCATCGTCTGCCAAGTCTTTTGCTTTCGTAGTGGGTGATTTTCGTGTGCAAGTTCGGTACTAGTCCCTCTAGGATTTTCCAGGTGTATATAATCATGTATCTCTCCCTCCTGCGTTCCAGGGAATACAGGTTTAGGAACCTCAAGCGCTCCCAATAATTGAGGTGTTTTATCTCCGTTATGCGCACCGTGAAAGTTCTCTGTACATTTTCTAGGTCGGCAATTTCACCTGCCTTGAAAGGTGCTGTTAGTGTGCAGCAATATTCCAGCCTAGATAGAACAAGTGACCTGAAGAGTGTCATCATGGGCTTGGCCTCCCTAGTTTTGAAGGTTCTCATTATCCATCCTGTCATTTTTCTAGCAGATGCGATTGATACAGTGTTATGGTCCTTGAAGGTGAGATCCTCCGACATGATCACTCCCAGGTCTTTGACGTTGGTGTTTCGCTCTATTTTGTGGCCAGAATTTGTTTTGTACTCTGATGAAGATTTAATTTCCTCATGTTTACCATATCTGAGTAATTGAAATTTCTCATCGTTGAACTTCATATTGTTTTCTGCAGCCCACTGAAAGATTTGGTTGATGTCTGCCTGGAGCTTTGCAGTGTCTGCAATGGAAGACACTGTCATGCAGATTCGGGTGTTATCTGCAAAGGAAGACACGGTGCTGTGGCTGACATCCTTGTCTATGTCGGATATAAGGATGAGGAACAAGATGGGAGCGAGTACTGTGCCTTGTGGAACAGAGCTTTTCACCGTAGCTGCCTCGGACTTTACTCTGTTGACGACTACTCTGTGTTCTGTTAGTGAGGAAATTATAGATCCATCGACCGACTTTTCCTGTTATTCCTTAAGCACGCATTTTGTGCGCTATTACGCCATGGTCACACTTGTCGAAGGCTTTTGCAAAGTCTGTATATATTACATCTGCATTCTTTTTGTCTTCTAGTGCATTTAGGACCTTGTCGTAGTGGTCCAATAGTTGAGACAGACAGGAGCGACCTGTTCTAAACCCATGTTGCCCTGGGTTGTGTAACTGATGGGTTTCTAGATGCGTGGTGATCTTGCTTCTTAGGACCCTTTCAAAGATTTTTATGATATGGGATGTTAGTGCTATTGGTCTGTAGTTCTTTGCTGTTGCTTTACTGCCCCCTTTGTGGAGTGGGGCTATGTCTGTTGTTTTTAGTAACTGTGGGACGACCCCCGTGTCCATGCTCCCTCTCCATAGGATGGAAAAGGCTCGTGATAGGGGCTTCTTGCAGTTCTTGATGAACACAGAGTTCCATGAGTCTGGCCCTGGGGCAGAGTGCATGGGCATGTCATTTATCGCCTGTTCGAAGTCATTTGGCGTCAGGATAACATCGGATAGGCTTGTGTTAATCAAATTTTGTGGCTCTCTCATAAAAAATTCATTTTGATCTTCGACTCTCAGTCTGGTTAGCGGCTTGCTAAAAACTGAGTCATATTGGGACTTGAGTAGCTCACTCATTTCCTTGTTGTCATCTGTGTAGGACCCATCTTGTTTAAGTAGGGGCCCAATACTGGACGTTGTTCTCGATTTTGATTTGGCATAGGAGAAGAAATACTTTGGGTTTCTTTCGATTTCATTTATGGCTTTTAGTTCTTCCCGCGATTCCTGACTCCTAAAGGATTCTTTTAGCTTAAGTTCGATGCTTGCTATTTCTCTGACCAGTGTCTCCCTACGCATTTCAGATATATTGACCTCTTTTAGCCGCTCTGTTATTCTTTTCCGTCGCCTGTAAAGGGAGCGCCTGTCTCTTTCTGTTTTACATCTACTCCTCCTTTTTCTTAGAGGAATAAGCCTTGTGCATACATAGTGCTACCGAGTTAATCTGTTCTAGGCATAAGTTGGGGTCTGTGTTGCTTAGTATATCTTCCCAGCTTATATCGGTTAGGACTTGGTTTACTTGGTCCCACTTTATGTTTTTGTTATTGAAGTTGAATTTGGTGAATGCTCCCTCGTGACTAATCTCATTATGTCGGTCTGGGGCTCCGCGCATACATGACTGAACCTCAATTATGTTGTGATCTGAGTATATTGTTTTTGATATGGTGATATTTCTTATCAGATCATCATTGTTAGTGAAGATGAGGTCTAGTGTATTCTCCAGTCTAGTAGGCTCTATTATTTGCTGGTTTAAATTGAATTTTGTGCAGAGATTTAAAAGCTCGCGGGAGTGTGAGTTTTCATCAGAGCTGCCTCCTGGTGTTATTACTGCAACAATATTATTTGCTATATTCCTCCATTTTAGGTGCCTTAAGTTGAAATCCCCCAGGAGCAAGATGTTGGGTGCAGGAGCTGGAAGGTTTTCCAGACAGTGGTCAATTTTTAACAGCTGTTCCTGGAATTGCTGGGATGTTGCATCCGGAGGCTTGTAGACTATCACAATGACTAGGTTTTGGTTCTCGACCTTTACTGCTAAAACTTCCACTACATCATTTGAGGCATTTAGCAGTTCTGTGCAAACAAGTGACTCTGCAATGTACAGGCCAACCCCCCCCTTTTGCCTGTTCACTCTGTCACATCTGTATAGGTTGTAACCTGGGATCCATATTTCGTTGTCCAAGTGATCCTTTATGTGGGTCTCAGTGAAAGCCGCGAACATTGCCTTTGCCTCTGCAAGCAGTCCACGGATGAAAGGTATTTTGTTGTTTGTTGCTGGCTTTAGACCCTGTATATTTGCAAAGAAGAATGTTATCGGACTGGTTGTATTGTTGGTACTGGGGGGGGATTTTTTTTCCGGCATTAGTATCTGTATCTGTTGGTTTGGAGTGGAGGCCATCGACTGTGGTTCCACTCCAGGAATGACTGGATTTGGTGTACGATTTCTGCCATTTCCTGCCAGTTTTTTTTCCTTCCTGGCACTAAAAAACCTCTCCCTCTTGAGTGGCTGTGGCTACCCAGGTTTTCCCATGGCCTGGATGTTTTGTATCTTTTTGTCCCCTTTAGATGGTATGCCTGGCAATTTAAGTTATAGCACAGTCTTTCCTGTACTGAAGAGGTACACAGTTCAGGGTGAAAAAGCTTACAGGAAGGGAGTTTGCATTTTCCTGTTGTCATATGGGCATGGCATTTCCTAGGGTGGTCATAGTTGCACGTCCCATCTGTTTTTCCAGATTTCCCATGCCAGCAGATACCGAGTGCATAGTAACACCAAGAAATTCAAACCTTTATACACCAACATAACCTTAACGGATGTCTAAAGTACGTCAGCCTGTTGCTGATAGGTAATAATGGGTGAGACAAAACCAGTAAACTAATAGCGCGTATGTTAGAGAAAATCTCTCGTGTTGTCCTGACTTGGCCTTAGGCACCCACGCCTGCATGCAAACACCATTATCCTACCCTACCCTACCATACCCTACACAATGTCAATAACAGGGCAAGCTCACTTTATGGCCCCTTGTACCCTAAAATAAACGCCATTCATTACCATAGGAGCAGTTGACACCTTTTCCCAAACAAACTTTACCGCTGCCTGTGTCCTGTGGCTCGGTTGACAACATTTTCGCCTCAATACCTGCTGTCCCTGTTCACATAGCAGTAAGTAGGCACCTGGGTGGTAGTAGACTTGTGCGAAGCATCCTGGGGGAACAAAATTGAAGGAACCCAAAAGAAATGACAGTCCTGGATGACGCACTGACTTTATTGGGTTATCCTGGGTGGCTAACCCTCCAGGTTAAAATACATCCTCTCTACCAAAGGTGCAAAAGAAAACACACAATGCATAGGTGACTTCACATAATAAACATTCTCTACCAGTAAAAGTGCGAAAGAATTGACAAGCACACACAGTATTACATAGTAAAAGATAATCACACACCTCTGAGAAAAGTGGTAGATCATAGGAGGGAAAAGTATCGTACTCAAAAAAAAAAAAAACAAAAAAAAAAAAAAAAAAAAAAGGGGGGGGGGGGGGGGGTAATCGCAAAAAAATAATTATTTGGTGGAGTTGCTGCTATAAGAAAAACACTGAAGTCATCGCTGATAACCCTCACGCTGGGTCTCTGAGGCGTTCACCTAAGCTGTAACTCGTAGGAGCCTTCTATTGTTGATTCAAGAAAAATATTGGTGGGTCTTAGAGAAGAAAAAATCACCCAAAAACCCAGGATCACTATTCATGACCTAAATCCACGAGGGGCCAAGTTCCCGTTAAATTGTAACACCTAAAACATTTGGTCCAGTAGCCCATAGGGCACCAACAGAAAACACTGGCTTCGACAGTACATAAACAAAAGTTGGAACGATACAGAGAAGATTAGCATGGCCCATGCGCATGGCTGACACTAAAAATCGGGAAACGTTCCACATTTTTATGGCGCCCCGTGGCCTGGTGGCTAAAGCTCTCGCTTCACACGGCAAGCATCCGGGTTCGATTCCCGGCGAAGGTAGAAATATTGGGCGTGTTTCTTTACAGAGCCCGAAATGCTCTGCATAACAAGCGGCTTTCTATATAGTAACATATCATTAGTGTCAGCTTGGCCTGTATACCTTGTACATGTACCTGTAGAAACAGATATTATTACTCAGGTGAGGAATTCCAACCAATTGCTAGGGAAAGGTTAACATACTTTACCTAGGCAAGTAAAACTGACATGACTGCCATCAGAAAACACCCCCAAGGAAACGATACCCCAATCACTAGCTCAACTCTTCTATCCTCTAGGTGGACCTAGTCGCCGTCGACTCGCCCACTGCATACCACTACAAAGCAAAACCACATCAATGATTTATGCTCTTATGTGCATTATTTTTGTACGGGATATTGTATCAGCGACCACATTCTCAATTCTTTCAAAATAACGAATTGCCAAATTAAGAAGTTAGAGGTACAAAGCCCATCTAGTGATGCTTTGGTTGTGGCTCCTCATTAGGTGAAGAATTTGCAAAGGACTGTGGTTACAATGTACAGTGATAGGATGAGACCTTTAGGCTTGTACAAATAAGTGCTGTTCACCAAACGCCAAAGAATTTCCTGTGGCATAAATTTTTTGCAGTTTACGCTTAGAGAAGTTGTTAGGAACAGTTCTTGTACTTCCTGCAACAACACAGACACGAGTAGCACTGGTATCTCCTTGCGAGAACTATAAAACATGTGTAAATTGGCATTCTTCTACAACAGAACTCTAGTAAACAAAGTTTGTAAATTTGCAAAAAAAAAAAAAAAAAAAAAAAAAACTTGACACTTCATATTCCAAACAAATCTCAAGTACAGAACGAGCCAATTGGGGTAAACAAACACTTTGGATCATGGTAATCTGATGTCCCAAATTTTGCTTATCCTACTGCATCAATGACATCCTAAGAGGAAACCAGTCAGCGTTAGTTATTCAGTAAATTTATTTTGCGGCAGTCGGTGCACTGAGTGTGCCATCTGGTTTGGGACCCATTAAATAAGGCGATGTCCACTGACTTGCTGGGTAGTCAAAATATTTTGGAGGGAAAAAAAGTGCCTCTTCATACACCATTTATATACCAGTTCATCCTACAAAAGGCCGGTTGAATTGTCTAAACTTCCCTATCATATACCTCTAGGGATTCAAACTGCTCACGCTAAGGATATCACAAATAATAACAAAGTTCCACGGAGACTGAACCAACCCTTACCTCCGTAAGGCCTAACATACATATTCCAAGGTCTTGTAAAATCTTAGTATTTGCTAAATGCACATCTGCCATTACAACCACATCACTGTCTTCCACAAGTTCACTTATCACTGTAACATTAACCACACCAGCATTCTGATTGCTCAGACGTATGCTGTTGGTGCATAGAAATTTTGTATTTTACCTCAGAGACGTTTTCCACCACCATGTACCGTCCACTATACCTTGTTTTCAAGGCATTCCCAGGAATTGGTTCCGATGTCAATACATCTTCTCCAGCCTCCAGAGTATGTGGCATCAGTATATGGCCAGACGACGTTATCTTGGTCTGGCTAGCGGGCAAGTTCACTTGGTACCATCCACATCATTAGTGCCAGTCTCTGAAACTTAAAAAAAAAAAAAAAAAAAAAAATGCTCTGGTGGCCTGGTGGTTAACGCTCTCGCTTCACACGGTGAGGGCCTGGGTTCGATTCCCAGCCAGAGTAGAAACATTGGACGTGTTTCTTTCAACCTGTTGTCTATGTTCCCCATCAGTAAAATGGGTACCTGGGTGTTAGTCGACTGGTGTGGGTCGCATCCTGGGACACTGACCTAAGGAGGCCTGGTCACAGACCGGGCCGCGGGGGCGTTGACCCCCGGAACTCTCTCCAGATCTCTCCAGGGGAAGTATCACCATCCTCACCCCAGCCAGCGTTTCCCCAAAATGGCAAATGGCCCACTTGGTGGCCACCGATCAGGTCTAAGGCACAACAGCTCAGATTCCAAAATGCTTCCATGCACGGGAATTAAAAGGAGGGGGAATTTTTCATTCATCCCAATCCATTTGGTACTGTGTATAACAAACCAGCAGCATAGTACTGAGAGACTGGTGGAATCAGTCTAACCCCTTCCCTTGACTTTGAGTGATAGGCAGTGGTAAATTTAGTCCTTAATATTAGTCTCCCAAAACTACCTGGAAATATTTAGATGTAAAATTTGACTTGTTGTTCATCTGAATTTCTTTAGGAAAGCCTAAATGAAAAAAAAATTCAAAACCTTCACATATTTTTTTAGAAGGGGTTTGGACTCTGGTAACCTGATAGCAAAATAATTTGTTTATAAACATTGGTTATCCAGCTTTCCCCTTTTAGTTAATACTCAAACGTCTTTCCATAGGGACCTGTGAGAACTTCTTGACCTGACACCCAAATGACTCTGACATGCTCACTTGGTAGCATGCCTCAGTTTTTCAGTTGTACACCTCTCGTTAAGTTTGGTTATCATCGCCTCCGTAACTGATTACCGAATAGCTTTCAGGGTGTCGCCACATCCCTGGGCTTCAACCAGCTGTTGCAAAACAGGAGTAGTCACTCGCGTGCAGTCACCCAGATTCCCACTCAAACTGAGTGCCAGAGGGCCTGTTTACCACTGCCAAGGCTCCTGCAAGCTAGACTCGGGCAACAGACTCACCATGCCCAAATCGTCACCAGATCTAGTAGAAGAATCAAGGGAAGGTGCAGAAGCTTGTGTATTTTTCTACCAAACTTGTGTACTTGGGTCCCTCCAAATTAAACATTCTTTGCTCTCGGTGACCCAAAACATTTCCCAAAAGAAGATCCACAACTTTAAAAAGGAATACTCTGTAATTCACACAAGTACCTCAAGTGTTATGCAAACTCAATTCACAACCTACGAACTGGAGTCCTAAAAGTGTATCCCACAGTACCTTTCAACAAAATGTCCAACCAAATGTATATCTTCCGACACTGGTAATATGCCCTTGCATAACAGTGAAAGTGCCCCATTGGTCCCTTAAAGTCCTAACACCTACCCTACCATTATGCTGTTGCAAGGCTACTGTGGACTTGCTTAAAAAGACATTAATCCTAGGGTCTAAAGTAGGATTTGGAGTAAAACAATTCAAGCTACAACCTGTGTAGCTGGTGTACTTTCCTGAGAGGCCTTTGCCACAGCCGTATACATCACTGCAATACTGCAGCTCATGGCCCATTTTTATTAAAATAGATTTTCCTTGGCTCGGTGAAGAGGCTATTGGTCTGAGGAATTATAACTTTTGGTCTTCTTTCTCAGACCGAATGTGGAAAATTTTTTGATTTTCCGAAACTAGTGCCTAATAGGTGTTTAATGTGTCTATATGGGTCAAAAATGTATTTGAAAATAAGAGTAGAACCAAGAGTTCCCTTTGCGCATGCGCGGATGTGCGGGGGGGAGAGGCGCGGATTGTTTTGAATGTGGTGAAGAAGCTGAGAAAGCATGGAACCACGAAATTGACATTCACGGCGGCCTAAGGATTAATATAGGCCTCATTTCATAATAAGAAGTGTCGTAACTGTTCCTGGTGGAGAGTGAGGGAACGTGATTTACGGGACCATGGTAATAGTGGTAAAAAGTGTGATAAGAGTAGGACGGGGTGGCAGGTGCACGGCCAGGGTGTGTACAGGGGACATACCCGTGTGTTAATCCTTGCTCATCGGCCTCAGATCTTAATGGAGTGACCTCTAATTTGTATAATAGTTATGAGACGTTAAATCGTCTTGTGAATGGTAATGTAATCAGTGATAATAACATTGAGTTAAGAGAATGCGGGATGTGAAATAGAGCGCCTTGCTCCGAGTGAACGTGTGACTCTCGTACCGGGGATAATGGAGATTTATGGAATCACGACTTCTAACCGGGACAAACCGACGGATACCTCGTCCTGCCGGAATGAGAACCGTGTCGGTGTAGCAGGACATCGAAACTGAGATGGTGAATGGAAGAAATAAGGAGTATCAATCACCCACAGTTAAGTAACCCTTCTAGTTATAACAAACCTATGCTGGCCAGTGGTGTTATGTTGTAATTAGATAGGTTATGAGTGATCCAACTACATCAAGTGACCACCAGAGAACATCTGGTAAGTGGTGGGATTATGTATAAATGTTTTCCTTGATGGATGTATCCAGGTGTATCCTACCCCCCTCCCCTTCATTCAGCTAAACTAATATAATCTATACAGTCCACAATTAATTAGTAGCACCGTACTTGTGGGTGCTACCCAATCCATACTGGTCTCGGATAGATATGGATAAGATTGTGAGGTCGAGGGGACCACTTGGTGCGACCAGGGGTGGTTAAGTTTTCTCACATGTGTACACGGGGTGACTACGGTAAACAATATGATTGTCTCCCAATGAGATTACTGGTATGTATATAATGTTGAGGTACATACAGGTAAGCACCCTAGAAAATTTTCCATACCGAACCTAATTCCCCCCAATTCCCCCTTCCCTTTCCTCCTCCTCTCCCCATCCCTCCACTCCCTTTCCTGCTTCTGCCTTTGAGCTTTTTCCATTGGGCTTTGTAGTTCCTAGACCTGAGGAGTTTCGGGTCCATCTCCTTCTGTTGAGGTCCTTGGTGGTAGTGTAGTTTGGCCAGGAATCTGGATCATCTAGAGATACCAATTTCTCTCCGGTCTCCAGGGAGGGCAGAGGCTTCGGGTGACGGGTGTCTCTGGAGGATGCATGTCAGATTCCAGGTGGTGGTAAACGAAGGAGGTATGCTTTGTAGCAGGTTTCCAACCGCCCTCCCTTTTGTCTGCCAAGGCGGCTCGGTAGATGTGAGGTTGCTATCCTGGATTGCTGGTTTACTGGCTTGTAGGGTATGGTACGGGTTCCATGCTGCATGTGCACTACCGCTGTGTCGAGGTTGTTCTCTTGGGCTGCCCCTCCACGCTTCCCCCCCCCTTTTTTTCTTTATTTTCTTTTTTCTCTTTTTTTTCTTAAAAGAAGTGTGACCTAACCATGGAGTCCCAAGTCCATGAACCACCACCACCTGCCACTTTCTGCAGCAGCACCCTCTGACGCCCCTTCCTTGTTACTGGACCATTCTTTGGACCTTTCTACAGCCTCTGTATCTTCTGCAGGTGACAATTTGTCCCACACTCCAGATACATAGGCTCGGTCTCACTTTGACACCTCCGACCTCCACACACCTTTGACTATGCTTCCAGCCTCTCCATATGGTGAGATGGTTTTTGAATCGCTTGCCCACCTCAAAATGGACCACCTCCAGTCCTGTATCTAAACCACCACTACCTTCTTCTGACGACTTTATTACGACTGACTCTCGTTTTATTTACACGAGACATACATGACAATAGTTTCCTTTATGTGCTATGCATCATAGTATACAATGGACGAAGTTTTTCACCCTACAATCAGTATCTTCAGAATATCTTTCTGATCATAGTATCCTACACCATGCTGGTCGTAATATTCAGTTTCGTGCTCTCAACAACAGTGCAGGCATCATCACAGTACAGAATGCTAGCCTAGCTCATGATCTTTCTCCTTACAACCATAGATGACATTCCAGTTACTGCTGGAAAAACATCACTCTGAATTCTTGCAGAGGGATTGTCATTCTACCACATACCCTTGTTCAACGTAATTTCCAGACATATAGTGATGACATTCTAGAACAGCTTGAGCTCCAAGACTTCCAAATTCTTAAAGTAGACACGTATGTACTGCCTACCTGTGAGCACAGACGTTACCCCTGCAATGTAGCTTGCTTAACTTTTGATTGCCGAGAGATTCCGTCTTCAGTTTATATTGCAGGACAACGTTTACAAGTCTGACAGGTGAACTCGACACCACAACAGTGTAGAAATTGCTGGCGGTTTGGCCATCCAGTAAAATATTGCAGGTCCATGGCTGAATGCCCAGTCTGTGGTGCCGATGACAATACAAATACATCTTTTGGCCTACCTCCCTCCTGCCTTAATTGTCATGAAGCTCATCCATCTTATTCTCGTCTTTGCCGGGTTGACTTGAATGAACGTGATATCCATTGTCTCCAAGAGACAGAGGCTTTACTCACACCATGGCAGTCTTTCATCTATGCCTCCAGGGGAAACTTCCCTGTATTTCTTATTCTCAAGTTACTAAGAGACCTCCCCAACCTCTGGGGTCCCAATTCCCACGGTCTCCCCTGCAGTCACACCTTCCACAGTCACCTTTGTGTCTAACTCTTTAGCAATCCTGGACTCCGAGGTCCCTACCTTGTCACCTCCTCCTGTACACCAATTAATTGCCAGAGCTGTGTATCAAGAGTTCCCGAGGCCACTCAAAGCTACGTGGATCGGCATGCCATGTAGATCACTAAGCCACGTGGATCAGCAAGCCACGTGGATCAGCAAGCCATGTGGATCAGCAAACCATGTGGATCAGCATGCCACATAGATCACGACACCACATGGATCCCAATGCCACGTGGGGTGTGGACGAAACCATGGGGCTCTGAGCCACGTGAGTTACCGATGCTGCTGCCCGACTTCATGACATCACGATGTCTGCTGACGTCAGCTCGCGACGTCACGCCTGACATCACATGTCACATCGAGTGGTTCAGTAATTATGTCAGTATTGTTGAGGAGATTGAGAGAAGATATATGTCGTGTGTTAATTCCTCTCGGTCAGTGTTCTCACATGTTAGTGTATGGCTTAGTGTCAATTTTGTGCACAGAAAAGCATCATTTGCTAGTTTAAGCCATGTACTGCATGTACCATGGGTGTGTAAAGTTTTTCGCTTGTCCAGTGTGGTCTGCGGCCAGACCCCTGTGTAGCATTTTGTTGCCTGTCACCCGTTGTGACCAGTGCATTTGACAGCTGATATTAGTCAGCCCTGAGTGTATGAGCCCCTTTGTACAGAAAGCTCTTATGCTCGTCGCTCATAGATGTTCTGCAGAATCGTACCTGCTACGATTCCCATCGAAATTTGTTTCACTTCACCTCCAGACCTTCAGAGTGCAGTTATATGTAGAGAAAAAAGTCTGGGGATGCTTAGACTAACCTCTACTATAACTCCAACTGCCGAGAGAATGACACTCATCAAGCCGCAGTTAGCCCTGTTGGCAGGCATTGTGTCAGCCTTGTGTCACAAGCTCCTGCACAAAGATGATGTCACTTTGACTGCTAGCCCACTCACTGCAGTATGGTGTATGATGTTACGACTCCCAGATGTTTTGCCGAGTCATCTCTGCCACGACTCGCCCCATGCTCACCAGCAGTGACAGCCCAGCGACAGTACCAGTCGAGAAGTGTCCTCCTGAGTCACTTGCCAGAAGTCCTGCCCAGTTGCTGAGTTTTGACGATGCCTCACGATGCCTGGGGCACCAGCATGTCATGCCCCAGGTTGCGTGAAATCTGCAGTGACTCCTATGATGACTGCTTCACTGTTCCAAAGGAGACCGTACCCTGTTACGTCACAGCTCAGCCACAGTGATGTCTCCTGTGTTGCAGTATCTGTCCAGATGCAGGAAGGCGTGCAGTGATGCCCTTCAATGCTCACTGCTTATGACCACGATGTTTAGCACACCCCACGTGTTTTTTTTCTTCCCTCCCTGTAGGAAGTTTTTTTTTTCATGTCCATATGTATATACATTTTTTTTTGTGTTCTGTGCCCTGTTCCTAAGAGTGAGAGAGTGAGAGTGAGAGTGAGAGAGTGAGAGAGTGAGAGTGAGAGAGTGAGAGAGTGAGAGAGTGAGAGAGTGAGAGAGTGAGAGAGTGAGAGAGTGAGTGAGAGTGAGTGAGAGTGAGTGAGAGTGAGTGAGAGTGAGTGAGAGTGAGTGAGAGTGAGTGAGAGTGAGTGAGAGTGAGTGAGAGTGAGTGAGAGTGAGTGAGAGTGAGTGAGAGTGAGTGAGAGTGAGTGAGAGTGAGTGAGAGTGAGTGAGAGTGAGTGAGAGTGAGTGAGAGTGAGTGAGAGTGAGTGAGAGTGAGTGAGAGTGAGTGAGAGTGAGTGAGAGTGAGTGAGAGTGAGTGAGAGTGAGTGAGAGTGAGTGAGAGTGAGTGAGAGTGAGTGAGAGTGAGTGAGAGTGAGTGAGAGTGAGTGAGAGTGAGTGAGAGTGAGTGAGAGTGAGTGAGAGTGAGTGAGAGTGAGTGAGAGTGAGTGAGAGTGAGTGAGAGTGAGTGAGAGTGAGTGAGAGTGAGTGAGAGTGAGTGAGAGTGAGAGAGAGTGAGAGAGAGTGAGAGAGAGTGAGAGAGAGTGAGAGAGAGTGAGAGAGAGTGAGAGTGAGAGAGAGTGAGAGTGAGAGTGAGTGAGAGTGAGAGAGAGTGAGAGAGAGTGAGAGAGAGTGAGAGAGAGTGAGAGAGAGTGAGAGAGAGTGAGAGAGAGTGAGAGAGAGTGAGAGAGAGTGAGAGAGAGAGAGAGAGAGTGAGAGAGAGTGAGAGAGAGTGAGAGAGAGTGAGAGAGAGTGAGAGAGAGTGAGAGAGAGTGAGAGAGAGTGAGAGAGAGTGAGAGTGAGAGAGAGTGAGAGAGAGTGAGAGAGAGTGAGTGAGAGTGAGAGTGAGTGAGAGTGAGTGAGAGTGAGTGAGAGTGAGTGAGAGTGAGTGAGAGTGAGTGAGAGTGAGTGAGAGTGAGTGAGAGTGAGTGAGAGTGAGTGAGAGTGAGTGAGAGTGAGTGAGAGTGAGTGAGAGTGAGAGAGAGTGAGAGAGAGTGAGAGAGAGTGTGAGAGAGAGTGTGAGAGAGAGTGTGAGAGAGAGTGTGAGAGAGAGTGTGAGAGAGAGTGTGAGAGAGAGTGTGAGAGAGAGTGTGAGAGAGAGTGTGAGAGAGAGTGTGAGAGAGTGTGAGAGTGTTTCCCACCAGTATTGTCGCCGAGGTAGGTGGCCAAGCAAATGTAGACAGCCTATGCTGTCTGCCAGCTGAGTTCATATTTTGCACCATGCTGGTGCTGCCACCTATAGGCCTACCACTTTAGCATGCCCACCCCTGCATCTGCCTCACTCAATGGCCTAGAAGCAGACAAGTCTAGTCTCTCTCCCTCGTGGGCATGGCCCTCCTGGGTCATGGGCACAAACACACAAGCCTGTGTACCCACCACAACTTTGCAAATAAAGAAGCCTCCGAAGATGTCTATAATTGAACCCCGCTTTCAGCAACACCAAATAATCTGTTTCATATTACTAGCGTTAAACTACTTGTAGTGAGGCTTTTTTTCGTCCTCCACTGATGAGCTGTTGCACCTCTCTCGACCTCAGTTTTAACTGCAGCATCACATTCTATACCCCAAACCTCGGGCAAGCTTTCTCAGAGGTGCATGCCTTGGTCTCCTGCCTGTGGTCATGCGGTATGTTTGAAATGCGCTGAGTGAGGCAGATATCGGTACAATAGGTCCACAGAGCCTCCTTGATTTTATGCGGACGAGAGCAGCTGTCCACTGTGTCATCCGTGAAGCTAAATGCACTTGTTGGCGGGATTGTTTCTACCATCACTTCGGCTTCCTCTACGAGTGCAGTCTGGAGAACAGCACAGAAAATGTGTGGCAAACACACTCCCGACCCGGCCCCCACCCTTTGGGTTGCCAGTGACGCTATAGCTAGCCCTCTTGATGTTGCCACCGAACCTGATCATCGTCTTGTCCGTATCTCCCAGGGGCTTCATCTCTGCCCCTCGTTTCTTTCCTCCAAATCTACAAGAGAGTTGGACTTTTCTTCTAGCAGAGAAGAGTCTTACAATGTGCTGTTTATGCTTCTAGAATTAGTCAACACTCTATGCTTGCCGATCATCGGCAGCTGGGCCTGATGGCATTCATATCTTCATGCTCTAGCATTTGCATCCGTCAGCCCTTGCAGTCCTCTTACATCTCTTTAATCTTATTTGGTCGCAAGGAGTTCTGCCCCAGCTGTGGAAATCTGCCATTGTACTACCATTCATAAACCAGGTACTTCCAGACTTGATGCCTCCCATTATCGTCCCATTGGTCTTACCACTGCCATTTGCAAGGTGTTGGAGCGTCTGGTAAATAGACGTTTGGTGTGGTATTTAGAGAGACGATAGTCTCTCCAATAGTCAATATGGCTTACGTAAGGGCAGTTCTACTATGGACTCCTTGCTCCTTTTACATACATATGTATGTAATGCCAAGAAGGCATATAACACGACTTGGAGAAATCACATCTTGACCCAGGCTCACTCCTTAGGCCTCCAAGGCAACCTACCATTTCTCCTTAAGAACTTCTTATCCGACAGACATTTCGGGTTAATAATATGCTTTCCCCGGACTTTGTCCAAGCTGATGGTGTCCCCCAGGGATGTGTCCTGAGCATCACACTTTTTCTCCTTGCTATAAACTGTCATCTATTCTTCCATCTAATATTTGGTCATCACTCAATGTTGGTGACTTTGCTATAGCTTGTGCAGGCGCTGACTGTCGCCTCATTGCAGTTTCTCTCCAGCATGCGGTCAACTGTGATTCCAGTTGGGCCACTGCTCATGGATTTAAATTTTCTAATACAAATTACTTTCACTAGACGTTCTATCGTCCCTGATAATCCATTGTACCTGTATGGTTCGCATATCCCAGAACGTGATACTGTCAGGTTTCTTGGCTTTTTGTTTGGCCTTAAGTTATCCTGGAAACCGCACATTACCTCCTTCAAGGCAACTTGTCATAGCCTGCTGAACCTTCTTAAAAAATCATTGCTTATCTTTCATGGGGGGCTGATCGTCGAACTCTACTTCGACTGTATTCTGACCTAATTTTATCGAAACTAGATTATGGCAACCAGATATATTCAGCAGCCTCTACTGCATCTCCTCCTAACCTTGATCCCATCCATCACCACGAATTACGTTTATGCCTCGGTGCTTTTCACTCTTTACCTGTTGAGAGCCTCTGTGCAGAGACGAATATTCCATCCTTGACCGATCGCCGTGATGCTCTTTGCCTAAGCTATTTTGTTCGCTCTCATGACCTTCGCAATCCTTCCATATATAGGATGGTAACAGATGTTAGTAGAAGTTCCTTATTTGTTCGCCGCCCCTGTTTATTCCGTCCCTTTTCTCTTCTACATTTGCTCGTCTCTTCAGCTGCCACTTTTCTATGTTCATATAGCATCTAACTTTTCCCTTCCCCCTTGGAAAGTTTTGACGGTTCGTGTCTGTTCTTCCCCACTGCCATACGCAAAAGCCCAAATACCTATGGTTGCTTCTAGCCCGTTTTTCTTAATCGGTTCCAGTCTCATTCTTACGCCGTTGCAGTGTGCACCGATCGTTCCAAGTCTTCTGACGGTGTCGGATTTGCAGCAGTGTCCAGAGTGTGTCGTATGGTGGCATTTATTAGCCTAGACTAGCATTTTTACAGCTGAATTGTATGCAGTTCTTGTAGCTCTTATCCGTATTCCTAGAATTTCCCCATGATTATAATAATTATCCGCCTGTGTCGCCATTTGTGGTAGTTTCAGACTCCCTTAGTGCTTTGCAGGCTATACGAAAATTTGATTCACCCCATCCCTGGTTCATCGTATCCAACTTTGGTTACACCGTATCTCTAGCAAACACAAAGATAGTTTTTTGCCGGTGCCCCGGTCATATTGACGTACATGGCAATGAATATGCAGACACTGCTGTGCGGTCATCAGTACATGACCTCCCAGTTTCATATAGAGGTGTTCCATTCAGACTATTTTGCTGTGATTTCTGCCCACCTTCGCAACTGTTGACAACAACATTGCCAAGTATAGGTCTTGTCATCGGTGTCGAGATTGGGAGACTACACACCCGTCTTCATATCGGCCACACTCCCGCATATGGGTATCTCATGGAGAGGCGCCTTGTTTCACTCTGCTAGAATTGTCACTTTCCAGTTTCTGTTAGCCGTATTCCGTTGGACTTCCCCCACCATCAACAAGCATGCAGAATTTACTTCCGACGTCGTCACTGCTCTACTGCCTTTCCCTTCTTGCTGATGATCCCTCCTTTAACCCAGACACACTCGTTGACTTTCTGACAGCAATTGATTTACTGCACAGACTTTGATGGTGCTTCTAGTACTCCTCACAGCCCTTTCTACCTCTCCCTCGTGCTACCCTCTACCCCTGCAATATCCCCTACCCTGCTGCACTACTTGACCTAATGATAATCCCTCTCCCTCTTGATGCCCAATACCCCTACACCCTTCCCTGCTGTGCTGTATGACTCTTGTAGGTTTAGTGCTTCTTTATTATAATGCAATAGATTCAGTTATAAACCTTGAAGGTCACCTGCCCATTTAGGGTGGGCTTTGGCCCTTGTCTCTACGTAACTGTACTTGTCTTACCTGTTCCCTGAAGGTCTAAACGTGGAGCTATCGACGTAGCTTTTCCCTGAGAATTTGACTTTAAACTCTGGGAACGAGGTTTCTGGTTGTAAGTAGGTTTAAAACTCTTGGTTGCGAAGTTGGCAAAAATTGACCTTAAACTTATGAAAATATCTTCCTCTACTGGTTTGTGGAAAAAATTATTAGTAGTATATTCTGGGCAGTAACAACTATTTAATTTTTGGTTGGCTAAGATTTTCACCCAGTCTCTCGGCTACTGTGCAGAGAGACTGATTACCTGAGCTAACACTTCCATCTTCTGCCTGTGTCTTTTTATTGTATTGCTGAATAAATTGGTTGGCCAAACTGTTTTCAGGACATGTTTTCTAATTTTATTTCTGGAGAAACTAGGCAGGGAGTCTGTGTGGATTGTCATGTCACGTAGTGTACCATCTCAATCTGTTAATTCATTCCTTCTGCATTCTCCAAATGTTCGTTCATTAATTGGATCAAATGTGGATTTTCTTTTTTTTGTCATTAACACACCGGCCGTTTCCTACCAAGGCATGGTGACCCGAAAGAGAGAAAACTTATATTATTCATTCTATCACTGTTGCCAGAGACATGCCTACACTACAGTACAAAAACTGCAACATTCTTTCAGAATGCAAGCACTGTACTTCCCACCTCAAGAACTCGAGTCCGGCTAACTGGCTTCCCTGAATCCCTTCATAAATGTTAATTTGCTCACATTCCAAAAGCATGGCTTGTTGTAGTGTTTTAGAATCTCAGGTTAAAGTTTTGAAGGAGCAGGCTCTACTACTTCAGAAGGAAAATAGGAGACTGAAGCTTCACCTAAATGTGTTTGAGTGAGTATGAGATAGTTGGTGCTGGTAAGGAGGAAATTCTTACCACGAGTGAGAGTGGCAGCCACTTTAAGTGGCAAGTGGTCCACAGTTCAGGAAGAAGGAAGATAAGGAGGGTTAATAATGAAGATGTAAAGGTAGGAAATCGATTCTCTGTTCTCCAAGACTAGTGTACTTCAGTGGTTAGTGAGGTTAAAGGTACCTCTGACTCCTCTGCTAATCAAGGTAAGAATATTCTGATTGTGGGAGACTCTCAGGTAAGATATATGGACCGTGCTTTTTGTAACAAAGAAAAGTCAGTGTGTGCCTCCCAGGAGCTGGTGTTGGTGACATAGTCAGCAGGTTGGATAATATTATGTCAGGTAATGGGAACAAGCCCATTATCTGTCTTAGTGCTGGTGGAAATGACATTGCGAAGGGCAGGAGACAGGAGCTGCTGGATAAGTACTGGTCAGCCATAGAAGTAGTCAGGTTTAAGGGAGGGATCCCTATCATACGTAGCATCTTGCCTAGAAGGGGAGTGGGGAATGAATGGATGTCTAGGGCAATTGGTGTAAATTGCTGGCTAGACAGGTACTGCAAGGGCCTTGCAATCCCATTCATTGATAACTGGGATAAGTTCTATGGCAAACATATGTATGCAAGGAATGGATTCATCTCTGGGGATGGAGTGGTTGCATTAGCGAATTCGATTGAGGGGGTCATTGATGACTTGTCTAGGACTTTAAACTGATAGATTATAGAGGTACGGGTGTTTGTGGGAAACAGTCAGGCTGCAGTATTATTGTAGGAGACAGCAGATATTACCAGGATTCCTCAGGGATACGTTCAAAAGATATTCAAAATAAAGTTCCTAATAAAGGCAAAGCAACTGATCAACAAACAGAGATAGACGGCAACGAGTGACTAGCTCCCTTAAGGTTTACTATACAATTAGTAGGAGTTTAAGAAATAAGTTAGATGAGCTAAGATTACTCGCAAGTGCATGTAATATATATATTATTGCTATAACTGAAACCTGGTTCGACTTGAAGGATAGAGAAATGACTTCTACATGCAACATAAAGGGTTATAAACTATTTCACACTGATACGGTCAACAGGAAGGGTAGTGGAGTGGTGATGTTTGTCAGAGATAATTTAAATTGTTGTTAGACATGATTAGAAACATCGGACACAGAATCTGTTTGGGTACAGTTTCTCGAGGGGTATGAAAAATTAATTTTGGGTGATATATATAGGCCCCCTAACCTTGATAGGGAGTGCAGTAAGCTGCTATAGGACGAAATTCAAAAGGCGTCTAGATATGAAAATGTTGTGTTAATGGAGGATTTTAACTTTAGACAAATTGATTGGAACAATTTGACAGAAATCTTGAGTTTAGTGACTTTCTTGATACCGTTCAGGATTGCTTTTTAAAACAGTTTGTGACAGAACCAACTAGAGGAAACAATCTGCTTGACTTGGTTCTTACCAACAAAGATTCACTAATTAATAATCTTGAGGTTAATGATGAGCTTGGGAAAAGTGATCACAAATCAGTTAGTTTCAATATATTATGGAATTACCCAGTAAACTGCAATCAAGTCTCTGTCCCAGACTTCTGATTGGCTGATTTCATGGGACTGAAAAATTTCCTGGGTGGTCTAAATTGAGATGATCTGACGATAGGTCAGGTAGCTGGTGTTGGTTGCCAATATGACGTTTTTTTAGAGCATAGTTTTAGCTGCTCAATCAACTTTTGTTCCGAGTAGAGAAATTTGATCTAACAAAAATGATCCCAAAATGGACAAACAATAGATTAAAACATCTCGTTGGTCAAAAGAGAGGCATTTTTAGGCGTATCAAAAGAGGGGATGGGCAGTTAAGAACTCGGTATATTCAATTAGAGAAAAAAAGGAATAAGAAAAGCATAAAGGGATTATGAGGCTAAGGTCGCAAGGGATTCGAAGACTAACAGAAAAGGGTTCTTTCGGGTATACAGAAGTACGATTAGAGACACGATAGGCCCACTTAAGAGTAGCTCAGGTCAGATCACTGACAGTGATAAGGATATTTGTGAAATTTTCAATTCTTACTTCCTCTCAGTTTTTACTCAGGAAGATACTAGCGAAATTCCAGAAATAAATTATGTAGAACAGAACGATAATAAACTATGCACGATTGCAGTAACTAGTGACATGGTCCTCAGACAAATAGAGAAATTAAAACCTAACAAATCCCCAGGCCCTGATGAATTGTTTGCAAGGGTGTTAATGGAATGTAAAGAGAAACTTTGCAAACCTTTGGCTAATCTTTTCAACATATCACTACAAACTGACATAGTGACTGATAAGTGGAAAATGGCAAATGTAATACCTATTTACAATGGAGGTGACATGTCCTTGGCTTCGAACTATAGACCAATAAGCCTTACCTCCATAGTGGGAAAATTTATGGAATCAATAATTGCCGAGGCAATTCATAGCCATCTTGATAGGCATAAATTGATAAATGAATCTCAACACGGTTTTACTAAGGGGCGTTCCTGTCTTACGAATTTACTAACTTTTTTTCACTAAGGTGTTTGAGGAGGTAGATCATGGTAATGAATATATTGTGTATATGGGCTTCAGTAAGGCTGTCGATAGTTCCACAGAGAATTTTGAGGAAGCTTAAGGCACATGGAAGAGGAGAAATTTTTTCCTGGGTATAGGCATGGTTGACAAATAGGCAGCAGAGAGTTTGCATAAATGGGGAGAAATCAGAGTGGAGGCACGTCACGAGCGGTGTTCCACAGGGGTCAATGTTGGGCCCCTTGTTGTTCATAATTTACATAAACGATATAGACGAGGGAATAAATAGCGACATAAGCAAATTTGCTGATGCCACCAAAATAGGCCATCCAATTCATTCTATTGAGGACATAGTGCACTCCAGGATGATTTGAATAGACTGATGCAGTGGTCGGATAAGTGGCAGATGCAGTTTTATATAGACAAATGCAAAGTTCTAAATGTTGGACAGGAAAATAACCATACCACTTATAAACCGAATAGTGTAGATCTCAATACTTCTGATTGCGAAAAGGATTTAGGAGTTCTGGTTAGCAGTAATCTGAAACCAAGACAACAGTGCATAAGTGTTCACAATAAAGCTAACAGAATCCTAGGCTTCATATCAAGAAGTATAAATAATAGAAGTCCTCAGGTTGTTCTTCAACTCTATATATACTTGGTTAGGCCTCATTTAGATTATGCTGCACAGTTATGGTCACCATATTACAGAATGGATATAAATGCACTGGATATAAATGCACATGTATCAGAAATCTTCCCTATGAGGATAGACTGAGGGCCCTGAATCTGCACTCTCTAGAAAGGCGTAGAATTAGGGGGGGATATGATTGAGGTGTATAAATGGAAAACAGGAATAAATAAAGGGGATGTAAATAGCGTGCTGGAAAATATCCAGCCAAGACAGGACTCGCAGCAGTGGTTTCAAGTTGGAAAAGTTCAGATTCAGGAAGGACATAGGAAAGCACTGGTTTGGTAAGAGTTGTGGATGAGTTGAACAAACTCCCGAGTACCGTCATAGAAGCTAAGACGTTGTGTAGTTTTAAAAATAGGTTTGATAAATACATGAGTGGGTGTGGGTGGGTGTGAGTTGGACCTGACTAGCTTGGGCTAATAGGTCTGGTACCGTGCTCCTTCCTTAAATGGAAATGACCTGACTAGGTGGTCATTGTTCTAGGCCGGGGGTGGCATGGACCTGCTTCGCATGGGTCAGTAGTCCTGTTGCAGTGTTCCTTCTATCTTATGTTCTTATGTCAAGTCAAAAACCATTTGCCTCTACTCGGTCCTGTCTAACACGCTCACTCGCACTTGCTGGAAGTCTAAGCCCCTCTCACACGAGGCCTTCTTTACCCCCTCCCTCCAACATTTCCCCAACTTCCTTCCACTACAGAATTATGCACTTTCCAAGTCATTGTATTTCTTTCCATAATTTCTAAATGTCCAAACCTCAACAACCCCCTCCTCAGCCCTCTGGACAGTACTTTTAGGCACCCCACACCACCTAATCTCCAAGCTACGGATTCTCTGCATAATATATCAAACATTGCCCTCAGACACATCTCCACTGCCTCCAGCCTTCTTGTTGCAACATTAACCTACCATGCTTCACACCTATATAAGAGCGTTGGTGCCACTGTACTCTCGTACATTCCCTTTACTTCAATGGATAACGTTCTTTATCTCCACAGACTCCTCGTGCACCACTTACCTTTTCCCCCTCGTCAGTTTTATGATTGACCTCGTCTTTCATGGATCCATCTACTTACAAATCCACTCCCAAATATCTGAATAAATTCAGTTCCTCCATACTCCCTCCAATTTCATATTCAGTCTTCATTACCTATTTTTTTTTATCCTTATCACCTTACTTTTTCCTATGTTCACTTTTTAATTTCCTTCTTTTACATACCCTTCCAAACTTGTCTACCAACCTCTGCAACTTCTCAATCTCCCAAAAGCACAGAGTCATCAGCAAAAAGCATCAGTGACAACTCCCACTTTGTGTTAAATTCTTCATCTTTAAATCCCATTCTCTCTCTCTAAACCATACCCCCGGCCGGGATTGAACCCGCGGTCATAGTCTCAAAACTCTCTCTCTCTCTCTCTCTCTCTCTCTCTCTCTCTCTCTCTCTCTCTCTCTCTCTCTCTCTCTCTCTCTCTCTCTCTCTCTCTCTCTCTCTCTCTCTCTCACTCTCTCTCTCTCTCTCTCTCTCTCTCTCTTTCTCTCTCTCTCTTTTTCTCTTTCTCTTTCTCTTTCTCTCTTTCTCTCTCTCTCTTTCTCTTTCTTTCTCTTTCTCTCTTTCTCTCTTTCTCTTTCTTTCTCTTTCTCTCTTTCTCTTTCTTTCTCTTTCTTTCTCTTTCTCTCTTTCTTTCTCTCTTTCTCTCTTTCTCTCTTTCTCTTTCTCTCTTTCTCTCTTTCTCTTTCTCTCTTTCTCTTTCTCTCTCTTTCTCTTTCTTTCTCTTTCTCTCTTTCTCTCTTTCTCTCTTTCTCTCTTTCTTTCTCTTTCTCTCTTTCTTTCTCTTTCTCTCTTTCTCTTTCTCTCTTTCTCTCTTTCTCTCTTTCTCTCTTTCTCTCTTTCTTTCTCTCTCTTTCTTTCTCTTTCTCTCTTTCTCTCTTTCTCTCTCTCTCTCTTTCTCTCTTTCTCTCTTTCTCTCTTTCTCTCTTTCTCTCTTTCTCTCTTTCTCTCTTTCTCTCTTTCTCTCTTTCTCCCCCTCCTACATACTCTAACTTGAGCCTCGCTATTCTAGTAAAAACTCTGAAACTTCTTACAGTAACCTAACACCTATTCCATACATTTGCAACACCTGCCAAATTGCTTCCCTATCCACCCTATCATATGCCTTTTCCAAATTCATAAATGCAACGAAGACCTCTTTACTCTTATCTAAATACTGTTCACTTGCATGCTTCAATGTAATCACTTAGTCTACACCACCTCTACCCTTTCTGTCTTACTCTTAATTCTTTCAATGATGATTCTTCTATACACCTTACCAGATATACCCAGTAGGCTCATTTCCCTATAATTTTTACACACTATTGTCGCCTTTGCCTTTATACGAAGGAACTATGCATGCTTTGTGCCAGTCCTTAGGTACCTTTCCATCGTTCATACACTTATTAAATAAAAACACTAACAGTTCTAAAGCTATATCACCACTTGCTTTTATCATTTTTGTCTTGATCCCATCAATCCCAGCGGCTTTACCTACTTTCATTCTACCCACAGTGTTACTCGCCTTCCCCACACTCCTATCTGGCTTTTCCTCGTTCCTACAAGATGATGTACATCCCTGGCTGATGCACTAAAACACAGCTTCCCTATCTTCATCAACATTTAGCAGTTCCTTAAAATATTCCGTCGGTCTTCCCGATACCTCAGCTCTCCATCTAACCCTCTTCACTTATTTTTAACTGTCAATTCCATTCGATCCCTAGGCTTTCTCGGCTTATTAATCTCGCTTCAAAACTTTCTTATTCTCAGCAAAATTTGTTAACAGCATCTCGCCCACTCTCTCATTTACTCTCTTACATTCCTTCACCACATACTACCTCATCGTTACACCAACCCATTCGACTACAGCCGTTATCCTTATTAAGCTCAGTTGTAGACTGATCACAATTCAGTTCACCACACGATATGCTTTACGGTCAATAGGAACACCGTTAATTACACCCTCATAATCACCTACCAAGCCTTTGCAGCGACACCGTCTGGTCGGCAGTGACATCTTTCGGTGTTCCACTAAAGACTGACTTCTCTGACACTTTACTCTTTTAAACTTCTGATTATACCTCGGAAAACATCTGATAAGCAAGAAAAACTATCTTCTTTAGTCTCATAATCCGAAAAGTCATTCTCATCTTTAAAACTAACTGCTTGCAACCCTTTGCCGAATAACTGGATTCGTGCTATTTTGTCCCATACATTATCTAGCCACTTCTGTAACAAAGTAATTTTATCAAATAATTAAGAAAGATTGGGTCATTTTGAAAAAATGGGGAACAAATTTTTGTAGCTCTAAATTAAATAACTTTGCCTTTTGCCCTGTCCCCTGTTAAGAAACAAATTATTTGATTCTTTTTCCTATAGGAGCTTCGTATGTTCAGTCTTCCTCAAGTCTTTTTCCTCCCGAATTAGGGCCAATTTCAGTCTCAAAGTATTAGCTTCAATGCTTCCATCACTACCAGCGGGATGTAAACCAGAGAAATGTCTAAGGCGCCTGTCAGCACTATAATCTCGACTGCTATCAGACATAATGTAAATTTTACACTCCAAGCGGAAAAACTAATGATGCAAAATAAGTATGTCATAATAAACGCAAATCACAAAATGTCAGGGACACAGAATGTTGCACAAAAATTAATATATTTATAAAGAAATAATATGAAATAACTCTCTAAAACTAATCAATCTCTCAAAAATAAGACGCAAGTTCATCTGAAAAGGGATTATTTGCAAATATTAAACAGAGAACAACCTGATTCCAGGTGTCCATAAATTAAAAAAAAAAAATTGGTTCTTCCATAATTTAAAACAGATCATCACAATTTTTTTTATATTTCTCCCGGACATTGTTCCCATTTTACGAAGTCGTGTGAACTCTAAGGGTAAACAGTTGCCTGGGGCCAAAACAAATTGGCTTTAGTCAAAAAAATATTCAAACACTAAGGAGGTAGCCTACATAACAGGTGTGATATTATGAAGACAGTTTTAAATGGAGGGGGAAATTCACTAAACACCATAGCTACCACATTTATTCAATTCGTCAGTTAAGCAATGTTCTGTGTTGTGTTCAAAATATAACATATGTTTCTCCGAATGTAAATAGTTCTCCAACGACTTTGTTAACCTCAAAACTAAACAGTTAGACACAAAGAAGAAATTGGTGGCCATTTTGAAGCAAAATATCCGTGACAGCTGCCAGGTAGGAGCTTCTGGCATAGATCCACATCGAAGAATAATCCGTAACCTTGATTTCACCTATGTCATGTTTCATACTTGTTAACCCGAAGTACACGATTTTTTTCTTCTTTATCTCCTCATTAAACGCCTTTGAGAAGAGACATGCGAGTATGTGAAATAGGTTCATTCATTAACTTAGAATGCTAATGAAAGGCTCGTGATTTAAGGAATCAGAATTTTCTTCTTGCAGTTGTTCAGTGACCCTCAAGAGTTTAGAGCATTCATATGAATATAGTATCTAACGCTGATCAAATTTACGGGTATATCAATCTGGCCTGATTGGGTCTGGTTGTATCTGGAGGGGTCTAGTGAAGTCCGGTGTGGTTTGTCTAATGAGGTTTGATATCTGTTGATGAATGGTGAGGTTTTGGAGTTCCAGTGAAACCTGGCAAGCCTGGTGAATTATAGTTAGGTCTGACAAGATCTGTGAGGTCTTCCTCCTTCATGAAGTTACTGTTGCTGGAGCGACAACTTTGGGGTGCAGCTGCTAACAATTGTTCACATCACTCGTGCTGTGCGAGCAGCACCCATTTGTCCCGAAGAAATTTAATTTTAACTCGGAGTGGGAGGAAACCATTCTTCTTCCTCTTTCTTCATTCTTGTCATAACTCTCCTCCTCGGACTTTTAATTCTATATTTTCTCTCATTTCAGTTTGCTTTTCTTTTGAATTTTCCGTCTTTTTTCATTTTTATCATAAATATATTTACTCAATCATCCTCGCTGTTATAATCTAAAATCATCATTATGTATGCAGACTTAACTCAACCAAACTTAACCAAAGTTTTCTTGATGAATCGTGAATATACAGTCACTTCTCTTCCGTTAAGAAATGGGTATATAAATTGAATTTAGACAACATGAAGACACACAAGCTAAAGTCATCGATTTGCTGTGCACATTCTTCCAAGTAGCAACTGTCCACAGTGGTTTGCGAAGCATGATGAGAGACCATTGTAGACTGACGAAAGGATTGGATAATTTGAAAGAAAAAAGTTATGTTATACGTAGTAGTTCGTATAGACATTTTTCTTGCATTAAAATTAAACATCTGTATGAACTCTGTACAAGGCATAAGGTACATCAAGACAGTGTCTGCATCGCCTAGCAAGTTAACACAGTAAGAACTGTACATCTGATTTAGTTTTTTGAGTAATTTTCAACTTGTTGAAGCAGAAATAATTTCTCAATTTCCCAGTCAACATACTAGCAGACTTATTATATACGATTGACCTTAGAATTTGTCATTTACATGACCTGAGTATAGGACATGCTTAATATTGAATATGCTCATGGAAAATCGTAATAAGGATTTGTACGACGTGGTGATGAAAAGATATATAACGTAATTTACGTAATATTATATAAGGTATTTTCAAAGGGTACCTTTACTTATAAAGAAATAACACTTAACAATCTTATATACCGTTTACAATTACATTTTCTTACTGAATGAGTATTTACATGTGAAATTGATAGTTACATTGGTCACTCAAACCAAAGACGATCCAAGCTTAATAATTGAAATCTCTTTAAACACTATAGAGATTTTACTTGTTGAGTCTCACAAATACTCTTTCAAGAGACTGAGAGAACAATACTATACTGCTGAATAACTTGTCAGTCAAAGTAAACGAGTATGTAGAGAGGACCTTCTCAAAACTGAGAAGTGTTGTACGGCTTAATCCACAGCACTGGCGTCAGGCGAGTAGTGCAGAGGTGACGCCACACAAACAAATTGGTCGTTACCAATGGTGAACCATCCATTTCCTCACCAGAATATATACATATAATGAAAATGGGAAAGATGAAAATGAATATTTAATATTATAAAGCTAATTACTCTGGTTTTAGCACTTAACGATGGTAATCGCAATGTAATATTAGATGAACAAATATGAAAGACATACTGTATCACAACTGCCTCTCGGCGTAACACATTATAAAACACATTTTAATTATTGGCTTATCTACTTCAAATTCAGAGATAAATCATCAGTCTGTAAAGCATTTGATGAATAAGACACTTACGCAATATTACTTACCGGGATTCAATCCAGGACAGTATTGCAATCCATGCAATCTGTTCATGCTGTCTTTGCATGTCTTCTCTAATTTATATTGTTGGTTTCATATCTGCGAATAATGATACATTTGATATGATTTTCTGATGTGGCCGGTGATATTCAGCCTGTGGTGGTGAGGGCGGTGGAGGTGAGGGCGGCGGTGGAAGTGAGGGCAGTGGGGGCGGCGGTGGTGGTGAGGGCGGTGGTGGTGAGGGCGGTGGAGGTGAGGGCGGGGGTGGTGAGGGCGGTGGTGGTGAGGGCGGTGGTGGTGAGGGCGGTGGAGGTGAGGGCGGTGGTGGTGAGGGAGGTGGTGCTGATGACGGTGGTGGTGAGGGCGGTGGAGGTGAGGGCGGTGGTGGTGAGGGCGGTGGTGGTGAGGGCGGTGGAGGTGAGGGCGGTGGTGGTGAGGACGGTGGAGGTGAGGGCGGTGGTGGTGAGGGCGGTGGTGGTGAGGGAGGTGGAGGTGAGGGAGGTGGTTGTGAGGGCTATGGTGGTGAGGGCGGTGGAGGTGAGGGCGGTGGTGGTGAGGGCGGTGGTGGTGAGGGCGGTGGAGGTGAGGGCGGTGGAGGTGAGGGCGGTGGAGGTGAGGGCGGTGGAGGTGAGGGCGGTGGTGGTGAGGGCGGTGGTGGTGAGGGCGGTGGAGGTGAGGGCGGTGGTGGTGAGGGCGGTGGAGGTGAGGGCGGTGGTGGTGAGGGCGGTGGTGGTGAGGGCGGTGGTGGTGAGGGCGGTGGAGGTGAGGGCAGTGGGGGCGACGGCGGCGGTGCGGGCGGCTGTGGTGCGGGTATAACCAGTTTGTTTGGTGTTCTGGTAGCAGGGAGTAAATGATAAACTTCTTCGGAGGCTTCTTACTTTATTGTTAATTAAGTCGTGGTGGGTACACAGGCTTGTGTGTTTGTGCCCATGGCCCGGGCAGGGCCATCCCACGAGAGAAGCTAAGAGTAGGCCTTCTTGACTGTGTGAAATGTCGCCAGAGTGAGAGCGTGGCAAGGGCAGGCAGGCTGGCGTGCCCACCGAGAGGCTTGGCTACAGAGCGCAACACTTGAATGGCGCGAAATATAAACTAAGCTGGCAGACAGCATGGGCTGTCTGTGCAGACAGTACAGGCTGTCTACACGGGCGGCTGTGGTGAGGGCGGGTGTGAAGGAGGCGGTAGTGAGGGCGGTGGTGGTGGTGAGGGCAGTGGTGGTGGTGAGGGCAGTGGTGGTGGTGAGGGCGGTGGTGGTGATAAGGGCGGTGGTGGTGGTGTGGGCGGCTGTGGTGAGAGCAGCTGTGGTGAGGGCGGTGGAGGTGCGGGGGGCTGTGGTGAAGGCGGCTGTGGTGAAGGCGGCTGTGGTGAGTGTGGCTGTGGTGAGGGCGGGTGTGAAGGAGGCGGTGGTGGTGGTGGTGTGGGCGGCTGTGGTGAGGGCGGCTGTGGTGAGGGCTGTGGTGGTGATGGCGGCGGTGGTGCGGGCGGCGGTGGTGGTGCGGGCGGCGGTGGTGCGGGCGGCGGTGGTGCGGGGGGTTGTGGTGAAGGCGGTTGTGGTGAGGGCGGCTGTGGCGAGGGCTTCTGTGGTGAGGGCGGTGCAGATGAGGGCGGCTGTGGTGAAGGCGGCTGCGGTGAGGACGGCGGTGGTGAGGGCGGCTGTGGTGAAGGCGTTGGTGGTGAGGGCGGGTGTGAAGGCGATAGTGAGGGCGGTGGTGAGGGCGGCTGTAGTGAAGGCGTTGGTTGTGAGGGCGGTGGTGAGGGCGGCTGTGGTGAGGGCGGCTGTGGTGAGGGCGGCTGTGGTGTAGGCGGTGGAGGCGAGGGCGGTGGAGGTGAAGGTAGTTGTGGTGAGGCGGTGGTGGTAAGGACAGTGGAGGTGTGGGCGGCGGTGAGGGCGGTGGAGGTGAGGACGGCTGTGGTGTGGGAGGTGAGGACGTTGGAAGTGATGGCGGTGGAGGTGATGGCGGTGGAGGTGATGGCGGTGGAGGTGATGGCGGTGGAGGTGATGGCGGTGGAGGTGATGGCGGTGGAGGTGATGGCGGTGGAAGTGAGGACGGTGATGGCGATGGCGGCTGTGGTGAGGGCGGCTGTGGTGAGGGCGGCTGTGGTGAGGGCGGTGGTGGTGAGGGCGGTGGTGGTGAGGGCGGTGGTGGTGAGGGCGGTGGTGGTGAGGGCGGCTGTGGTGAGGGCGGCTGTGGTGAGGGCGGCTGTGGTGAGGGCGGCTGTGGTGAGGGCGGCTGTGGTGAGGGCGGTGGTGGTGAGGGCGGTGGTGGTGAGGGCGGCTGTGGTGAGGGCGGCTGTGGTGAGGGCGGTGGTGGTGAGGGCGGTGGTGGTGAGGGCGGCTGTGGTGAGGGCGGCTGTGGTGAGGGCGGTGGTGGTGAGGGCGGTGGTGGTGAGGGCGGTGGTGGCTCATATCATCAGGTGATCAGTTGATAATTATCAACTGATCTCGTGATAATTATAATTAAGACATGTATGCAAGGTTGCTTGACAGATTACATCATCTTGACCTCGTCATTACTGTTCCCTACAATACCTTCTTTATATTTGACTGATGAAACTTAAGTCGTAGGCGAAACGTTTCGACAATGAAGATACCCAATTGTTGAATGTGTGTGTTGAATGAGTCCTGTTGAATGTATCTTAATCATCAACTTGTCGGTATTTTGTGCCCTTTTCATCATACAGATGATCAGTTACGTGGGTGAACGGATTAGGAAAAACAGAAGAATCAACATCTTTTGGATAACACAACTATCCCGGCAGTTTCATAATAACTTTTTAGGTAGTTACATGCCAAGTATCTGAGTAACGTTAGTTACCTAGCAGCTGTTTGAGAAATTACAAGCAAATTGATTGTATAAGTAATATGATAATCTAGGAAGATATGTGATAACTATGTAAGCAACAACACGAATGGTTGGCTATCTGGGTAACAAATGGATGACTGATTAACGAATGAACGACTGTCTGGGTAACGAATGAAAGACTGTCTGGGTAATAACTACATGATAACTATCTGGGTAATGACCATGATGTCATCTAGATAACAGGACAGCTACTGGGTAGGTTCATAACTGGGTAACGAGTGAATTATCTTAAAAATTGTTCAGCAACGACAGGATAACTGTCTTGATTTCAACAAAGTTGCTTTCAGGGGAATTATGGTATGTTATTATAAGAGTAGCAACAGTAACCAATAAGTAATTATGTAACTATCTGGATAGTTTTATCATAATCATCTCAGTAATATCATAATTCTTGATGAAGACACGATTACCAGTTGGGAAACTACTTATTAATGCCTTGTTTCAACTTAGAACATTAAGTTGCTTCGTCTTGAACATTAACTTGTTTCATCTTAACAGTGCGAGAACCAGCAGGAAATAAACATCACCTACACAATGTTGTACGAGTCACTGACCTGACTCGGTCATCTCAGCCTTCACCAAAACTTTGAATATTTGAGTAAGAGTGTAATCGTGTAATATCCATGCTTGTGTGTGCAGGTAATCCTGTAATATTTCCTTCCTTTGTGATTCGGGACATAAACTTTGGTACATAATCTTTAATCCAGTTTCATTTGTAAATTTCAGTATTCGCAGAACTCTATAAGTAATAATTATAGCTGTTGTGTTACTGTTGGTTTTCTTGGAAAGCATCAGTGTCAAGTAATATTTAGCGCAGAATAATGGTGTCGGGTCATGGGTAAGGTCTCACTGGGAGGCAATTGTATGTTTTGTATATAATAAGTAAGAACGCTTTGTGGTGGTCTAAATGTGCAAAAAATTCTCCACACGAGAAAGGTTTTGCAGAAAAAGATTTCATGTAACGCTTTTTCAGGCAGGTATTTGTGTGTATGTATATTTGATCTCACCAAGGTAACTGGAATTTAGTTCTGGGTCATGGCCCTCCCTTTGCCTGCTCGACTGACATAGTACGTTCTTTCCTCGTCAAATTTTGTACTGAAGTTCATTCAAACGAATCTGTGGTATATTTTATCTCAGGATAATCCATTCAGCCTTTGCTTGCCCACTCTGTTGATGTCTTAAAATAATTTTTGGTCTCCTTAGGATCTTCGTTTCGTCAATTACGTGTAATGTAGCGCTTTAGTATATTCTCCTATCGTTTTTTCACACATTTGTTTATGTACTTCCTTGAATTTTGGCTTTATACTGGCGCTGCGTATTCTTGAACTGGTCTTGTGTGAAAATGACTTAGATTCTCTGCTAATAACCGACGCTTTTATGTTTGCTAGTAATTGCTTTTGGTGTATTGTTAATATTTGTCTCAGGAGAATAAGCTCTGGTAACATCTGCCATTGGAATCATTTTCTTTGATCAACGTTTAAGGATATTGATAAAATACATGTGCAACAGTTACGTAAGTTTGAGGAGGACATACCTAGTATAGGCCAGTAGGCATGCTAGTGTTCCTCCTTTCTTACGTTCTAAATTTCATAGTCTCTGTTGGCTTTTCTTATTCCTTTCTTAATTTCTCTCTTTACTTTAATGTATTAATTCCTTAAGTGTTTTTCTCCTCTCTTGACTCCTGGAGTTTACCTGGAGAGAGTTCCGGGGATCAACGCCCCCGCGGCCCGGTCTGTGACCAGGCCTCCTGGTGGATCCGAGCCTGATCAACCAGGCTGTTACTGCTGGCTGCACGCAATCCAACGTACGAGCCACAGCCCGGCTGGTCAGGTACCGACTTTAGGTGCTTGTCCAGCGCCTGCTTGAAGACAGCCAGGGGTTTATTGGTAATCCCCCTTATGTATGCTGGGAGGCAGTTGAACAGTCTTGGGGCCCCTGACACATATTGTATTGTCTCTTAACGTGCTAGTGACACCCCTGCTTTTCATTGGGGGGATGTTGCATCGTCTGCCAAGTCTTTTGCTTTCGTTGTGAGTGATTTTCGTGTGCAAGTTCGGTGAAATCCTCACTGATGCCTTGTTAATACACTCGCCTGACGTTCTCGACACAGCGAACACAAGTGACTAACATAACACCACTAACATGTTAGAATGCCTAATCGACTCGCCAGTGACAGTGACAATAACTGGTTACATGTTTAAAGGAGGACCTGTCATAGGACAGTCAGAGGTAGATTATCAATCAAGGAAGAACAGTCACAGATGGAGAATGTTTGCTGTCCAAGAAAGACCATTCACACAAAATATCTGCCAAGCAGAGAAAGTCCATTCACAGAAAATGAAAGATTGCTAACCAAGAAGACCATTCACAAACAGAAAAAGATTGTTGACCGAAGAAAATCCTGTGAAGGCAAAAATTGTTTGCTATCAGATGATAACCTTCCACAGATTGAGAATGATTAACGGAGGAAGATGAAAAGATGCAAAATAATTACTAACCGAGGATGATCATACACATACCGAATATTTCAAGAAGAGGAAGGCTTCTTACAGATGAAGACTGCATAATGCTTTATTAATATACGAATCAACTTTTAAATCAATTTAACATTTAAGAATGGCAATTGTGGGAGACTCTCAGGTAAGATATATGGACCGTGCATTTTGTAACAGAGATAGGAAGGTCAGAGGGTGTGCCTCCCAGGAGCTGGTGTTGGTGACAGTCATCAGGTTGGATAATATTGTCAGGTAATGGGAACAAGCCCAGTGCTGGTCAGTGGCAGCTCGTGCGGGGGTGCTGCACGAGCTGCCACTGGGTGTTTGAACTTAATTGGTTCCTATGTGGTGTCTGAATTGGGAAAAGTTCAATGTCCGAAACAGTATTTGCCAGGCTTTAATTATACACTATGTAACAAAATTTCACTTTCTTCGTGTTCCTGGGAAATAAGCATTTCCCAATTCTTCAAAACTAAACATAATTTTAAAAAGCAATTTTGATCCCAGAACTTTGCTTTTGTGGTCATGACACCTCTGGAACACTTTCAAGAAAGACTGATGTACAACTATTATGTTCTAGGGTTTTGCTTGGCAAATATAAAAACAAGGGCTCACAAACCAGCACTCAGTTCAGCTTTGGCCACCTGAGAAGACAAATCGGAAGAAGTGAAATGGCATCAAGAGGCTGCAATCATTCTCCAGAAGCATTCTGCTACATATCTGGTCAATTCATTAAGACAAGAGCAAAGAAGTTCTCTGTAACAGCATCTAAAAAGTGTGAAGCTTACAAAGTATATTTTGGCATACCAGCTGGAGACCAAGACAAGACCTGGGCGCCTCATGTTTGTGAACATTATAAGAAAACATTGGAAGATAAGAAAGTCATTAGTTATATGAAGGGTAAAATCTTGAATAGGAACATTTTTTAAATGAAATGTATGTAACAAAACTAATTCTTTTGTTGTTTTACAAGATGGTATAGAAGAGAAAAAATGAGCCATGAAGTTTGGTGTTCCTGGAATATGACGTAAACTCACTGATCACTCGACCAACTGCTGCTTCTGTCTGGTGGATCCTTCCAAACACCGAACTGGGGAAAAATGCACCTGGTATTTCTTATCCAGACCTTCCCTCTTCTATTACACCATTACCACACAGTGCTGATCTTAATGTACTTACACCTGCAGAAGGAAGTCAACCGTCAGAAGAAGAAAACAGCAAATTAGAAAATGATGAGCACAGTGAACATGACTGATCTCACAGATGTAGCTGTTGGGAGGAATCCTTACTACCCAAACCAAACCAACCTCAATGACCTTACCAGAGATCTTGATCTGACAGTCAAATGCTGAGATTTTGATTTCAAGGCTCAAGGAGTGGGACTTGGTGGATGAAAGTGTGCAAGTGACAAGCCAAAGAAAACGTCACAAATATTTCTCAAGCTTCTTCACTAATGAAGACAGGTTGTGCTACTGTAATGATGCATCAGGCCTGTTTGATGCAATTGGAATTGCGTGCAATCCAGATGAGTGAAGACTTCATTGACAGCTCCTCCAGAAGCCTAAAAGCTGTACTTCTGTACAATGAGAACAAGTATCCATCTCTTTTATTGGCTCATTCAGTGCATCTTAAGGAGGACTACAGCATTGTCAAACTTCTACTGGAAACTTTTAATTTTAAGGTTGGCTGGGAGATTCTTGGAAATTTCAAAATGGTGACATTTTTTATGGGACTTCAAAGAGGTTTTACCAAGTTTCCCTGTTATGTCATTGGGATAGTAGAGACAGAGCAGCACATTACTTAAAACAAGAAAAAAATTAATACAATAAATTTATTTTGCTACAGAAGGGGCATCGATATATGAAGGGAGTGTGCATGATTGTCTCTTTATTTCAAACATAATGAGTATAACATTTCATTACGAAAACTGTCAAGAGACTGTATGCACAATCATTTCCAGAGGAGATAGAAAATGTAATGGACTTAGTCGTGCAGCAGATTGTCAATAAAATCATTTGAAAAAATCTCAATCACAGGCAGAATTGTGAGATTCTTCAGGAAGTTAACAGTGAAATTTCCAATCTTCTCTTGCATGAGTGATGACTTGTCTGACGTGAAGATCTGAAGGAAGTGTTGTGGGGGAATCTAGAAGGAGGGGGGGGAGTGGTTTTGTGGGGGAAGGGAGGAAAGTGGTGTTGTGGGGGAAGGGAGGAAAGTGGTGTTGTGGGGGAAGGGAGGAAAGTGGTGTTGTGGGGGAAGGGAGGAAAGTGGTTTTGTGGGGGAAGGGAGGAAAGTGGTGTTGTGGGGGAAGGGAGGAAAGTGGTTTTGTGGGGGAAGGGAGGAAAGTGGTTTTGTGGGGGAAGGGAGGAAAGTGGTTTTGTGGGGGAAGGGAGGAAAGTGGTTTTGTGGGGGAAGGGAGGAAAGTGGTTTTGTGGGGGAAGGGAGGAAAGTGGTTTTGTGGGGGAAGGGAGGAAAGTGGTGTTGTGGGGGAAGGGAGGAAAGTGGTGTTGTGGGGGAAGGGAGGAAAGTGGTGTTGTGGGGGAAGGGAGGAAAGTGATGTTGTGGGGGAAGGGAGGAAAGTGGTGTTGTAGGGAAAGGGAGGAAAGTGGTGCTGTGGGGGAAGTGGTGGTGGTGGTGGTGTGGGGAAAAGGGCGATGGTGGTGGTGTGAGAGTAGTGGTGGTGGTGGTGTGGGAGGAGGAGGAGGAGTAGTGGTGGTGGTGGTGTGGGAGGAGGAGGAGTAGTGGTGGTGGTGGTGTGGGAGGAGGAGTGGTGGTGTGGGAGGAGTGGTGGTGTGGGAGGAGTGGTGGTGTGGGAGGAGTGGTGGTGGTGTGGGAGGAGTGGTGGTGGTGTGGGAGGAGTGGTGGTGGTGTGGGAGGAGTGGTGGTGGTGTGGGAGGAGTGGTGGTGGTGTGGGAGGAGTGGTGGTGTGGGAGGAGTGGTGGTGTGGGAGGAGTGGTGGTGTGGGAGGAGTGGTGGTGTGGGAGGAGTGGTGGTGGTGGTGGTGTGGGAGGAGTGGTGGTGGTGGTGGTGGTGTGGGAGGAGTGGTGGTGGTGGTGGTGTGGGAGTGGTGGTGTGGGAGGAGGGGTGGTGGTGGTGGTGTGGGAGGCGGAGTGGTGGTGGTGTGGGAGGAGGAGGCGGAGTGGTGGTGGTGTGGGAGGAGGAGGAGGAGGAGGAGTGGTGGTGTGGGAGGAGGAGGAGGAGGAGGAGGAGGAAGAGTGGTGGTGGTGGTGGAGGAGGAGGAGTGGTGGTGGTGTGGGGGGAGGAGGAGGAGGAGGAGGAGGAGGAGGAGTGGTGCTGGTGTGGGAGGAGGAGGAGGAATGGTGGTGGTGTGGGAGGAGGAGGAGGAGGAGGAGGAGTGGTGCTGGTGTGGGAGGAGGAGGAGGAGTGGTGGTGGTGTGGGGGGAGGAGGAGGAGGAGGAGGAGTGGTGGTGGTGTGGGAGGAGGAGGAGGAGGAGGAGGAGGAGGAGGAGGTGGTGGTGGTGGTGTGGGGGGAGGAGGAGGAGGAGGAGGAGTGGTGGTGGTGGTGGTGTGGGGGGAGGAGGAGGAGGAGTGGTGGTGGTGGGGGTGTGGGGGGAGGAGGAGGAGTGTGTGTGGTGTGGGGGGAGGAGGAGGAGGAGGAGGAGGAGTGGTGGTGTGGGAGGAGGAGGAGTGGTGGTGGTGTTGGGGGGGGAGGAGGAGGAGGAGGAGGAGGAGGAGGAGGAGGAGGAGTGGTGGTGGTGTGGGAGGAGGAGGAGAAGGAGTGGTGGTGGTGTGGGAGGAGGAGTGGTGGTGATGGTATGGGGGGGAGGAGTAGGAGGAGGAGGAGGAGTGGTGGTGGTGGTGTGGGAGGAGGAGGAGGAGGAGGAGGAGGAGGAGGAGGAGGAGGAGTGGTGGTGGTGGTGTGGGAGGAGGAGGAGGAGGAGGAGGAGGAGTGGTGGTGGTGGTGTGGGAGGAGGAGGAGTGGTGGTGGTGGTGGTGTGGGAGGAGGAGTGGTGGTGGTGGTGTGGGAGGAGTGGTGGTGGTGATGTGGAGGGGAGTTATGGTGTGGAGGGAGTGGGGTTCCAAAGTTTTAGTTGTGAGTGGAGTGTTGATTTAGAGAGCTGTAGGAGTCAAAGAAGAGCAGGTGTGGAGATAAGTGGATCTTGATTGGAGTGAGTTTTGTATGGAAGTTGTGTAGTGTTGGATTAAGTTATTATGTGAAAGTTAAATAGTGTTACACCTGATGAAAAGTTGGAAAATACTCGAGGATTTGTCGGTATAAATTCTACGAGCTATATAGAAGTCAATGACCACATATTGACATTCTATAATGCAGTTAACTACCTCGCATTACTTTTAGCTTGACTTGTTTCAACAGACACTGCTATTGGTATCAGTTAATCAGAATTCTGTACTGTTGTTAAAGATTTGCTGTTAATAATAATGCTCTTTTTTTCTGTTAGAGATCACCGTCATCCTATTAACTGGTCCTTTGCTAAAATTGTCTACCCTTCTAGTCTCCACAGACGCCGTCTTGTTGAAGCATTCCTGATGCACAACTTTACTAATACGAATCGTAGTCGTGACTGTCTCTGTAGGTGTCTTCCTTTCTCATTACATTGTCAAATGCTCCAAACCTCAGAACACTCGTGACTTGACCTGATATTTATCTCCTTTACAAAATTTTTTTTTCTTTCTGCCTAGATGAGTTCTCTTGTGAGTTCCCCCCCCCCTTGTGTTTTTGGTCCCACCCTCGTGGGTCATTAGCTCTTTCAGTGCTCCTTTTTCTTCTCTTATCCTTAGACTACCTCCTCTACTACTATTACTAATTACCACCTTTGCCACTATACTACTACTACTACTACTACTACTACTACCAACACCACTGCCGCTGTTTCTACAATAATACTGATGCCACCTCTTTCTAACAACCCCGTCCCCCCTCTCTGGTACATATACTAGCTCCCTGCCCTTCACACTTGTGTGTGACTAGTTAATGGTCAAAGTCGGAACGAAAAGTCGACATAAATTTCATTCTCTTGTGTGCAGGTTATTTGTGTGTTCCAGTTATGGTATTGTCTCTTTGAGTCTGTGAAGGTGTAAGGGGCCCCTTCAAACCCTCAAGAACATTTGAAGAAACCCCACCCCTTCCTCTTGAAACGAAAATGTAGAAAAATAAACTCTAAAGTAAGATAAACAACTTGTGAAATTCTTAAGTGATGGAAAAATTAAATAAAATGAAGCAAGCCTAATATGTACAGAATGATGTTCGTCTGAATGTGCCGTTGTTTTGGCAAGGCACACAGGGATAGCTGCAGAGGAACGGGAAGGTAGTGATAGCCTTGTGAGGTCACAGGTGGTCGTGACTATTTTGAAGTCCAGTGCCAGGAGGTAACAACACCTTTGAAAGTGCACAGCTAACAGCTCAACGGAGTTGACTGCCGGCAGTGGTAGACAACTGGAAATCGGCAACAGAGGTAGAGGGAACCGGCCAAGTTTCTCGAATGTAGAATGTTGTAGAAATAGGTGGTGTAGGAAAGGCAGAGTTCTCGAGATGAAGGCTTTGAAGAGATCGTTGACCTGTACAGAAATAGAACAGCAGGGTTCTCGTAATGATGTAGAAGTGTAGATCCAAACCCAAAGGTGAAGAAACAGCAGAGTTCCCAAGATGAGGCCTTTGATGTGATCGTTGACCTGCACAGAAGTATTAGAATAGCAGAGCTCTCGTAATGATGTAGAAGTGTGGACCCAAACCGAAGGTGAAGGAATAGCCAAGTTTCCAAGAAGATGAAATCTCAAGTTTCTAATCTATTATCAGATTGTACTGTTCTTCTCATCTCGCTTCTGTCGGGTGACCCTAACCATACAGCAAGACTGAGAAGAAAAAAGGAAATTTATGAACCGGACAAGAAGTCATTCATATAATAGCCTGAAAGACTTTAAAGGAAATGGTGATAACTAAACATTACAGCATTAATGTAAATCGAGTGAAGTCCGGATAGACAAATTAAAACTCCTAAAAATAGAAGGAGTCTTGTCTATATTAAATTAATAAAAATCCAAACATGAAATAACTAACCAATAGTGGAGCTCAATACTTAGATTCGACGAGAACAGGAAGCCAAGTGATGTTCCTCCCCCCGAGGGAGGGGGGGGCGGAAAGGTAACTGCTCACATACCCCTTTCTGAAGTCATACTAACAATCATACTACCTTCACCACTCAGTCTTCCACTATTATTTAATGAACTTTTACCCCACAGGGTCCTATTTCCGGGCACAGTGAGTCTTCAGCACAGGTGGTGTACAGTTAGCTAAAATCGTCGTAGACTCACTGTAGCTGTCTCAATTGTTGTCTTCGGTCCGGTGTGTACGACGGTGCGAGTCGTATCCGACTCCACAGATTTTGAGTGATTCGTCAGGAACTGCCTCCTCATATGGGTCCTTATCCTGAGATTACACGTGCGAGGATCTCGAAGACGTTTTTCTACGACGTTTTTACCTCTGGAGAAGATGTCGATCTAATTCAGAAGCTGTTCTATGGCCGTGATCAGAATCTTAAACTCTACAGTTTCGCCTGCTACATAAGAGCATAAAGGACGAACACTGCAGCAGGCCTACTGGCCCATACCTTTCCTACTCACACAGAACTCATAGAAAGTAACAAAAATAATTGAGTAGGAGTCGGGATAACTCTGGTATCTCAGGGACAGTGATCACGCTTTTAATTTTTAATATATATCCAATTATAATGTCTCGCCGCAGCACCTGATCTCTCCTGGCTATATTTCCTCTCTCCAATTGTTTCTTAATGAGTTGACAGTCTGTTTTATAAGCGAAACATTTCTAAATAGTTTCATATATTTGCAATTCCTGTCTTGTATAAATACATCGTAATATTAATCTCTGCATCACACGTAAATGTAAATATTACAGAGGCCATCACTGTAATATTTCCATTTACGTCAGTAGATTATTTAATTATCTGCTATAGAAGGTCATAATATTAGCATCTACTTCAAAATATATTTCTTCATCAGGTCACAAAACTAACATTCATTAAACAAGTCATTATCGTGTTACTGTCTACTTCACCCGGTCAGTACATTACCTTCCGTTCCGCTAGTCATTATTTTATTAATTTCTAGTGCAGTACAGCTTATCTTCATGATATTAACATATGCTACCACATTTCAAAAATAATACTGATGATTTTAACATATTAATTATCGCCTCTCTAGATTTCTTTTAGTGATGGTTATCGTTATAAATTAATAATCGTAATAACAGTAGCAATAATAATAGATCTCTATTTGAGAATCATGTTGTATACAGATGTATAATATTATATAAAGGGAACAACAAATTATAACAAAGCAGAAGACGAGTAGAAAGGGGAGAAGAGAGCAAATGGTCAAGAGGGGGAAAGGTGATGACAGGAAGGGGAAAGAGAAGGGAGGAGAGGGTAACACAAGCACTGGGTGAAAGGTTAGGCGTTGTCCTGAGAGACATTTGAATTACACAGACACAAATTAATTCATACGGGTGACCAAAATTTGCAGGTCTCTTTAAGAGAGAATAACACAAACGCATCCCCATTAATGGAGTGTATCCAGACTTACAGGTCCATTGTCCAAGTTCATAAATAAATTCAAGGTTAGTGTTACACACATTTTTTAGGGGGACAGACAAGAACTAAATGATAGGCATATTTAATTGAATTCTGTCTAGTAACTAAAGAATGCCTCTTAAGATCGAATTTAAACTTAGTGCTGTTTTCTCCAGTGGAAACTTCGCCTAGAATTTAGATTGTATAAATTTTAATGTTAGTTTTATTAATCAAACTAATTTCTGTGAAATTATTAGGGAAAGTTTTTTTAAGGTTTCAGATCACATTTTTAGATTTTATAAGGTTATCGTAGAGTAAATCCATAGAATTTACATAAGAGTCGTGGTGCACTTGTGTGGTCCTCAGAACCAATACTAAAAAATGCGTGTTACGTCCCCAAACTTTTAATAAAACTTTCTTTTCTGTTACTTGCTTATTTAAACCATCTATGTTGATAAATCTTACAAAAATGTTTGGATTGATTTTGGCTTGTTTGCCTTTTTTTTTAATCTAAGAAACGTGAACATTTAAATACTGATTTTTCCTGCCCTAATTTCTGAATGCAACATCCGTTTGGTTTTTACTTTCACCGTCGATAACTTTATAAAGCAACGTACGAGTGACTTCAAATTTAACTTGCTGGGGTGTGCTTTAAGACATTGCTCTCTGAGATAACATAACGCTTTTCAAATTACAATACAGGTGAGGCTCTGACCTATGGCAAGCCAGTACTAAAACTCGCAGGCTATCCTACTATCCAGTGAACAATACCGGCATGATTCATTGGACAAAACACTGGCCTCTTGAGTTTTACGACTCGCTTTCCATGTGTTGGAGACCCATCCTCTTGTGATTGGCAGTCACGTAAAAATTTTGTGAGTCATGGGAACGCTTCTTCAGTTTGGCTTCAAGGCTCGTTAGTGGATTTTTTTTTTTACATTATTATTATTAGTCATTGACTTTGTTTTTTGACCTTCTTGATTTTGAGATCTAGGTCACGTATTTGCATACTAATACAATTAGGTTAAACTTATCAAGTGTCTCCGAAGTGGAATCTTTAAGACGTTACAAGAATAGGTCATCCTCCAGGTATGAAGGTGAACATTTAACAGTCGAACTTGTAACATAGTGTGAAATTTTTATTTCTGTTTAATTACTTCAAAGAAATTTCAGTCTGCCTCTTCTGAACGACGTCAACATTTTAATATCTTGATAAATTAGACACATGTGCAACTCTTGGGTAACTTTATTGAGGAAACGTTTCGCCACACAGTGGCTTCATCAGTCCATACGTAGGAGAAACTTGAAGAACAGGAGGAGAATGAGGTAATCAGTCCCTCAACCTTGAGTCGATGTGTTCAGTCCATCAGTCTTGATGGACTTGATCATTCTATTCAAGTTTGATGGACTGAACACATCGACTCAAGGTTGAGGGACTGATTACCTCATTCTCCTCCTGTTCAAGTTTCTCCTACGTATGGACTGATGAAGCCACTGTGTGGCGAAACGTTTCCTCAATAAAGTTACCCAAGAGTTGCACATGTGTCTAATTTAACATGTCGGTTCTTTGAACCATTCATCTACAATTTTAATATCTGATGCATTTTACGTCCTTTATGTTACCCATTAAGATTTTATACGCGGAAACTTGTTAATATAGTAAAATAGTCTATCAGAGCTTGGAATCTGTGTCATAAATGTAGAAGGCTTTTTCTGATCGGCTTTAAATTTAAAGCAGCGTTTTGCTGCCCCAAAGGCAAAGTTTGGGATAATTTCATTGAATAGCTAGCGAAAGTAATGTACATTCGTTAACTAAAGATTGCTTCCTATGATTGACTTCATAATTTGGAAGGATGACATCGGTAAGGGTGACATCGGTAAGGATGACATCGGTAAGGATGACATCGGTAAGGATAGTCTGTCTACCTGGAGAGTATTTCGGAGGTCAGAGCCCCGCGGCCCTGTCGTTGACCAGGCCTCCTGGTGGATAATCCTGAGCAACCAGGCTGTTACTGTTGGTGGCACTTAGTCCAACCTACGAACCATAACTCGGCTGAAATTTGATAGAAAATAGGATTATTGGAATTGGATCAGTTACCGGAGAATGCTCTTTCTGATGGGCTTGAAACTTCAATCACTGGTGGGCTTTATTTTTTTAAACGAATCCCAGGCTAAACACATGCTCGCACTCTTCATGCTTGTTATACATATCCCTCACTCATACTGCTGTGTATACTATACATACAGGACAATCAGTACAAATATAAACCCTGCTCTAAAAGTCTCTTCCTTGATAGCTGGAACAGATCTCGTGGGAATAACACAAATCTGATTGCTACCTTCCATGTTTTAACTCGGCCTGTGTAAACACTCAATGTTCATAAAAAGGCCTAAAATTTGGAACTCTTTGCCTGAAGATTTCAAAGGTTTCCGATCTGACAACCTCTTCAAGGCTCCTGTTACAAAGCAGCTCCTTATTTTAATGTCATCCTGACAGCAGTGATGATAAATCCTGAAACCTGTTGCTTTCATTCAACAGAATCCCTGTTCCTGTTTCGGTTTTCTTTCAATTCTCTTAGATTGTAAGACAGACATATACTCTTCATTATATTTGGTATTGATATTTATTTAACTAGTCAAAGAACTAAATTAATCATTTTTTATGCCTTTACTGACTTATATATTTTTAAGTTGGTACTAATACTGTGTCTTAGACCCTTAAAGAAAATTAAAAATAAATGAAAGGTAAAACTTGAGTAAATTTTAAGAATAGTATAGTCTAAGTTTTGCCAGAGATATTATGCATGCTATGTTCATCAACATTGGTATGTCCTGTGCAGCAATACTGAAAAATGGTTTAGGATCTGCATTTGTATTTTCACTATAGTTTGCGTTAATCGCTACGAACAGAGTAATTTTTTTCAAGATTAAAAAAAAAAAATTACAATTTTAGACCAGTGTTCGTCAAATATTGCAAACTTAAGCCTTATTCATCCAGTATATGATTTGCATAACCATAGATCTCAATGTTATTGTCATCAGTTCTTGAATTATTTGTAAAAATGAAGCTTAGCAAATCCTGGGCACTTGTCTTCATTAGATTTTTTTATATTTTGTGCTTTGTAGACCAATTTGCTCATTATAAAACTATTTTACCCAACTGGATTTTCTTTATAAGAATAAAATAATCTTCCTTGTTGGATTGTGGAAATTTTTTAGAATTTGGGTACGAAAAGAAATCTGAAATAAAAAATCATGTTTTTTCACGTTTTCAAATTTAATGAGGATTGCGATTCCCAAGACTTTTTTCTTCCATACATACTAATCAAATTTTTTCTTGCTTCTGCCAGAATTTTTCTTTTCTACTGGAAAACACCTCATTAGATAGACTATAAGTGTTCAAAGCTGGTGTATTGTATGGGAAGATTCTCAGGCTTATTTGCCTCTTGCAATGGTGAAGAGGCTCTTGGTCTGAGGAACTGGACCATTTGGTCTTCGTCCTCCAGTCGAACCTAACTACCCCTCAATCCTCCCTTCCCTGTCCCATCATCCCCATCCCTCCTTTCCCATTCCTCCTCCTCTCCCCATCCCTCTTCTTTACCTTTACTGTTTTCAGCCTTTGAGGTTGTTCCCTTAGGCTTCGTAGTTCCTATTCCTGGGTAAGGGCTCCGGGATCCATCTCATTCCGTTGAGGTCCTTGGTGGTAGTGAAGTTTGCCATACAATGTGGATCGTCTGCAGATCCTGATTTCTTTCCCCTCTACCGGGGAGGAGGCTTCGGGTGTCTTTGAAATGACTGTTGTATCTCTGAAAGGCTGCCTGTCGGACTCCAGGTGGTGGTGGCGGCAAAAGAGTTATGCTTTGTGGTGGGTTTCCTCACACCCTTTCTTCTGTCCACCGAGGTGGCTCGGTAGAGGCGAGGTTGCTATGCCAAATTGCTGGTTTACTGGCATGAAGGGTTAGGGTATGGCACGAATTTCATGCCACATCTGCACTACCAGCTGTGCTGAGGTCCTCCATGCTCACTCCAACTTTTTTTCTTTGCTCTTTTTTTTCTTAAAAACAACAGAAAAGAGAGAACTAACCATGGAGTTCAAAATCCATTTAATTCCTCCTGGGCCTCTTTCTGTAGCAGCACCCTCATACAATCCTGCTTTATCGGACCATCCTTCAGATCTTTCTAATGACCCTGTATCTTCTGTGGGTGACACTTTGTCAAATACTCCTGATACCGAGGCTCGGCCTGACTCCTTTGACACATCCAACTTATGTACGTCTTTAACTATGCTTCCGGCTACTCCCCCATACGGTAGCAACGGTTTTCAGATCGCCCTCCGCTTCAAAACGGACCACTTCTGGTCCTGCGTCTAAATGACCATGACCTTCGTCTGATGATATTGCATCGAATGCCTCACTATACTCAGAAGAGGCCAATGTGACAATCGCTCCTTTTTCATGGTACACATCATAATACACAGTGGAATAAGTTTTTCATTCTGTGGCCGACATCATCTGCAGCCGACTTCACCTTTCTAATCATAGTATTAGCAAGGTGCTCCTATGACATGTTGGTCGAAATATTCTGTTTTATGCTCCCAGAATTGATGTGTGCATCGTCACGGTACAAAATATTAGCCAAACTCTTGATCTCTCATTATCACCATATATGCTATTACTGTAGCAATTCAAAAACGCCATTCTCTGTTCTTGTAGTGGTACCGTCATTCTACCTCATACCAATGTTCAACGTAATTTCCAGACGTGATGACATTCTGGAACAGCTTGAGCTCCAAGACCTGCCAGTGGGCAGAGACGATACCCCTGCAATGTAGCTCGCTTAACTTTTGACTGCCGTGAGCTTCTGTCCTTGGTTTATATTGTGGGACACCATTTATAAGTTCGACAGGTGATCCTCTACACCACAACAATGTAGAAATTGCTGGTGCTTTGGCCATCCAACAAAATATTGCAGGTTCATGGCAGAATAACCAGTCTGTGTTGCCAGTGACCATACTAATACATGTAGTCTACCTCTCTTGCCTTAATTGTAATGAAGTTCGCCCATCTTATTCTCGTCTTTGTCAAGTTCACCTAAATGAACAAGAAATCCATCGTCTCAGAGACAAAAGGCTTTAAGCCGTGACAGTCTCTCATCTATGCCTCCAGGGAAGACTTCCCCCCATTCCTTATTCTCAAGTTGCTAAGAGACCTCCCAACCTCTTGTGGTCCCAACTCCCGCAGTCTCCCCTGTGGTCACACATTCCACATTCACCTCGGTATCCCACTTTTGCAGTACTTAACTCCGAGGTCCCTACCTCGTCACCTAAAACTGTTCTCATATCTTCATCTTTTCACTCGCAAGTGTCTATGGCTACAAGACCTCGCTCAACAGCTCCACCCCTCTCCCCTCTACTCCTCCGGATTCCAAAAAATCCCCAAAGTGTAACTCTTTCCTTTCCAGTCTCTGTACCTGGTTCTTTACCTCTTACTATCTGTGTTAAGAGTGTGGAGGTTCAACCTCTCCTTCGCACAGTCCCCTCCTCTCCTGTCTGCTTCCAAGTGTCTTCTTCCCCTGTCCCTTCCCAGGTTTCTTCGTCTCCTTTCCCCTCCCAAGCTTCTTCCCAAGTTAACTCTGTCCTTCCCCCCTCTACTTCAGTATTTCCATCGCCTCCCTGATGTTTACTCACCTTCTCTCCTCTGTCTCCTGTGTCGTCCAACATACAACGTCCTTGTCCCCTGAAAATCTT